>NW_016107496.1:2587300-2593479 GCF_001604975.1 Cebus imitator
ATATATATATATATGTATGGTATTTTAAAGCTATTCATTCTGTGGGAGTCAGCTGAATTTTGTTTGTGTTAATGGCTGAGTCATAGGCTCAAAGTCTGTAACCGTATGGACAGTAGTATTTCTCACCAGAGTGGGGAAGACTGGAAGCGCCTATTGGATCTCTTAGGGACCTATCCATAGTATACCCATCTCTCCCATCCTCCTGGAATCTGATTTTTTTTTAATGCAATAATAGAACTCAATGAGTGGAATATGCTATGCATCTTATTAAAAATACATTAAAAATCTTAAGAACCATTACTTTTATGACAGAAAATTGGGGGACTTCCTTGCTTCACCTCTATATGAAGTGGGCTTTTCTTCAAGCCCACAGATGTATTAAGGTTCTCATATCTCATTTAAAAATGTCAGCCAGGCACGGTGACTCATGCCTGTAGCCCCAGCTTCTTGGAAGGATGAGGCAGGAGGATGGCTTGAACCCAGGAGTTTGAGGCTGCAAGCTGCAGTGAGCTGTGATTGCATCATTGCACTGCAGCTTAGGCACCAGCATGACCATGTCAGAAGGAAAAGAAAGAAAAAAGAAAAAGGTTCTATTACATGTCTTTTATTTTTTATTATTATTTATTTTGAGACAGGGTCTCACTCTGTCACTCAGGCTGGAGTGCATTGGCTCAAGTGATTCTCCCACTTCTGCCTCTTGAGTTGCGGGAACTACAGGCACATGCCACCACCACACCTGACTGATTTTTTTGTAATTTTAGTAGAGAGGAGATCTGGCTATGTTGCTCAGGCTTGTCTTAAATTCCTGGGCTCAAACAGTGTTCCCACCTGATCCTTCCAAAGTGCTAAGGTTAGAGGTGTGAGCCACCCTGTCCAGCCCCACACATGTCTTTGATGCCAGGGAAATTTTCACTGGAATTGATAACTTGCTAAGGATAATCTACAAAGGCACAAGCCTTTCAGGTATGATGTTGAATTGGCTGTGCTTATTACTGTTTATTTTCTGAGTTTTGACCCATTTATCCTTTCTTTTGTTTAAAGGGAACTACTGTATGCACAGCCAGCTGCCTTCAACTTCATAAGCGAGCAGAGAGGATTGCATCTGTTCTTGGTGATAAGGGACATCTAAATGCAGGCGATAATGTGGTGTTGCTCTATCCACCTGGTAAGCATTAGACTGGTAGACTAGACTTTAAGCTCCAGTACTAGACTGACTACAAATTATAAGAGGATAGGCACTCAGGGCCACTATCTATGACTTGCGTGCTGTGTACTTCCCAACACTTAAAAGACCATGCACACAGGCTGAGGTGAGAACCAAGCCTCCCCACCCAACTTGTGCAATACAGTGGCTCTCCTGGGACCATGTCTGCTCTTATATTTCTTTTAGTGCCTGGCACATAAAAGGCACTCAGTAAATAATGAATGAATGAAGACTTCAGCTGCTTGGCTTTTGGAAACCCTGAAAACAGATGCTTTCTTTCTGTGAATGTTTAGGAATGGGACAGTTTCACCCAGTCTCCAAAGAAATGTTGTGCGTGAATTCTGTTGACTTAACATTTTTCATATGAGTGATGTTTGGTCTTCTTCTATTACTGCTACTTTCATGTTCTGATTTAATTCAACAACCTCGTCTTCATAGTAAGAGGGGTTTAGAATTATTTGGTGACAATTTGATGTAAAGATTCAAAATTCTGGATGAAATATTTGAGTTTTCCTATCCTTTGTTATTTCTGTCACCTAATCCACGCATACGTCTAGCTTTCTTTGGCCGTCCTGTTATCCCCCGACACTTCATTTCATTCTGTCATTCTTTTTTTTTTTTTGAGACGGAGTCTCGCCCTGTCGCCCAGGCTCAAGTGCAGTGGCGCAATCCCAGCTCACTGCAACCTCTGCCTACCTGGTTCCAGTGATTCTCCTGCCTCAGTCTCCCGAGTAGCTGGAATTACAGGCATATGCCACCATGCCTAGCTAATTTTTATATTTTTAATAAAGACAGGGTTTCACCATGTTGGCCAGGTTTGTCTCAAACTCTGACCTCAGGTGATCCACTCGCCTCCCAAAGTGCTGGGATTACAGGTGTGTGCCACCATGCTGGGCTCATTCTGTGACTCTTATATGCTGCCTTATTTACCTGGATATTGAGAGTTCATAGACGATCACATGATAGAGCAGTCCCTTCCATCGCGTGCCCAGGAGATGGCTTTGCACCTGTCAGTGAGAGGCCACGGGGAAGGACCTGAGCTCTTCCTGAGGAGGCCTCTGCCCAGTCTTCCTCAGACTGAGTCACACTTTGGTCCCTAAAACTCACGCCCCTTCAACAACATCTAAGAAGTCTGATTGCTCTTTATAGAGCAGCCTTCTAAATATTTTCAAAAAGCTCAGGGCTTCCTCACCTCTCTGTTCTCCATTCTTGTTTTTTCCTAGTTAGCCATTCCTGGTTTTTGCAGTTATTTTCTCCTGAGTAACATCAAGTAATAATGTCAATATACCTTCTTCAGAAATATTTCCAAGAATATTTGATTTCCTTTTTTGTTTATTGTTTTCTGTGTATTTTCTAAAGTTTTATATGCTGCTTCTTTCACTTTCAATACCTTCTGCTAGAGTCTCTGTTAAATTATGGTCTATAGAACCCGTCTGGCACATGATTTAATAGTTTTGGATGATTTGCCTTTTAGTTCCTCGGTGCTCTCAGGCAGTTCAGTCACTCTCCTGATAGGGTTTTTTGTCTTGCAGGCATTGAGTTAATTGCTGCCTTCTATGGCTGCTTGTATGCGGGCTGTATACCTGTGACTGTCAGACCTCCACATGCTCAGAACCTCACGGCCACGCTGCCCACTGTCAGAATGATTGTTGATGTAAGTACCAGCTGTATCTTGCCTTTTCCTCATCTCCTAAAATCCAGATTCAGACAACTAAGGATCTTTACTAATTTCCAGTTTTGTTAAGTCAGAAATTCAAATTTGTCTCCCGGAAACTACCTCCTTTTTGTTAATCCGGCCAAAGTAACCATTATGCAGTGAAGGAACTGGGGGAAAGTGGGTATTGGTGACATACAGAATTGTGGGCAGTAATCAGAAACATTAAGGAGGTGAAGCAGCCATTAGTATTTCTCCAACAAACATACAAAAGTAGCCAGGCATTGTGTCACTTGCCTATAGTCCCAGCTAATCAGGAGGCTGAGGCAGGAGGATCACTTGAGTCTGGGAGATGGAGGTTAGAAGTGAGCCGAGATCACGCCACTGCACTTCAGCCTGAGCAGACCCGGCCAAAAAAAAAAAAAAAAGTGTTTCTGTCTCCCCTTCTGTCTAAAACATGCTGTCTGGTATTTCCTGCAAAATAATCAGGGGATTTTAAATGCCAAACTGAATTATCCCCAGTGTTAGGTCACTTCTATTTTAGTTACTTTTGATAATTTCTTGGTGTAGCATTAAAAGGTGTTCAGATCTTGCTCTGGAGATAATGGAAGTTTTTATAGGATATGAGAATTGAAGAAAATAAGCTAAGTGTGTATTGCATCAGATCCTAGTGTTTACAGCAAGGGGAAGCCTTGGCCAGTGCTGATAGATTACAAAATTCCAGTTCATGTAGCATTTACTTCTCTGAGAACTGCTGCTCTGTCAGCAAAACTGGAGCCCACAGTATGAAAGCCATGATCACCATAGATGATTTTATTACAAAGTGTAATTCAGCAAAATGCCCTTGTTATATTCTACAAAGTGGGCCAGAAAAGCAGGGAGGGCAGTTGCTGTTGATGCAGTTTGTAGGCAAAGTAGGTCACTTTGCATTTCTGTGTATAGCTGTGCAAGAGAACTTAGTTTCTGTGAGAGCTTGTATCGGCATCAGGGTTCCTCAGGTTCAGTGTATGGTCTAGGTGTAGTAAGTCTCACAATTCACTAGAGACTGAAGCAATCTCTTTCAAGCATGGTTATCTGATTCTTCTCATATCCTGAGCACTACAAAATCCATGTTTTTATTTAATTGTGGTCTTCATGAAATCATGGGATTGTGGACTCCATACTGAGATTATTGTGACTATGAAATATTTTGAGAATCACTATTATAAACAACACAGTGTATTGTGAACAGGTCCATTATTCTGAGAGAATTAAGTGACACATTTCCAGAAGGAAACATGCAAGGGAGAAACATTGACCTCGTCTATCCCACATGTGTTCTTTGAAACTGCCCTGCCCAGTGTGGTACATGAGTGGCTTTTAGCAGCAGCCAGGGCCTGTGACAGCATGTTGGGGTTGAGCCTCCTGGTGCTTATTTCTGTACATTTGTTTTCCAGGTCAGCAAAGCAGCCTGTATTCTCACCAGTCAGACCCTAATGAGACTACTGAGGTCACGAGAGGCAGCAGCAGCTGTGGATGTGAAAACCTGGCCAACCATCATTGACACAGGTGAAAGGGTGGAGGGAGTGAGAACTCACAATACCTGAGATGTCCTCCATTTTCATTCCATATATGTTTACCCTGCCTTTATGTCTTCTGCTTACTAAGACAGATGCAAAACCTAGCATCAGTAAGCTTGTGCAGGACTAGACACTGACAGCCAGATGCAAAGAGCCAGATCACAGTCTGCTAAGAGCTCTCCAAACAAAAGTGTTTTCCTGTTACTCTTGACATCATTGAAAAGGTGGTTAGGTTTTTATGCTACATGTGACTATGTACATGTAGGGCCAAGTAAAATATTGAGACAATCTGATCCTTTCGTTGGAGATGTGATATTGTTGAAACAATACTGGACTGGAAGTCAAAAGATTCGGGTTCTGGCTCAAGCTTCATTACCTACTGCCCGTGTAATGTTGACTAAAATTACCCTTGCCTAAGCTACTGCCTACCACTGCCCAGCTCGTATATTTATTGAGAAGATAAAATGCAGTATATATGAAAATACTATATACTTCGAAAGCCATAAAGTGCATGAATTTTTAGATAGTATATATATTAAAGAAGGGAGTAAGGCTGGGTGCAGCGGCTCAAGCCTGTAATCCCAGCACTTTGGGAGGCTGAGGCTGGTGGATCACCTGAGGTCGCGAGTTCGAGACCAGCCTGACCAACATGGAGAAACCCCGTCTCTACTAAAAATACAAAACTATTCAGGTGTAGTGGCGCATACCTGTAATCCTAGCTGCTTGGGAGGCTGAAGAAGGAGAATCACTTGAACCCGGCAGGCAGAGGTTGCGGTGAGCCAGGATCGTGCCATTGCACTCCAGCCTGGGAGACGAGAAAGACTCTGTATCAAAAAAAAAAAAAAGAAGGGAGTAAGATAAGGGAATAGTTGGAAAATCTGTGGTATAGGAAGAGTGTGGGTTTTGGAGTCAGGCAGGTGGGGTTTAAGTCCAGCTATATCTACCACTCTATGAGTATCCTTACTAACCTGTCTATGAACTGGGAGTTGTAAAGATTAAATGATGTAATACAAAGCTCCTAGTGTGTAATTATAATGGCAACATCTAACCTTCATTGAGCCCTTATGATATGTCAGTCATTTAATGTGTTATATAATTTAATCCTTATAATAACCCTGTAAGTTGCTATTTTTATCCTCATTTTGCAGATTAGAAAACTGAGGGAAGTTAAATAAGCAGCAGAACTGAAATTCAAATCCAGCTAGTTTGGCACCATTCCCAGCCTCTTAAGCATTAATGTCCTCCCTACCCGTTTTTTTTTTTTTTTTTCACTCTGGATTCAAATGCAGGAATGACATGTATTTGTGGTTATTGTGTACCAGATGCTGAACTGGATTTTTTTTTTTTTTTAATATTTGTTACTGAAGGATAGAAGCATAATTATATATATAATATGTTCACCACAAATGGATTGCTTTGGTGTTAATGATGCCAGTAGATCTACTATGGTTAATGGGCTCAATCGTAACAGCAAGATTTCTCTAGGCACATGAGTGATCATATGAGTGACGCTTCCCTGCACAAAGGGAGGTCAAAGGTGATAGTCTTTCCTTTGACCAGAAATGGGTGTCCTATGATATGGTGATTTAAAACTCAGAGTTAGAAGTGCTTCTTGATCCAGAAAGCCAGAGGAGCCATTGAAGAGGTATGGCTGGGGCCAGAGGACATCCTTGGCATCCCTGGTTATAAAGCACATGGGGGGAAACAGAGGATGTATCATAAATGAGTGAAAACAGCGAGGCACAGTGGCTCATGCCTGTAA
>NW_016107496.1:2593941-2594784 GCF_001604975.1 Cebus imitator
CTCCCTGGCAACCCACCTTTTACTTTCTTTTTTTTTTGAGACGGAGTTTCCCACTGTCACCAGGCTGGAGTGCAGTGGCACAATCTCGGCTCACTGCATCCTCTGCCCCCAGGTTCAAGTGATTCTCCTGCCTCAGTCTCCCTAGTAGATGGGACTACAGGTGCATGCCACCATGCCCAGCTAAGTTTTGTATTTTTAGTAGAAACGGCATTTTACCATGTTGGCCCAGATGGTCTCCATTTCTTGACCTTGTGATCTACCCACCCCTGCCTCCCAAAGTGCTGGGATTACAGGCATGAGCCATTACAGGCATGTTGCCCAGGCTGGCCTTAAACTCCTGGGTTCACACAATTCTCTTGTCCCAGCCTTCCAAGTAGCTGGGACTACACAACTAAGTCACTGCACCCAGATAGATTACTATTCTTAAAATTCTGCGAGGTTAGCCAGTCGCAGCAGCATATGCTTGTGATCCCAGCACTTTGGGAGGCTGAGGCAGGAGGATCACTTGAGTGGAGGCTAGCCTAGGCAATATAATACCTCACCTCTACAAAAAAAAAATTTTTTTTAATTAGCTAGTAATGGTGGCATGCACCTATAGTCCCAGCTACTCAGGAAGCTGAGGTGGGAGAATCATATGAGCCTAGGAGGTGGAGGTTGCAGTGAGCTGAGATCGAGCCATTGCACTCTAGCCTGGGCAACAGAACAAGACCCTGTCTTAAAAAAAATATCTGCTGCCAGGCGCGGTGGCTCAAGCCTGTAATCCCAGCACTTTGGGAGGCCGAGGCGGGTGGATCACGAGGTCAAGAGATCGAGACCATCCTGGTCAACATGGTGAAACCCCGT
>NW_016107496.1:2598604-2602439 GCF_001604975.1 Cebus imitator
GAAACTCCATCTCAAAAAAAAAAAAAGAAATTTAGCTGGGCATGGCGGCGCATGCCTATAATCCCAGCTACTTGAGAGGTTGAGGTTGCAGTGAGCCGAGATTGCGCCATTGCACTCCAGCCTAGGCAACAAGAGCGAAACTCCGTCTTAAAAAAAAAATCCGTATTAACTAATGAACAGAAATATGTTATCTTAATGGAGACTTAGATTAGGCTTTGAAGCACTAAAAATTATACATCGTTTTGAGGAGTTTAGGGGAATTTTAAAAGCTGTCCTCAGAGCTGTTTCTCTGCCTGTGGGATGATGGTTCCAGCCTGTTCCATTTTCCATACTTTCCAGATGTCCCACTCTGCAGTGAATGCTCTGTGTCGAGCCATCAAGCTTCAGTGCGAATTGTACTCTTCTCGGCAGATCGCCATCTGCCTTGACCCTTACTGTGGACTTGGCTTCGCGCTCTGGTGTCTCTGCAGGTAGGGATGGAAAAGCCAAGGAGACAGATGTGTGTGCGGGGGGTACACTTTGTGGCCACGACCATCTCATCCTTCCCTTTGCTCCCTTAATTTGGTAAAGTTTCAGTAAAATGCTAATGTTTCCAGAATTCATGTATCCACTGTGTCTTACACGTTTGTTTAGTTTTGTCTGTATTCCCTTTGTTATTTTCTGTCATACAAAATGGCAGTAATCCTGTTACTTGCTCTTTGCTCTACCATGTAATCCTTGCTTTAGAAGCAGAGCCAAGTAGAAGGATGATTCTTGGGTGAAATATGTCATGCCTTGACAGCCAGCATGTACCCCCTAGGCTTGGCAGGAAGGAGCACAGTGGGATGGGAGGACAGCATGTGGATGGAAAGTAGCACATTTGCCCTGGCCAGGTTACTCCTTGTGGAATACAGATCCCAGCTCCTCTCACCATCCCCCTCAGGAAACCTCATCTCAGATCTGCATTTTTACTTCCTTGGTGTACATCATGAATGCTTCATGAATGCCTGCAGCTCAGTGTTCTCCTCCTGTGTTCCCATCTTTGTTAGGGTAGGATCATCCATTTAGGGGCCCAAACTAGGAACTTGGGTGTTATCTTCAGATTCTGTATCTTCATGTCTCGTATCTAATCAAATGTATGTCCTTTGGCTCAATTGCTGTATACCTATCTGTACATAAGAATCACCTGGGGATCTTTTTACAAAAATTAATGGGACTCCCCAAGACTTAACTTACATCTCCAGGGGTGGAGACCAAGCCACCAGTATTTTTCAGTACAGAATTTCTGAGCTCCTAGTGATTCTGATCTGTACTCAGGTTTAGGCTTAAAATCACTGCCATTTTGTATAAGCCAACACTTTAAGCTTTGTGGCTATAGATGAGACACGATAAGAACTCTTTTTGTTGTTTAAAAAAAAATATTTGTGTTGATAGTGTTTCCTGTTGATGGACCGAATATGGATATGAGGACCCATATTTCCTTTCTGTCCTTTTTTCTTTTCATTTTTTGAGTCAGTATCTTGCTCTGTTGCACAGACTGGAGTGCAATAGTGTAATCTCAAGCTCACTGCAACCTCCACCTCCCAGGCTCAGGCGATCCTCCCACCTCTGCCTCCCGAGTAAATGGGACTACAGGTGCGCACCACCACACCTGGCTAATTTTTTTGTAGAGACAGCGTTTCGTCATGTTGCCCACGCTAGGCCCGAACTCCTGGGCTCAGGCGATCAACCTGCCTCAACCTCCCAAAGTTCTGGGATTACAGGCGTGAGCCACCACACCAGCCCCGTCCCTTCCTTTTTATTCTAGCCTACATTGTTGGGTTCAAGGCTTTATCACCTCTCACCTGAACTATTGCAGCCTCTCCTGTCTCTCTGCCTTCAGTGGCTCGTATCACCAATTCCTACTCCATATCTCCATATTGTCAGTGTTGCCCCAACTTAAAGCTGCAATGACTGCCTGCTGGGTGAAGGCTAAACTCCCTCATATGATGGTTAAGCTCTTTCAGAGCTGGCCTCAGCCTTTCTGGCCTTACTCCTCTGTGTACCCTGTGTGCTAGGATTTCAGTTGAATACTCTCTCTCCTTTCTCTCTCTCTCTCTGTCTCCCTCCCTCNACCCAGCAATCCCATTACTGGGTATATATCCAAAGGATTATAAATTGTTCTGTAAGGACACATGCACACGAATGTTCATTGCAGCACAGTTTACAATAGCAAAGACCTGGAACCAACCCAAATGCTCATCGATGATAGACTAGACAGGGAAAATGTGGCACATATACACCATGGAATATTATGCAGCCATCAAAAACGATGAGTTTGTGTCCTTTGTAGGGACATGGATACCTGGAAACCATCATTCTCAGTAAACTGACACAAGAACAGAAAATCAAACACCGCATGTTCTCACTCATAGGCAGGTGTTGAACAAGGAGAATATATGGACACAGGGAGGGGAGCATCACACACTGGGGTCTGTTGGGGGGGAAATAGGGGAGGGACAGTGGGGGGTGGGGAGCTGGGGAGAGAGAGCATGGGGAGAAATGCCAGATACAGGTGAAGGGGAGGAAGGCAGCAAATCACACTGCCGTGTGTGTACCTATGCAACAATCTTGCATGTTCTTCACATGTACCCCAAAACCTAAAATGCAATTAAAAAAAACATCTGCTAAGTTAACTTAGAGAAAACTCCAACTTTTAAACCCATACATGAGTAATATAATGCATACTAAACTGTAAATAATGAACTTTAACTTGAAACCAGTATAATAGCTAATGCTTTTTGATCATTTCTTCAGTCAGTTGCTTTAAAAGTGCTTTATGTGAATTAACTTCCCAATAGTTCTATGAGGGTAGGTATTTTAGAGATTCATTTTAGAGAAAAAGAAAACAGACACGAAGAGGTAAAATAACTCCAAGGTCACGTAGCTGATGGTAGAGCTGGCGTTTGAACAGCAGTCTGCTTCCTACTGTGTTCTACTTCCCCTTACTAAGCTGCTAGCAGATACATTTACCTGATGTAGATTTGCTTGCCTGTGTTGTCTAGTGGTGTCCTCAGCCCCAGCCCACCTCTAAGAATGACATATGTGAGCTACTTGGTTAAATATGAGAAGCCTAAGCTTTAGCAAATCCCTGAAGCTAAATTTGGCCATAGCAAAACCACAGAAAACCAGTTGAAAAGCAATGATTTTCATGTTCCAGCAGGTTGGATTGACATCAGGTTTTTTCTTTTCATTGCAGATGATTTACCCAGGAAAAGGTTACCTCAGCTGTATAAACCACCCACTCCTGAGATGTTAGCGTATCTTGATTTTAGTGTCTCCACAACTGGCATGCTTACAGGAGTGAAGGTAAGATGAATGCTGGAAAAAAAGCCACATCTGCAAAAAAACGGAGATGACCACTGCCCCAGAAACTTTAGATGCAGAGGCCAAGTGATTGTACCAGAGACCCGTAGGCAGAGGGAGAATCAAGAGTCACTGCTCTATTTAAATAAAAGCATTGGCTCCTCCGGGATCGGTTACTTGTATTGTGAAGTGTCTGAACCTAGCATAGAAGCTGAAAGATAAAGAGTTTTAGTTAAAATATGTATGAAATCTGAGATTCAGATACCATAAAATTCAGTATTGGCTAGGCAGGCTCACGCATTGGGAGGCCAAGACAGGTGGATCACCTAAGGTCAGGAGTTCAAGACCAGCCTGAACAACATGGAAAAACCCTGTCTCTGCTAACAGTACCAAATTAGGCAGGGCATGGTGGCTCATGCCTGTAATCCCAGCACTTTGGGAGGCTGAGGTGGGCAGATCATGAGGTCAGGAGTTCAAGACCAGCTAGACCAACATGGTGAAACCCCGTCTC
>NW_016107496.1:2603874-2616620 GCF_001604975.1 Cebus imitator
AAAAGGAAATAACTAGAGAATGAGAAAATTTACCAGCAGATAGTGATTTTAATGGGATGCCTTGGCCGTTTCTTCTTTTCTGAAAGCTGCTTTCTCTGTGTGCCTGAGGTGAGAACACAAAATTGCTTGGCTTTTCCTGACCAAGGAGCTAGAACAGTGGCCCTGCCTGTTCGGTGCTTTTATGATCCTACTGACTTCGCTCCCATTGGTGTCTTATGCAACGGTGTCTTGCAGACCAGAGGGATCAACCTCTCCTGTGTCCGGACCTGTGTGGTGGTGGCAGAGGAGCGGCCCCGCGTTGCACTCCAGCAGTCCTTCTCCAAGCTCTTCAAAGACATCGGGCTGTCCCCGCGGGCTGTCAGCACCACTTTTGGATCAAGAGTCAATGTAGCAATATGTTTACAGGTGACCCTCATGAAATCTTGTCTGCTCACAAACAGGAGAGGACTGTGGAGTGTCCCAGAGCATGGGCTTTGAAGCCAGGCTGTCTGGGCTTGGGCCCTGGCTGCACTTACTTACTTTGGGCTTTTTATCTCGATTTCTTTGTGTCTCATTTTGCTGGTCTGTAAGGTGAAGGTAGCAGTACTCTGCTTCCCTAGGTAGCTCTGTACTCTCGGAGCAGTGCTGGCAGTGAGCACAGTGTTAGTGTTTACTCGAGTCATCGTCATGTGGTCATGATGATAAGTCACAAAGATTTGAGTCCTATTTGGATTTTACTTGTATCTGACCTTCTTATGTTTTTCTTTTTTGTTTTTTTTGAAACAGAGTCTCACTCTCACCCCAGCTGCAGTGTAGTGGCGCAGTCTCAGCTTACTGCAACCTCCACCTCCTGGGTTCAAGCGGTTCTCTCACCTCAGTCTACAGAGTAGCTGGGATTACAGGCACATGCCACCACACCTGGCTAATTTTTTTTATTTAATTTTTTTTTGTAGAGGCAGGAGTTTGACTCTATTACCCAGGCTGGTCTTTAACTTCTGGGCTCGAGCGATTATCCTATCATGCCCTCCCAAAGTGCTAGGATTACAGGCACGAGTGTCTGTGCCCGGCCACTTGAATACTATTAATATTTCTGATGGCTTCAAACATGCTGTACTTATTGGCCTTTGTATATGTTGTTCCTCTTGCTAGAATACCCTCACTACCATCCCCACTTCTTCCGGCCACTGTCAAATTCATACTCATTCAAGCTCCAGCTCAAGTGTCGCTAACTCGGTGAAGCACACCACTACTCCCCTGCCCTGGCTTTTCCAGTGTGAATGAATTGCTCTTTAGTATGTGATCTCAATGCTCTTGATTCATATCTCATATTCAGAGCATGAATAAAATGTCCATAAACATCTTAAAATAAACTATAGAAATAAAATTCAGTCCACACTTAAGGAGAAAGAAAAAAAATGCTACCCCTTTAGGGTTTTAAAGATTAGTTATTAGGTCTGCAGCGGGTGATTCTGGAAAAGGAATAGAAAATGAAAAAAAAAAAAAAAAGATTAGTTATTAGGAATTACCTTTCCAGAATGTTTAGTATAATCTTAACCATATTAATTAGCTTGAGGACAGCTGTAAGAATGTTATGTAGATGAAAGTGACCTGTCACAGTCTGCTTCATTTCATAGTTGCTCCTCTTGCAAGTCGCATAGAAACAAGACTAATTCTTATACCTTTATATCTCATATGACCCTACACGGTCCTCACACTCAGTAAATGTCTGTTCAATTGGTGAGGTTCTGAAGCTTCGGGTGTCAAGGATGAATTGATGATTCCAGCTCTTGCCTTTTTTGCTGCAGTGTGTATTCAGGCCACCAGTCTGTCTTAATTCCTCCTATGGAGTTAGAGAACAACCTTTTCCTCTGGCTCGCCACGGTCAACCAGTACAAAATAAGGGACACTTTCTGCTCCTATTCAGTGATGGAGCTCTGCACCAAAGGTCTTGGCAACCAAGTGGAAGTGCTAAAGGTAAGAAGCAGCTCCAGCAGCTGGCCAGTCCCAAAAGGTTTTGAAGAAATGGGGCAGGACGTAATAGGGCCAGAGTAGGGGCTAGCAGACATGTTTGCTTGCCTTTTTCAAGCCACTCAGTTAAAGGGTGTGTTGTAAACATTGGCGAGTTTATCTCTTCCACCTTCCTAATTTAGTGTACTCTTCCATCTTCCACAGTTTAACATGATTCTTACTTTGTGAACAAGAAGGAGAAACTGGCTGGGAGGCTAACTGGAAAGACTATGTAAAGATAAAAGGGAACTGTGGCTTCCAGTACTTTTTTCTTTTTTGTAATAGAATTTGAAACCTCAGAATATTAGGAATTTGGAGTATTCCCAAAGATAAAGGTAGCTCATTCATGTGTGTGTCAAATGACGATCTGTCTGACTGGCATATGAGAAAGTCAGAAAATCCTGAATTTTCTTTGCTAGAAAAATATGACCTTTGGAAGCAAAAGGAGAGAAGAGATGAGGTCGCCATAGTTCTGGATTAATTTTTCTCTCAGTCCCATCAGATAGGGGACATCTAAGGTACAGAAATGAGGAGGGATAAAAATATATTGCTGAAGAGCCTTAGATTTTTAGAAGNTTTTTTCAGTCAATAAGCTTGTATTCTCTTCTCCACCCAGATGGCAACTTTGTCATGTTATTCTTGATGGGTAAATAACAGAAGAGGGATTAGAACTGAGACAATTTTATGTATTAATTTAGCTAATAAGGCAAATATGGGGCCAGGTATGGTGGTTCATGCCTATAATCACAACACTTTGGGAGGCCAAGGCAGGAGGATTGCTTGAGCCCTGAAGTTTGAGACCAGCCTGGGCAACGTAGTGAGACCTCATCTCTACCCCCATCCCCCACAAAAAAATAGCTGGGTGTAGTGTATGCCTCTGGTCCCAGCTACCTGGAAGTCTGAGGCAGGGGGATTGCTTGAGCCTAGGAGGTTGAGGCTGCAGTGAGATATGATTGCACTGCTGCACTCTAGCAGCCTGAGCAACAGATTGAGACCCTGTCTCTTAAAAAAATAAGGCAAATAATAGACCTGGACAACAATGAGTTAAAAAAGATAGCACACATGGGTGGATTATTTCAGGTCTTCTGAGACCTTCTTCTTTCAGAAGGGTCTTGATGGTTTAATCTTGAGTCCCATCATAGGCCTCTTGCTGTCACAGTCGCCAGTGTTGGTTTTGAAAGGCCCTGAGTTGCCAACTTGTCTCACTTCTGCTTTGAATCCAGGGATGAAAGCCCTCCTCAGCATGGAAGCGTTTCAGTGCTGCCATAGTGTCCGTGATAA
The DNA here is from genome assembly GCF_001604975.1 of Cebus imitator. NCBI lineage: Eukaryota > Metazoa > Chordata > Mammalia > Primates > Cebidae > Cebus > Cebus imitator. The sequence continues at coordinate 2,607,142 of NW_016107496.1, forward strand.
GAGGGAGAGCAGGGGGCCTACTCTCCAAAGGGAGGAGAGGTGAAAAGAGTGTGGATTGTTCATGTATATGGCTAAATTATTTCTTGGTTTGAAATGTGAAATACAGTTTATCGAAATTCTAAACAATGCATTGATTTGTCTTTCTTTAGGGAACCTCAGGGCCTGATCCAACTACTGTGTATGTGGATCTGAAATCGCTAAGACATGACAGGTACAGCAGATTTATTATGCTCCTTCCCTACTAGTTCCTAAGCATAAAAAATTCTGAACCTCGGGCCGGGCGTGGTGGCTCACGCCTGTAATCCAAGCACTTTGGAGGCCAAGGCGGGCAGATCACCTGAGGTCGGGAGTTCAAGACCAGCTGGACCAACATGGTGAAACTCCATCTTAAAAAAAAAAAAAAAAAAAAAAAAAAAATTCTGAACGTCAGAGCCAGCATTTTTCCTCATTCCTTTTGTTCGTATCTTCTAGGAGGGGATTGGGAAGAGAGATGGAATTTGTTTTTATCATTAATACATAAGATTCACATTTGTAAGAAAGCTTTAATTTTCTCCGTTGCTACACTGTTCTTTAATATTAAAGTATAATACTTAGTTACTTACCCATATAAAAGTATTTTGTGACATTTGATATAAATTAAACTAAAATGGACTGTCTCTTTCCTCTAAGAGTTTAAAAATAAAAGATAGGACAGATAAGATAAATGAGCAGCATAGGGTTTTTGAAACAACACTTTATCTGAGCCCCAGGTGTGAAAAAAAATCTTGCTTCCTCAGCCCAAAAGGGAATTTTAGCTGGGTCCTGAGCTGAGCACTGGCCCAGGGCTCTGAGACCTCTTCAAGTCCCACTGCCCTGGATTGTGTTATCTGGAGTGCCCCACTGCACTGACCTGCCCTGCCTAGGTAGAGCATTTCTCTCATGCAGCAGTTTGAAACCTAGGAAGAATTTGCCGCCCCTGGAGGACATTTGACAATGTCTGGAAACGTTTTTGGGTTGTCATAAAAGGGGCTTGCTACTGACATCTAGTGGGCAGAGGCCAAAGGTGTTGCTAAACGTTCTACAATGCACAGGATAGCCCCTTTCAATAAAAAATTATCTGGCCAAAATAGTAGTGCTGAGTTTGAGAAACCCTGCTGTGGTGTGAGGAAGACAGACAAGTTAGAGGTCCTGGGAAGGCAGCACTGAGCATCAGGAACGTGGTGACTTCTCTTCTTAAAAGCCCTATATACAGTAAATACCGTTCTTCTGCAGGGTTCGTCTTGTGGAACGTGGCGCCCCCCAGAGTTTGCTCCTCTCAGAGTCTGGAAAGGTAAATTGTTCTGTTGACCATGGGAAGGTAGGCTGTGTGGATTGGAGATGTGGTTCATTTTAAGGAAACTGGAAGCCGTATTAGTGCCCAGGGCAAGCCTTAATTGAAATTTGGAGATAATTTCAGCTTGGCTAATACTTTCAAATTCATATAGGTACATAGATAAGAATAGTAAATTTGAACTCTCTTAATTTCCATAGATTTTTTTAAAAATCCAACTGACATGTTATTCTTATTGACTGACTAGCAAAATGCAGTGCTCCTTGTATGAAAGGTGGATAGAAGAGCTGGTTCTTTTTTTTTAGACTGCTCAGCAGCACTGTCTTTTTTTTAAACAGAGTCTCACTCTGCCACCCAGGCTAGAGCACAGTGGCGCAATCTCAGCTCCCTGCAACCTCTGCCTCCCGGGTTCAAGTGATTCTCTTGTCTTAGCCTCCCGAGTGGCTGGAGTTACAGGCAACTGCCACCATGCCCGGCTAATTTTTGTATTTTTGGTAAAGATTTGGTTTCACACCATGTTGATTGGGCTGGTCTTGAACTCCTGACCTCGGGTGATCTGCCTGCCTCAGCCTCCCAAAGTGCTGGGATTATAGGCATGAGCCACTGTGCCCAGCCTGGTTCTATTTTATAAACATCCCAAGGGGAAAGCTAGGAGAGGCCGAGATGAGAGTGTGGCTTAAGGTCTGGGAAGATACACACACATTTAAAGTTGAAAGGAAAATCAGAATGGGGATGAGATTAAAGATATTTGAGAGAATTCTGTGGGAGTAACATTTCTTAGATTAGAATGAGCCTCTAAAAGAGAGATTTAGTGAGAAACAATTTGCTAAAGATAAGACACCCACATGCATTGTCAAGACAGGTGGGAGTTTCTCTGCCCTTTGATGAGATAGTGATGATGCCTCAGAATCCCTTCTAGTAATTCTGAAGGGCCGAGAAAAAACTGTGAAGGAAAAAAAGAATCCCTGCAAAACCTATCTAGTGGTGTATATCACCCCATCAGGCGCTTATTCCATTCTCACTCGTCGCTTGCATGTGCCAGGGGGGTTTGGCTGATTTTGTCACTGCCTTGTCACATCTTCACTTGCCTCAGCAGCCAAGCACAACTCACGAGCATTAGCCTGTGCCCAGCCTCGTCTCTTCCTTGAGGTTTTAGATGTTTGCGCCCAGATAATTACTGAGGGCTTCTAAAGTAACCTCATACTTTAGAAACCCAAGATAAAAAGGGAGTTCAAAGGGGGAAGAATGTGGGTAACCAGAGAGGCCATTTTTTGGCTAGAATGGCTGAGGCATTCCCTCAGCCAGCATTTGTGTCTTCCTTTTCCTTCCTGAGGAAGATCCTGGAGTCGTGGATATCCTTCTATCCTGCAAAGCTGCCACCGTCCTCTCTCACTCTTCACATTGCTCCAACTCTAGCACTAACTGAAGTCTGGAGTGGAGTCACTCAGGCTTTCCCTGCCTTCTGCCCTTTCTGTTTTAAGGGGTTTTACTGCCATCATTCCAGTGAATGAGAAAGAGCATGAAAAGGGGAAGGTTATTCTACAAATTCTACTGTTAAAGTCCTGATCTACAGTTTCTCATCCCTTTGAAGAGATGGCAGACTGGTTCCCTGTTTTATTTTTGAGGCTGAGTTTTATTAGACCTTTGGTCTTCAATGAACTGAGGAAGACTCAATAAGAGCAAGACAGAAAGTCTTTGCTATTGTCCCCTCGGTAGCTGCTGTGATGCTGTTACAGCTGGCTTCTGCCCTGTGTGCCTCTCCCACCTCTCCAGCAGTTAACTGTGTATTTTCTGGAGGTCACTGGATTTCACTGAACCCAATCTTTGTATTTTCCCTTTGATGCTTAGATTTTACCTGGAGTGAAAGTGGTCATTGTTAATCCTGAGACCAAAGGGCCAGTTGGAGACTCTCACCTTGGAGAGGTTTGTAATAATTTTCATTTTTACTCTGAAAAGTCAGCGGTAAAAAACTCTAGGGTTCACATTTTATAAATCAGTAAAACTGTGGATTTAGCTTTCCCCCGTTGTGAATAGAGTTATTTTTTTTCCTGTAAAGCATGAGACTGAAATAGAAGAGGGAGATTGAAACTGGGATCAAGGGAAGATTTATGCACTCAAACTGGAAGTCATGTCACATTTGTCCACTGACATGCCCTTAGCTAGAAAGGAAAGTGAGCAATCCTACATGTTCCCACCTATTAAGGTATGAAACTGAAAGGAGTCACATATTAAAAAATTTTTAAGGTCATTCAAATGTTATATTGTATTCTAAAATATATTTATATTTGCATTAACAAAAAAAATCCAGGCCCAGCCCTTTAACAACAACAACAACAAAATTATATATAAATATATGTTATTTATATATAAGGATATAAAAATTAACTATGTGAAATAGTTAATTTTCTTCCCCTAAATCTTTGTTTTTGTTTATTTTTTTTTGAGACAGAGTCTCACTCTGTCGCCCAGACTGGGCTTACTGCAACCTCTGTCTCCCGAGTTCAAGTGATTCTTGTGCCTAAGCCTCCCAAGTACCTGGGACTACAGGCACATGCCACCATTCCCAGCTAACTTTTTATATTTTTAGTAGAGACAGTATTTCACTATGTTGCCCAGGCTGGTCTCAAACTCTTGAGCTCACGTGATCCACTTGCCTCAGCCTCCCAAAATGCTAGGATTACAGGCGTGAGTCCCCACACCCAGCCCCCCAAAATCTTTGAAGGATGCTGATATTTCATCACATAGCTGAATGGGAGGAATACTGTAGGTACAGGAGCCAGATGACCTGGGCTCTGTCACGTATGAGCTTCTCAATATTAGACAGGTTAATCTCTTGGGGCCTCAGTTTCCTCATTCATAAATAATAATAGCACTGGCCAAGTGCAGTGGCCCATGTCTGTAATCCTAGCACTTTGGGTGGCTGAAGGAGGAGTTTGAAGCCACTCCACTTTGAGACCAGAAGTTTGAGGCCAGCTGGGCAACACAGCAAAGACCCCATCTCTACTTTTTTTTTTTTTTTTTAGAGACGGGGTTTCACCGTGTTGGCCAGGCTGGTCTCAAACTCCTGACCTCAGGTGATCCGCCCGCCTCGGCCTCCCAAAGTGCTGGGATTACAGGCGTGAGCCACCGCGCCCGGCCTCCCATCTCTACTTTAAAAAAATTTTTTTTTTTTTTCTGAGACAGAGCCTTGCTCTGAGCCCATCTTGGCTCCCTTTAACCTCCATCCCCCTAGTTCAAGTGATTCTCCTGCCTCCGCCTCCTGAGTAGGTAGAATCACAGGCATGCACCACCACACCTGGCTAATTTTATATTTTTAGCAGAAATGGGGTTTCACCATGTTGGCCAGGCTGGTGTTGAACTCCTGGCCTTAAGTGATCCACCCACCTCAGCCTCCTAAAGTGCTGGGATTACAAGCATAAACCACCACACCCAGCCTATTTAAAAATTTTTTTAAGTTAAAATAATAATAGTAGTAGTAGTACCTACCTCACCTCCTGAGTTAAAATCATTATAACAATTAAATGTATTAATACCTGCATCTGTAATGTACACAGAACAGTGTCTGTCACATAATGATTCCCAGTAATATTGTTAATTATTGCTCTGTTTATATTATAAACTCAAACACCCCATGGTGTTTCCCTGTGGGCTTCCATAGTTATCCTGGAAGCACAGAAATGATCCCTGATGTGTTCATGGAACTCTGGAGGAGGGTGAGAAATGAGCCAGGGAGACAGGGTAGCCTGTGGGTGGGAGCACGGCCACCAGAGCCACACAGGCATGGGTATGAGTCTCCTCATTTCTGCATCTTAGGTGAAGTAGTTAACTCCTTGTTTTTTCATCTGTAAAATGGGAACAACATTGTATGATCTGTGTTGTCATATGTATAGGGTTGGATGGAGATGAGGTACACGGTGAGCACCTGGTAAATGTTAGCTGCTTTTATTAATGCAGTTGTTTTTCATATAAAAATGAGATTTAAAAAATCAAAATAACCTGATCCAAGAGAATTAATACAGTTGTGTGTTCCCAGTGAGTTGTGACCAAAGCCCTTTTCTTGTAGATTTGGGTGAACAGTCCCCATACAGCCAGCGGCTACTATACCATCTATGATAGTGAGACTCTTCAAGCTGATCATTTCAACACTCGCCTCAGCTTTGGAGATGCTGCTCAGACCCTCTGGGCTCGGACAGGATACCTTGGTTTCGTCCGCCGGACCGAGCTCACAGCGGCCACTGGAGGTACTTCTGCAGCAGCTCCTCCCTGTTGGGCCTGCTTTGTGTTTCTATAGCACTAGCTGACCTCCTTCAGCTTTTCTTAGACTGTAGAGTGTGTGTATTTACTTCCTTCTGTGACTCTTGAACCCATAAGTGACTCTCTATTCATTTGGAGTCATGCTTTGCCCCATGAAGAGTGTCTGGGAGGTGAGCACTTGGGGCTAGTCCAGGAGCATCCTGAGCTGTGAGTCAAAGAGATGGGCCTGATGGCGAGTGAGCATCCCTGGCCAAACACAAACTTTCAGTCCCTGTGGGGCTGATTCCACGCCCCGAACAAGCATTACATCTTTTAGCTCTTCTACCCTGCATACCACTTGGGGAGCAGGAGGAACAGCCCTATTCCTTGAGAGGGGCGTCAGTTCTGAGGAGCCATCTTGCTGAGGCATGGCAGCCCCCTGGTGTCTCGCATTGGGCACAGCCTGCTTTCTGGTCAGGCCTCTGATGTGAGGATTCCCTCCTGTCATCCTCTGCCCAGTTGATGGTCACAGCTTCACTGCTGCCTGTCACCTTTTCTTCCTGAACTGGCACTGATAGCCATTTAAAAATACACAACACTGACTGTATCCTGTGCTTGAAGAAGTGATAGGTATATAACTTGCTGGATTTTAAAGCCCTAAATTCTCCATAGTTTCATACTGACCAGTGTCCATAGTTCCCCAGATTTCATGGAGAGGCAGGGGCAACCCATTGGAGCAGAGGGTGGCATCCCTGCCTGGTACCCTGGTATTACAGCCCACCTCTGCCATTTGCTGGGTGACCTTAAGCAATCACTTAGCCTGTTTCCTACCTAGAAAATGGAGATGACTGTTTCTTGCCTCATGGAAATGATGTGAGATTAAAGGATGTGATGCATTTAGATGCCTAGAACGGTGCCTGGCACACAGGAAGCACCCATTAGTCATTCACAGCTATGCTTCTGTTGTTTTTGTCATCAGTCTTCGTGAGCTCACCAGGTGATGGGAGCCTCTGCTGGACCTCCTGATCTTTTTTACTCCAACAGCTTCAGTCACTTTGTTTTGCTCAGTTTTTCAGAAGTCTGTGTTTTTCCAGAAATTATTGCAAATCATCTTCCTTCTGTGTCCTAGCTAGATGACAAGCCTGTTAGAAACCAGGACTACTCTCCCCCCATTCTACAACCCTTCTCCTAATATCTGTATTCCATGAAGCTACCTAGAAAGAATGACACTTGCTCATCTCCTCTCCTTCTCAACTCCTCTCTTTCCTCTTCCCCTCTCTTTCCTCTGGCTGAGCCTGTTTGTCCTCAAGGGCTCAGCTCTGCCCTCAGCTTTTCCAGTAGCCTTCTCTGAACTAGGAGCTAGACTCAGTGGATGTCCTCTGCCCCTCCGAACCTCATACACACTCCTGTTGGTGGGCTTGCTACATTAGAATGGAATGTCTCTTGGTGTATCTTTTCCGCTGCCTCAACTGTAAGGACCTTCAGAGCAGGAATTGGGTTTTGTCAGCTTTGTCTCCCCAGCGTGTAACACAGTTCCTAACATGTAGTAATAATAAAAACAATAATAATAATAGCTAGCTGGGTACAGTGGCTCACGCCTGTAATCCCAGCAGTTTGGGAGGCCAAGGCAGGGAGATGACCTGAGGTCAGGAGTTCGAGACCAGCTTGGCCAACATGGTGAAACCCCCTCTCTACTAAAAATATAAAAATTAGCTGGGTGTGGTGGCAGGCACCTGTAAATCCCATCTACTCAGGAGACTGAGGCAGGAGAATCACTTGAATCCAGGAGGCGGCGGTTGCAGTGAGCCGAGATTACACCATTGCACTCCAGCCTGGGTGACAAGAGTGAGACTTTGTCTCAAAAATAAATAAATAAATTAATTAATAATAATAGCTAATTTCTGGTATCATTTATAGTGCACCACATACCATATTAACTACCATGAATGGATTAACCTAATAAATCCTCACAGCAGTCAATGATTATTATCCCACAGAGGGGCAGCAGGATTCACAGCCTTAAGGAATTTGCCCAGAGTTACACTGGTAAGGGCAGACCCAGGTGACAGGCAGTCTGACCCCTGTGCTCTGGACTCCAGTGTTACGTTGCACTCAGTATATGTGTAAGCCACATTTTTCGCTTTCTTTCTGTCAGAGCGTCATGATGCATTGTATGTGGTGGGAGCACTGGATGAAACGCTGGAGCTGAGAGGATTACGATACCATCCGATCGATATTGAGACCTCAGTGTCCCGGATCCACAGAAGCATTGCTGAATGGTAACTTCCCCAGCACACACTGTGCTTCCCACTTCAGCTTTAGTCGTAATCTCAACTGAGCTATTTATTTGGTCACTGGTATCACATACCCACCTTGAGACATAGAGCTCCATGGGAGGAGTAAGGAAATAGACTGATTCTTGTCTTGGGTATACAATCTGCTGTGGCCAGCAAGGCCTATCCACGGGAGCCAGATGAGGCCATGAGGCCCTTGGGGAATATTCTGGCACCTTCTGTGGAACACTGGAACTGAGTCCTTTTTGAATGATAGACTTTCATAATGGGAAGGGACTAACAGATCATTGACTTCTTAGAAGTCAGTGTAATATGGTGGAAAGAACCAGCTTAAAGGCTGTGCTTTCCCACCCTGCTTTCCTCATCTGTAAAACACTCTCTGCTACTTCCTAATTATCAGAAGCATCAAATGAGAATGTGCTTTGTAAACAATTAAGTGAGGCCGGGTGCGGTGGCTCACGCCTGTAATCCCAGCACTTTGGGAGGCCGAGGCGGGTGGATCACGAGGTCAAGAGATCGAGACCATCCTGGTCAACACGGTGAAACCCCGTCTCTACTAAAAATACAAAATATTAGCTGGGTATGGTGGCGCATGCCTGTAGTCCTGGCTACTCGGGAGGCTGAGGCAGGAGAATTGCCTCAACCCAGGAGGCGGAGGTTGCGGTGAGCTGAGGTCGCGCCATTGCACTCCAGCCTGGGTAACAAGAGCGAAACTCCGTCTCAAAAAAAAAAAAAAATTAAGTGGTAAGCAGATGAAAAGGGTAATTGATATTATCTCATCCAACTTCCTGCTCTTTGCAGGAATTCCGCCTACATTTTTCCTGATAAAAAGGATCATCCAACCTTGTATGGACTTAATATCTGTAAAACTGTGGTTTGGCCACAGTGGCTCACATCTGTAATCCAAGAACTTTGGGAGGTCAAGGTGGGCAGATCGCTTAAGCCCAGGAATTCAAGACCAGCCTGGGCAACATGGCAAAACCCCATCTCTACCAAAAATACAAAAATTTGCCAGGTGTGATAGCATGCTTATAGTCCCAGCTGCTCAGGAGACTGAGGTTGGAGGATCACTTGAGCCTGGAAGATTGAGGCTACCGTGAGCCAAGATTTTGCCACTGCACTCCAGCCCTGGTGACAGACTGAGACTGTCTCAAAAAAAAAAACAGCCAAAAAAAAAAAAAAACACCTCTGTCGTGTTTACCTACTGGCTCTCATTCTGGGTTCTTTACCAAGGCAAAATCTATTTGGTTTGTTTTCTACATATTTTAGTGAATGTGTCCTTCCTCACCACTTTTCCCTGTGCTAAACAGCCACAGTTTTTTATGGTTGCTCATGCTTTCCAGATACGTCTTTGTCTAACAATGCATTTGACTTCATCAGAGTCTCTCCCCAGACCTGAACAAGACTCTGACCAAGGCAAGAACATCTTTAGACATCTGGAAAGCATCCAGAAAGGCTGGGTACCATCATTACTTGCTCATTTTAGACATTTGACTCTTTTTTTTTTTTTTGAGACGGAGTTTCGCTCTTGTTACCCAGGCTGGAGTGCAATGGCGCGATCTCGGCTCACTGCAACCTCCACCTCCTGGGTTCAGGCAATTCTCCTGCCTCAGCCTCCTGAGTAGCTGGGATTACAGGCACGC
>NW_016107496.1:2617432-2624582 GCF_001604975.1 Cebus imitator
AACTTGGTTCACTGCAACCCCTGCCTCCCAGGTTCAAATGATTCTCCTGCCTCAGCCTCCGAAGTAGCTGGGACTACAGGTGCCTGCCACCACGCCTGGCTAATTTTTGTATTTTTAGTAGAGATGGCATTTCGCCATGGCGGCCAGGCTGGTCTCGAACTCCAGACCTCAAGTGATCCACCCGTCTCAGCCTCCCACAGTGCTGAGATTATAGGCCTGAGCCACCGTGCCCAGCCCGATGAGTTTCAATTTCACTTTCAGACTCCCAGGAGATTCTGGATGACTCCTCAGCTGTGTTCACAGGGGCAGGGTGTCTCATATATACACACATATATATATATATATATATATTTTTTTTTTTTTTTTCACCAAAAAAAAATATATATAATTTTTCCCTCGGTCTTGTCAGGTAAAGTTAAGAGGTGTCATATATTGTAGACATGACTGCTGACCTTCTGGTTGGGATCGAGGGGAGAAGGCAGGGAAATGGGTGTAAGTCTGGGACAGATGGTATAAAAGATCACTGAAAAATGTAGCGACAAGTTAACGAACTGTCATTGAAATTGCAGTGCCGTGTTCACATGGACCAACTTGCTTGTGGTGGTTGTGGAACTGTGCGGCTCTGAACAGGAAGCCCTAGATCTGGTCCCATTAGTGACCAACGTGGTCCTGGAAGAGCATTACCTCATCGTTGGCGTCGTGGTTGTGGTGGACCCAGGTGTCATCCCGATCAACTCCAGAGGAGAGAAGCAGAGGATGCACCTCCGTGATAGCTTCCTAGCTGACCAGTTAGACCCCATCTATGTAGCTTATAACATGTAACAAGCCTTGCGGGGACTGCAAGGGGCCGTTCTGAAGAATTGCAAAGACAGAAGACCTGTGGCTAGGAGCAGGCTTTCAAACGATGTGAAATAAGCTGAGATGGCTACATGATATTCTTCATCTCATCCTGTGGGATTCTGCAATCATAAAACACACAGGAAAGGGGAATTCTGTGATGGCAAATGAAAAAAATGTTAACAGTTTGGTAGACATGTGCTTTGACATGGCGTGAGCAGCACGTTACTAAAGCAATTACATGCATGTTGCATTTTTTTCATCTGTTGTACATACTTGTATTTTTATCTAATACCGTTTTAGAATTTTGTAAGGGAATTAATGAATTCACATCAAAGGGGTAGTCTGAGTGATACAGTTCCCCACTCTGTACTGTATTTTGCCATTTTGCTGTAGCTAGATGTTCTGTGGGGTTTGTTAACATGGAACTACTCAGCTTTCTTTCAGTCACCCATAAGCAAATTAGATAACCCACTGAATATAAGAATTACGTTATATATATAATTCTTGACTGTAAAACATTTTGACCAGTGTTTTAAAACATGTAAATAAGAATACACATAATTCAGCTAGAAATTTGAAGAATTGGCTTGTATAGTTACAACAACCACAGTAGAAACATTTCAACTTTGAGAGAATTTCAATATTCTCTTAATGTTGTGTAATTGATTAGGTAACTAAAAAGCGCAAATTGTTTGCAGGTTTTGCTGCACATTGTTCTATGTCTTTGTTGGCTGGTGTATTTTATAAATTAAAGCTGCCTATGTTTGTTTTTAAAGCTCACATTCCCGGACTCAGCTTAAGCTTCTATGAATTCAGCCTGTTTCTAAAAGCTGAAAATCTCAATTTAAAAATCAAAATGCTGGCCGGGCGCGGTGGCTCAAGCCTGTAATCCCAGCACTTTGGGAGGCCGAGGTGGGTGGATCACGAGGTCAAGAGATCGAGACCATCCTGGTCAACACGGTGAAACCCCGTCTCTACTAAAAATACAAAAAATTAGCTGAGCATGGTGGCGCGTGCCTGTAATCCCAGCTCCTCAGGAGGCTGAGGCAGGAGAATTGCCTGAACCCAGGAGGCGGAGGTTGCAGTGAGCCGAGATCGCGCCATTGCACTCCAGCCTGGGTAACATGAGTGAAACTCCGTCTCAAAAAAAATAAAATAAAATAAAAAAATAAAAATAAAAATCAAAATGCTAACACAAAGCTAAGATTCATCAGAGCCTACTCTATTCTAAGGAACCACAATAACTGACTCTGGCCCCAGTGTTAAAATGATCTTTCAAAATTAGAGTGACTATGTAAGAATTTAGGATTTCCTCTTTTCTAGGCCCATTGTAAACTGTGTCTACAGTTTATCCATATAACTTCTCTTTTCTGAAAACTGAAGAGTGTCCTCTGTTCTTCCAGTTTGTGAGGGCAGGGGGTTTAAAAACAAGAATGATAGGCCAGGAAGGCAGTGGGGATCCACTGTCACATGGAACTGTAAGGCCATGTAACTACACAAAACCAACCAATCTGGGTTGCCAAAGCAGCCAGGCTTATGCTGAAACCGGGGAAGTCTGACGTATGCAGGAAACTCTTTTGAAATAACTGTGGTGCCCAGGCCAAGCAGACTGAGACAGGACTGAGTTTGGCCTCTGGCCCGGTTTCCTTTCTTTGGTCTGATACTTCATATATTTGAATATAGTTGAATCTTATTATTTTTTTCTTAACAGAAATATTTTTAAAAATTAAAAAATACTCAAAAGTGAAAAGAGTTAACTTGTTAAAGCAGAATGGTTCTCTTTGACCCACTCTGGTCTATTGTGTAAATATTTATTTAGACTATTTTAATACTACATATTATTTACCCCACTGTAACATCATGTAAACTAAATATGTTTTTAAACAATTTTTAAGACTTGTAATTACCCTGAAAATAAGGTTTATAATGCAAAGACCAGCTCCTTTGCAGTGGCAGTGCTCTGGGCTGCCTTTACATGGTCTTGTGACTAAAAGCCACTTTGTAAGTCCCTTCACATAATCCTCTTTTCTTCCCCACTCCTCCTCCACAGAGGGCAGAGCTCAGGACATTTGCCAGTTCCAGATCTCTTTTTCAGCATTTCGATGGAATTAATTTACACGTGATGAGGGAAGTCCTAGGATGGACAGAAAAAAAGCACTTACATTGGGGCACACAGGAAATCCCAGTGTCTATAGATGGTTTGGTTTGCAGAGAACACAGCCTGATATTTGGAAATTAATTTTCTGAAAACTATTTTTAATGATTCACTAGACAAAGCAGGGGATCCTGAAGCTGATATAAATAAGTCCAGCTCTATAATCCCCAAGTTCTAAAAGTTATGGTTAGATGCTATTCCGTGGGTTGCTTTGATAATTCTTACTAACACAGATTAGGGTTTAAGCATCTAGAGATGCATTGTCCACTATAAATACTATAATGAGAGCCACATCTGTAATTTAAATTTTTCTAGTAACCACATTAAAAATTAAAAAGAAACCCATGGTATTAATTTTAATATCTTTTATTTAACCCAATAGCTCAACATTATCATTTCAACATGGGATCAATATAAAAATTATTAATGAGGTACTTTTTTTCATATTAGGCCTTTGAAATTCAGTGTGTATTAAACACATCTGAGTTCAAACCACTGCCATATTTCAAGTCTTTAGTCAAATGTGACTAGTGGCTACCATATTGGACAGTGCAGATCTATACTCATTCCTTCAAATATGTTACTCTGTTAATCTCAAAGTGTGGCCAACTCCCAGTTACTTAGAGGCTGATTATCTAGTTTTGTAGTTCCTCAGGCCTTGATTTATTTTTTGCTTTCTGCTTTATTGATCTTTTGCATGCCCCCTAAAGCCAGAATCTGCTCATGGAGGAAGGAAGGCTAAGAACTGTCCTTGAGGAGCTTCATCAGTAACTCTGGTAAAGCATCCTGTGGAGAGAGAGGAGAGCCCAGCCATTTGCTTAGATGGTGTTTGTGGGATCATCTGCAGATTTACAGTCTACTCTGTCACAGACTCGAGTAAGAAAATGTTCTCTTGATGACACAGCGCTCTTGCTCAGTCCACATTAAGTAACACCTTTGTGGTAGAACTGATTCTTAGGTAGGCCTGAAATGCCATTAACTAATAGAAACACAGCCTTTCCAATCCTCTGGAACATATTCTGTCTGGGTTTTTGTGTCTGTAGGAAAAAACTAAATAACAAGCCCCTGTCTCGGTTAAGAGAAATCTATTGGTCTGAAGGTTTCTGAACCTTTTTCTGGTTCTCAGCAGAAGTAACTGAAGTAGATCAGGAAGGGGCTGCCTCAGGAAAATTCCTAGACCCTAGGAATTCTTAGAGCTGTACTAATGCCATCTTCTGCATCAGTGAGACCCTGGGAAGGAGCAGCATGCTAATTGGCATCAGTGAATCCACAGTCTTTACTTCCTGCCTCATAAAGGGCTAGGTCTCCCCAGTACCAAGTCCTTTCCTCATGAAGTTGTGTTGCCTCAGGCTGTTTAGGGACCATTGCCTGTCTTGGTCATATGAGTGTGTCTCCTTTAGTCCCTGGGCAATGCTTGCATAATGCTTTTGTTGACTCAACAAGGGCCCGAGGCCTTAGGTTTTCTACTAAGGTCTCTGCCCCAGGCATGGTGCTCTATATCTTGGCCAAATAAATTATTTCCTTGAATATCCAGGAATCTTTTAGACTAAAGCAATGAGGAGTTACCACCTCATCCTCAAACTCCAACAAGATCTATGCCTTAGTGTTGTTTTTGTTGTTTGCTTTGATGTAAAAGCACGAGTATTTGGAGCAAAAAGCTGCAATACTCCAAATACACAATAGGCCTTTTCTTTATCATTCATATGACATTTCTGGTTTAGCTGTGTGTAGATGGGCCATGTTATTTGTCCAGAGGAAGAGACTGTAAAGATATAAGAATAATTTTTTAGTCCTAAGTGCGGTTTTGTTTACTTTCTGTCAAGATATTTACCCGTGTCAAATTCAAACTACAGTACTGTGTAATTATGTATAAAGTTTTTTTATTTATTTGAAGTTAGACTAGATATACATTTTTAAATTTAACATCTGGCTGGACAGTGTTCTATTAACTCATTGAATGTGTTTCCTTTGTCTTGTGTTAATAAATATTGATGCCTGGTACTGTTTAATCCTTCACACGTTGGGTGGAGGCTAGGGAATTCATAGATTTTAAATTTAACTTCAGATAGTAAAACCCAGTGATAGCTGGGATGGTCTAAGGAAAGTGAACACAGAGATCCCGGGTCAGTGCTATTAAAGGATACTAAGTCAGGGAATCATGGTATCTCTTTGAAAATTAAGGAGCCGGTTGTCAGGACTTTTCAAGGTAATAAATATAGTTTAGTTTTCTCCCACCCATACAGCATTTGGTAGTTTTATTTTTTAATTTTTTGAGACAAAGTCTCGCTCTGTCATCCAGGCTGGAGTGCGGTGGCACAGTCTTGGCTTACTGCAACCTCCGCTTCCTGGGTTCAAATGATTCTTGTGCCTCAGCTTCCTGAGTAGGTGAGATTACAGGCATGGGCCAACATGCCCAGTTAATTTTTGTATTTTTAGTAGAGACAGGGTTTTGTCATGTTGGCCAGGCTGGTACCAAACTCCTGACCTCAAGTGATCCACCCGCCTCGGCCTCCCAAAGTGCTAAGATTACAGGCGTGAGCCGTCTCACCCAGCTGTCATTTGATGGTTTTAAACTATTGATCATAAACTTGAATTTTTTTTTTTTTTGAGACAGGGTCTCAGTCACCTAGGCTGGAGTGCAGTGGTGTGATCTTTGCTCAATGCAATCTCTGCCTCCCACATTCAAGTGTTTTTCCCACCCTCAGCCTCCCTAGTAGGTGGGATTACAGGCTTGTGCCACCATGTCCAGCTAATTTTTATATTTTTGGTAAAGACAGGGTTTCACCATGTTGGCCAGGCTGGTCTTGAACTCATGACCTCAACTGATCTGCCTGCCTTAGCCTCCCAAAGTGCAGGGATTAATGGCGTGATCCGCCATACCTGGCCTAAACTTGAATTTTTTCTAATCTGTAATTAGGCTGGATTTTAGTTTTTCCTAAAATGATACTTCATTTGCTCTTCCAATTCCTAGTTTCAAGAAACCTGGTGGGAGCCCATCAAGTTGTGCCTGCTCTCAGACACTAAAACTGGTCCTTGAACTGCTCCAGGCTTTTCTAGCATCTGAGAACATTTTTTCATGTCACAGACATTTATGCCTACCCAGTAAGCACTATGATAAGAACTGAAGCCAGAGAGAGAAAAATACCAAGTCACTGCCCTCAAGGAGATAGATATAGGATAACAATCGCAATACAATACAAGGGTTAAGAACAGACATGGATTGTAAGAGCATTTAGGCGATGGTGAGGGATAGTGAGGAGTAACTGTGCAGGAGAAGGGAACCTCTGACCTGGATTTCAGAGGATGAGATAGCCAGATAAGATAGTGAGCAGGAAGGGGAGTTGCATATTCTGGGAATTAGAATTCATTATTGAGATTGCTGTGGTTTGAATGTATGTGTCTGCCCAAAATTCATATGTTGGATCTTAAGACCCAATGTGATAGCATTAAGAGTTGGGGCCTTTTGGGAATTAAGTTAAAGGAGCTGTGCCCTGGTGAATGGATTACTGCCCTTATAAAAGTACCAGAGAGACCTGGCTAGGCCCTTTTGCCTTTCTGCTCCTCCACCATGTGAGGCCATGGTGTTCATCCCCTCTAGAAGAAGCAGCATTTAAGATACCATCTTGGAAGCAGAGACCAGAGACTCACCAGACACTGAAACTGTTGACACCTTGATCTTGGACTTCTCAGCCTCCATAATCGTGAGTAGTAAATTTAAGCTGTTTATAATTATCCAGGCTCAGGTATTTCATTATAGCAGCACAAAAGGACTAAGATAAGGATGGAAGGTTTGAGGGGAGAAAAGTGAATGATAATTATGGAGGCTTGACCCAGGGACAGATCACTGAGGATCTTATATCATGCTAAGACTCTTGGACTTTTATCAAAGAAGCAAAGGAGAGTTAAGGAGGGATTTAAAGCAGGAGGATAACATGCTCAGATTTGCAACGTAGATTATTCTGGCAGTCATATAGTAAATAGATTGGGGCTGAGCATGGTGGCTCATGCCTGTAATCCCAGTGCTTTGGGAAGGCAAGGCAGAAGATCTCTTGAGCCCAGGATTTCAGGGCTGCAATGAGTTATGACTGCACCACTGCACTCCAGCCTGGGTGACAGCAAGACCATGTCTCTCAAGAAAAAAGGAAAAAAAAAAAA
>NW_016107496.1:2624817-2627460 GCF_001604975.1 Cebus imitator
GTACAATCTCATCTCACTGCTACCTCCACCTCCCAGGTTGAAGGGATTCTCCTACCTCAGCCTCTTGAGTAGCCGGGATTACAGGCACGTGCCACCACACCAGGCTAATTTTTTTGTAGTTTTAATAGAGATGGGGTTTCACCATGTTGGTCAGGCTGGTCTCAAACTCCTGACCTCATGAGCCACCTCTCCTGGCCGTCTTCTGTTGAAATTCAATGGCCAATGTGATGGTTTTAAGAGGTGATTAAGCCATGATGGCTCCTCACTCACTAATGGAGTTAGAGCCCTTATGAAGGCTTCATTCAGTAGTACTTGGCTCTCTTGCACTCTGCCCTTCACCAGTGTTCTTCCCCTCTAGAGGACACAGCAAGGCAGCACTGTCTTGGAAAGAGAGCAGCCCTTAACCAGACAAGCCAACTTGCCAGTGCCTTGATGTTGAAGTTCCTGGCATTCAGAACTGTGAGAAACACATTTCTGTTCTTTATAAACTACCCAAGTTCAGGTATCTTGTTATAGCAGCACAAAACAGACTAAGTCATAGAGCAAGGATACTTCAAGCAAGGCAGTAAGAACGGAGAAGAGAGGCCATGCATAAAATCATCGGAGGCATTAAGATTCCAACCACTGAATATTCAGGGTAGGGAAGAAGGAATCCAAAATAACTCCTAGGTTTCTGGCTTGGGGGTTAGGTGGATGTGGGGCCATTTACCAAGGCAGGGAAGAAAACAGGAGGAATAGATTTGGGAAGGAAAACGCTGTGAGCCAGGTATGGTGGCTCACGCCTGTAATCCCAGCACTTTGAGAGGCCAAGGCAGGCAGATCACGAGGTCAGGAGTTGGAGACCAGTCTGGCTAACGTGGGGAAACCCCGTCTCTACTAAAAATACAAAAATTAGCTGAGTGTGTTGGTGGGCGCCTGTAATCCCAGCCACTCGAGAGGCTAAGGCAGGAGAATTGCTTGAACCCAGGAGGCAAAGATTGCAGTGAGCCAAGATCACACCACTGCATTCCAGCCTGGGTGACAGAGTGAGACTCTATCTCCAAAAAAAAAAGACGCTATGCTCCATATTGGTCATGTTCTTTTGAGGTGCTGTGGAACATGCAGGTGAAAAGGTTCAATAGGCAGCTGAATACTGAGGTCTTTGCCTCAGAAGAGCTCTGGCCTAGAACTGTAGATTTGGGAGACAGCAATTCAAAGTGGATGATATTGCCATGGAAGAACACGTAGAGTCAGAAAAGGATAAGAGTCATGGCAAACAACAGCATTTAGAGGTTGCTGAAGGCTGGGTGCAGCGGCTCATGCCTGTAATCCCAGCACTTTGGGAGGCTGAGGCACGCAGATCGCCTGAGGTCAGGAGTTCAAGACCAGCCTGGCTAACATGCTGAAACCTCATCTCCACCAAAAATACAAAAATCAGCCAGTCATGGTGGTGGGTGCTACTCCCAGCTACTCGGGAGGCTAAGGCATGAGAATCACTTGAACATGGGAGGTGGAGGTAGCAGTGAGCTGATATTGCACCACTGCACTCCAGCCTGGGCGACAGGGCGAGACTATGTCTCAAAAACAAGAGCAAAATCAAAGAGGATGGAGTGCTCAACAATCCAAAGCCACAACAAACCTGAGTAGAACAGGGATTGGATGGCATCTGCTGGACTTGACAATGAGGGAGTCCCTGGTGGCCTTGATGAGAGAGTTTGAGTGCAAGTGTATGGGCAGAAGCCTGAAAACTGGTTCAGGAGAGAATTGCTGGGAGGTGAAACTGAACAGAGGCTCCTCTCCAGAGGCTTCATCTGCAACTGCAAGTAGGAAGGAGAAAGAGGGGACTGTAGTTAGAATGGGGGTGTAAAATCAGGTGGGGTTGTTTTAAAGATGGAAGAAATAAACCTGTGTCAGGAGAAAGAGCCAGAATAGAGGGAAGGTTCCTAAATATAGCAGTAAGGGACAAATGACAAAGTGAGGTCACTGTCACTGAGGAAGCTGGAGCGGATGGACTCCAGGGAGCAGGTGGAAGGATTGGCAGCAAGGGAGGAAGCACACTTTTTCAAATAACACTGAGTACAAGCAAGATCCTAATAGTTAGAAGTTGCTATTAATAAAAGTCTGCCTGATAACCTCATTCGTTTCTCTGAATCTCCATTCTCAGTCTCCAAAGATGTACACTCATTTCTGAGATCATTTCTATAAATAACTCCCATGGTCAGACAGACCTGACAAAACAGGACATACACTCTGGAAATTATGGGGGTTCCAAAAGAAGCAGGTAAGAGGGAGTTCACAGTGCATGCATTAAAGAGCAAACAGAAAATGAATTAGTCATATTCAGTTTCAGAATTTAGGAGAAGAATAAAAAGACCCCCAAAGAAAGGAGGCCAGGCATGGTGGCTCACGCCTGTAATGGCTGCACTTTGGGAGGCCTAGGTGGGTAGATCACGAGATCAGGAGTTGGGAAGTAGCCTGGCCAACATGGTGAAACCCTGTCTCTACTAAAAATAAAAAATTAGCCTGGCATGGTGGCACGCACCTGTAGTCCCAGCTATTCGGGAGGCTCAGGCAGGAGAATCACTTGAACACAGGAGGTTGCAGTGAGCCGAGATTGCACCACTGCACTCTAGCCTGGGCGACAGAATGAGACCCCATCTCAAA
>NW_016107496.1:2628985-2630445 GCF_001604975.1 Cebus imitator
GCATGATAGCACATGCCTGTGGTCCCAGCAACTCAGGAGTCTTAAGGCAGAGGATCACTTGAGCCCAGGAGTTTGAGACTGCAGTGAGCCATGATTGTGCAACTGTACTCCAGCCTGGGCAGCACAATGAGATCCTGTCTCATAAAAATAAAAATCTCAGTGTTTCAGTTATTTATTGTTGTGTAACAAACCACCCCAACTTAGTGGCATAAACCACAGCTGAGTAGAAAGTGATAGAAAGCGAGCATCCTCCTCATAGTCTTGACTTTTCCAGTAGTGCTTCTGAAGTATCACCATTGTGTATCCTTTTTACTGAATGTTATTGATAGATGTGCTTTGTCGGTTAAAGAAGTCTAGGTGGGTGCGGTGGCGCATGCCTGTAGTCCCAGCTACTCGGGAGGCTGAAGTGGGAGGATTGCTCGAGCCCAGGAGTTCTGGACTGTAGTGCACTATGTCGATCAGGTGTCCGCACTAAGTTCGGCATCAATATGGTGACCTCCCGAGAGCGGGGGACCACCAGGTTGCCTAAGGAGGGGTGAACTGGCCCAGGTCGGAAACAGAACAGGTCAAAACTCCCGTGCTGATCAGTAGTGGGATTGCGCCTGTGAATAACCACTGCACTCCAGCCTGGGCAACATAGTGCAGACCCCGTCTCTAAAAAATAAAATAAAATAAAAAACAACGAAAAAAGAAGTCTAGACTGGGCGCAGTGGCTCACACCTTAATCCCAGCACTATGGGAGGCCAAGGTGGGCAGATCACCTGAGGTCAGGAGTTTGAGACCAGCCTGGCCAACATAGTGGTGAAACTCCCATCTTTACTAAAAATACAAAAAAAAATTAGCTGGGCATGGTGATGGGTGTCTGTAATTCCAGCTACTTGGGAGGCTAAGGCAGGAGAGTCGCTTGAACCAGGGAGGTGGAGGTTGCAGTGAAGATCACGCCACTGCATTCCAGCCTGGGTGACAAGAGAGACTCATCTTTAAAAACAAAAACAAAAAAAAGTCTATTCTGACTAGGCACCATGGCTCATGCCTGTAATCCCAACACTTTGGGAGGCTGAGGTGGGCCTCAACACTTGAGGCCAAGAGTTTGAGACCAGCTCTGCTAACGTGGTGAAACCCCGTCTCTACTAAAAATTATACAAATTAGCCAGGTGTGGTGGCAGGTGCCTGTAATACCAGCTACTCAGGAGGCTGAGACAGGAGAATTGCTTGAACCCCAGAGGCAGAGGTTGCAGTGAGCCGAGATTGTGCCATTGAATTCCAGCCTGGGAGAAAAAGGGCAACTCCATCTCAAAAAAAAAAAAATGTCTATTCTATGCTTGCTGGATTTTTTTCATTAGTCACTGTTGAAGAAGTTTATCTTTTTCTCTCCCCCAGGATCTATGAGATGATCACATAGCTTTTTTTCCTGTAAGCTGTTAAGATGTTTTATATAAATAAATTTTACTAATTTTTTT
>NW_016107496.1:2633080-2651870 GCF_001604975.1 Cebus imitator
AAAATGTGAAGAAATAATGGCAAAAGCTTCCCAGATTTGGAAACACATAAATTTACTCACTGAAGAAGCTCAAGAAACAGCAATCAGTATAAATATAAAGAAAACCATTTAGGCAGAGTCATGGGCAAACTGCTAAACTTCAATAAAGCAAAATTCTTCAAAGAAGCCGGGGGAAATGACATATTACATACCAGATAACAATGATACAAATGATAGCCAACTTCTCATTAAACACTATGGAAGCCAGAAGAACATAGACTATGCTTAAGGTGCCAGGAGTTTAAAACTATCAGTTCAGAATTCTATATCCAGTCAAACTAGTCTTCAAAAATGAAGGCAGGCCTGGCACAGTGGCTCACAACTGTAGTCCCAGTACTTTGGGAGGCCAAAGCAGGAGGACCGCTTGAGCCCAGAAGTTTGAGACTAGCCTGGGCAACATAGTGAGACCGCATCTCAAAAAAAAAAAAAAGATGAAGGTGTATTCTAAATCTAATAAAGACCATGTATGAAAAACTCACTAACACCTCACTTAATAGTGGAAAACTGCTCTTTCTCCCTAACACTGGAAACAAGGGAAGAAACAATCTATTCTCACCTCTTCTAAAAACTGTTGTACTAAAGATCTATCCAGAGCAATTAGGCAAGAAAAAGAAATAAAAGGCATCCACAGGAAAGGGGGGATTAAAACTATCTCTATTCATACATAAAATGACTTGTACATAGAAAATCCTCTTGAACTCCTGACCTCAAGTGATCCACCTGCCTTGGCCTCCCAAAGTGCTGGGATTACAGGCGTGAGCCACCACACTTGGCCTTGCTTTTTAATAATAGAACTTTATTGTCTCACAGTTTTGGAGACAAGAATTTTGAAATCGTGGTCCAATACAATTGGTTTCTTCTGAAGACCCTGAGGGAGAATCTATTGCTATTCCCTCCTCGCTCCGGGTGGTTTGCTGGCATAGGGTCAGCTTTAAATAAGGTTTGAAGTCTTATGATCTGGTAGAGTCCATGGTGGTGGAAAGAAGAAACTGAAGTTTATGGCAAAACCTAACAGGACAATCCCTGTAGGCTATTGGGATTCTAGAGGAAGAACATGCTGTCTGTAGCAGAGAATTATGTCCCTTCTGAAAGACAGCTCTGGTGTGCCACTGGGCCATGGAAGCAATGGGAAACTTAACTAGGGACATCAAGTGACTATATGTCTAGAGTTTTCTGTCATTAGCTGGATTCTGTCAGATGCACCACATCATAAAGTGAGATGGGCCAACACCAATTCATGGTAACATGGAAATGTTTCACCTGGGATCAAGCCCAAGCAGGATCCAAGGATGCAAATAAGCGGCCTAAGCAGGCAACTTCAAACCCTGTGCTACCCACCCAATACCAACAGTGTCCTTCACTCAGCTCATACCTACGGCCATGCTGGAGCATGGGGGTAGGTCCAGCTAAGTAGGCAGAAAAAAACTCAAGTTTAGTTTATGGGTTGTCTCAGTATGTGAGATCAAGCCAAAAATGGATGGGAACTGAATTGTAGCTATTCTCAGGGGTGAACTTGAAAGTCAGTGGCAAGGGAGATCTTCCCAATGAGCAGCTACTAAAGCGATCACCAATTTTGTGTGGAAGAAGTGGCTCAAAGTGAGAGTCCATATGAACTCATGGGCAGAGGCAAATTGCCAGCTGGTCAGTGTCTTGGAAGAAGACTCGAAGATTGGATACAACAAGGTCTGAAGTAGAGTTATATGGGGCTAGAGCACAAGGCGTGAAGATGTTTACCTCACATCAATGCCCACTAAATAGCATCTGCCATGGATGAGACACTGAATATCCAAGTAGACAAAATGACTTGGCTGCTTGATGTCAGCCATCTATTGACTTCTTGGAACTGGCACAATGAGCATATGTATGGAGTGGCTACAGTGGCAGAGGTGGAGGCTATGCATGGACTCCTACTTAGTAAAACTGATTTAACAACTGCTATCTCTGAAACTTCAGCTAAACACTGACAGACACCAACAGTGAACTCCCAATGTTACACTGTTTCTCCAGAAGACTACTAGGTCACTTCATAGCAAGTTGACAACATCGAGCTTCTTTCATCGCAGAAGGGCCAGTGATTTGTTCTCAGGTGAACAGATTTACTTTTTCTGGGTGAGGGTTTGACTCTTCTGCCCTCATAGCTTCACTCACTATCACTACTTAGGAGCTTACAAAAGTGTGTGAAACCTGCAGGCTGCTCTGACCAACATCAAGAAGATTCTGGCCAGGCTCTATGGCTCACGCCTGCAATCTCAGCACTTTGGGAGGCTAAGGTGGGTAACTCGAGTCCAGGACCTTGAGACCAGCCTGGGCAGCACAGAGGGATCCCATCTCTACAGAAAACTTTAAAACATAGCTGGGCATGGTGGTGAGCATCTATAGAGGATAACGTGGGAGGATGGCTTGAGCCTGGGAGGTCAAGGCTGCGGTAAGCTGAGATCGTGGCCACTGCACTCCAGCCTGGGCAACACAGCGAGACTGTCTTAAAAAAGAAAAAAAATCCAACATTTATTTAGTGCTTAGTATGTACTAGGCACAGCTCTAACTTTACATGTATCAAAGGAATTCAGTCTACAAAACCCTTTGTGATAGGCAGTGTTATTAAATCCATTTCTTTCTTTTTTTTTTTTTTTTGGGGGGGGCGGAGTCTCGCACTGTCGCCCAGGCTATATAAAGCAGTGGCGTGATCTCGGCTCACTGCAATCTCCACCTCCTGGGTTCAAGCAATTCTCCTGCCTCAGCCTCACAAGTAGCGGGGACTATAGGCTCACGCCACCACGCCAGGATAATTTTTCTATTTTTAGTAGAGATGGGATTTCGCCATGTTAGGTTGGTCTCGAATTCCTGACCTCAGGTGATCCATCCACCTCGCCTCCCCAAGTGCTGGGATTACAGTCGTGAGCCACTGCGCCCTGCCCCTCCCCGCCCTTTTATTTTTGAGACGGAGTGTTGCTCTTGAGTGCAGAGGTGCAATCTTGGCTCACTGCAACCTCCGCCTCCCGGGCTCAAGCGATTCTCCTGCTTCAGCCTCCCGAGTAGCTGGGGCTGCAGGCATGCACCACCACACCCGGCTAATTTTGTATTTTTAGTAGTCGAGACAGGGTTTCTCCATGTTAGTCAGGCTGGTCTCCCAACTCTCGACCTCAGGTGATCTGCCCGCCTCAGCCTCGGCCTCCCCCCTCCCCCGCTTTTTACTGATCAACTTTTGTTAAGCATTCTGTGGTCCACAAGAAAAAAAGCAAACATCAAAGAACAAGAAACTCATAAAACCAGCCTTCCAGCCATCAATATTCTGTATTCCACAATGGCTGAGGCTGGACTTTGTTAACCATGGAAGGCTTGATGTCTGAGAAAATAGGCCACTTTTCTTTCAGTAATGCTGAAGCACTGACTTAGTAATAACAGCTGTCCCCTGTACTAGCATTTAATAGGTAATCAACAATGTTTGCTGAATGTCAGCAGCTAGACGTTAGCGACATCTTAAGGGTAAATCTTCGGCTTTAAATCACAGAGTGATTTAAAGTGACTTACTTTGGCAGAGTAAATCTTCGGCTTTAAACCACATTTTCCGACCCAAAGGCCAAAAATAGGAAGTTTCCTAAATTGATCTCAACCTAGTAAAATTTCAGAAAACTGAGAACTTTGTGTCAAGAGCATACTAACAAAGTTTATCTTTTGTCGTTTACCATCATTAAAGCCATATAATAACATTTTGCAAGGAAATTTTTAGAAATAGAATAAAGCATAACTCCTTTTCCAGAGAGGCAGACACAAAGAATATTCTGTAAAGTTTTTGTAATGCATTAAAACGACGGCATAACATTTTATCCATTTCTGTAAAAATCCTTCCACATGTGTTAAAGGACACAACTCAATGCTACTTTAGGGGATTAAGAAAAATCTGAGTAAGGCCGGGAGCGGTGGTGCACGCCCGTAATCCCAGGACTTTGGGAGGCCCAGGCGGCGGATCACTTGAGCCCAGGAGATCAAGACCAGCCTGGGCAACATAGTGAGTCCTCATCTCTACAAGCAAGGCGTGGTGGTGCACGCCTGTGGTCGTAGCTGCCACGGAGGCTAAGGGTGGGGAATCGCTTGAACCCAGGGGTTGGAGGCTGCAGTGAGTCGAGATCAGGCCACAGCACTCCAGCCTCGGCCACAGAGCGAGACCTCGTCTCAATCTCGGAAAAAATTAAAGGCAAAGCCTTCAAGCTTCAAGTCATTTCTTCCAAGAAGAGGACAGGGCCGGAGTCGGTCAAGGTCAAGGGGCAGATGAGTTGATAACGCCGCCACTCATCGATGAAAACGGCCTCCCGGCTGACCTCCGGAAGCGGACGTGAGGAGGGGCGGGGTAGAGCTCCCGAGTAGAAACTCAACCTTGGGCAGAGTTCCTCTCCCACTGCAGCCTTGAGGAACGCGTTCCCGGGTACCCCCAACCGCAAGTCAGAAACGCGTACAAGATGGCGGCGCATCACGTGGGCAGCGCGGTGACGCAGGACGGCGGCCCGCGCGGAGGCAGCGCCGTAGCTCCCCCACAACGCACACTCGCACTCACTTTTACCCCCCCTCCCCCCCCGGCCCCGCCCCCTGCCTGGTGTAGATCATGCCGCCAGTGGCGGCCCTGACTGCCGAGGAAACGGTAGCTTAGGGCAGTTGGCTGTTAAGTGACACTGATTCTTCCCGCCCCGCCTGACTCCCGAGAAGGAGGCTAGCCCCCCGCTGCGTGAGGGGGTGGGGAAGTGGGTAGTGAATTCGGATCTACCTGGGAGGGGGGAGTGGAAGTTCCCGCCCCGGACAGCGGCGAGGCGGCAGCCACAGGTAAGTCGCGGGCGGGGGAGGGACGTGACCCGTGGCCCGGGCGGGGAAGGGCGCGGGAACGTGGCGCCAGCGGGGACGCGAGCGGGTCGCGCGCCGGGTGGGGGTCGCGCGCGGTCGGCGCCGGTGGGGGAGGGGGCGCAGCGGAAGGGGGAGGGGCCGCCCGTGCTTCCGGTCCCCGCGCCTCGGTGCTGCCGGGCGCGTTTCCAGTCGTGCGTCTCCTCCTTCCCCTTGCACCCAAATAAAAATAAAGCCCGAAACCTGCCGCCGCGGGTTGGCTTTTGCCCTCAGAAGCCGCCCTCTGCGGTCGCAGGCGCGAGCTCTCAGTGGGAGGTTTCGGGGTTGGGCCCAGAGCCGGGCGAAGGGCGGTGCAGCTATGGCCTCGGCGTGGTGTCCGCTGAGCGGAGCCCGGGTCCAATTAACTCTGCGACTGGGTCTTCGGATCCCTCTGGTCGCCACGGCCCCGGCGACCCTGGGGAAGAGGAGGCCCTCACCCTCTGGAGCTTGCAGTCTAGCGGGCAAGCGGACTCACCGGCTTCACGCACGCCCCAGACAGTCCTGGAGAGATGCGCCTGGCAGCGGGGACAGAGTGGGAACAGCAGGCGGCTTTCTTCCCTGCTAGGAAAGACAGGGACGTCTGTTCCCCTCTGGATGGGCGACCCAGCCGAGGAGACTTTCTCTTTGATCTTGTGTGTCAAAACGACGCTCGGTATTTCTCACTTTCGTCGACTCCGTGCAGCGGGCGGCTGAATCGCTTTGAAATGATTTTTATGTGAAATAATGTGTGGTGGCGTTAGCGTTTTGAAGAGCATTTATTGGGCTGGTGGTAGTCTTTGAGAACCTTTATGCTTCAGAAGCTCGGCGTGGACCTGGCGGGCATCTTTGTCAAACTGGCCTCACCTGTGATGAGTTTGTAGGTATTTATGTCGGAAAATGCATTTTAATCACAGGTTTTTGTTAACAGAAGAAATGCGTTCTTCTAAAGTGCTCTTTTTTCTTTGGAGTTTATAATGTGTAGTTACCTCCGTGTCTTACTTAGAATCAGTATTGTTGTCCTAAAGTCGAATGTGTTTGCTCTTTAACACTTGACGTTACATTTTAGGGTTAGGTTTGTTCTGTGAGCTATGTCCATTTCTGCCGGATTACCAACAGGTGGCAGTCCCTTCTGATTCTAATATAGACTACCGCCTTTGCCAGTTTTTTTGTTTGCTTGTTTGTTTTTGAGACGGAGTGTCGCTGTCCGTCGCCCAGGCTGGAGTACAGTGGAGCGATCTCGGCTCACTGCAACCTCGGCCTCCCTGTTCAATCGATTCTCTTGCTTCAGCCTCCTGAGTAACTGGGATTACAGGTGTGCGCCACCACGCCTGGCTAATTTTTGTATTTTTAGTAGAGACAGAATCTCACCATTGTTAGCCAGGCTGATCTCGAACGCCTGACCTTGTGACCCGCCTGCCTCGGCCTCCCAAAGTGCTGGGATTACAGGCATGAATCACCGCGTCTGCCTTTTTTTTTTTTTTTTTTTTTTTTTAACAGAGGCGGTGTCAAAGGCGTGTGAACCAGAGCAACTTCATCTTAAACGGGAGCTGGGTAAAATGAGGCTAAAACCTAGTAGGCTGCGTTCCCAGACAGTTAAGGCATTCTAAGTCACAGGATGAGATAGGAGGTCAGCACAAAGTACAGGTCATAAAGACCTTGCTGATAAAACAGGTTGCAGTAAAGAAGCCCGGCAAACCAAAATGGTCACAAGGGTGACCTCTGGTCATCCTCACTGCTACACTCCCACCAGCGCTGTTTACAAATGCCATGGCAATATCAGAAAGTTATCCTATATGGTCTAAAAAGGGGAGGTGTGAATAATCTACCCCTCATTTAGCATGTCATCAAGAAATAACCATAAAAATGGGTAACCAGCAGCTCTAGGGGCTGGTCTGTCTATGGAGTAGCCATTCTTTTATTCCTTTACTTTCTTCATAAACTTGCTTTTACATCCCATGGTGGGCTCACCCTGAATTCTTTCTTGTGCGAGATCCAAGAACCCTCAGCTGGGGGTCTGGATTGGGATGTCTGTCCTGTAACATATTTCTGGTGACCATGAAGGGGGACTATAGTGCAGAAACCCTGACCCAACGGCTACCTTTGGGTAAGTGTTGGGGTCCTGTAACATATTTCTGGTGGCCACAGAAGTGGAAACTCCAGCATATATGTCTAGGAGTCTCTCCTAAGACAGAGTGGGTTAGAGGTCCTTCTTAATAAAAGGCAAGGATGCTTGACTGAACTTGGGTTAGAGGCCCTTCTAAGATTTAGGGGGTTAGAGTTCCCTCTCAGTAAAATCTGCCTCAGCTCAGCTAAGAACAGGTTCGGCACTATAGGATGGATGTTAGCTTCTGTTCTCTTTGGATTAATTGGCCTTACACTCTTTGCTGATGGCTGTGGATGACAGGGTTAGGCATGTACAGGATTGTGGGACATGGGGAGCTTTTTCCTCCCTAAGAGGGGAAACTTGAGAGCTATGGGACTGCTGGAAAAGATAGATCCCTTTGCTGCGGACAAGCAGCCTCCTGAACTTTTCATTGTCTGCTGCAATGAGTGGGTCTTTTCTCTGACTTCCCTGAGTTCTTCACCTTCCCCACCCTGCCACAGGCAATACTTTCCTCCTTTACTTTGCTTTTCTTATCTTTTCTGTTACTAAGGGCAACCATATTGCCAACAGACCATGTGTTGAAACTCAAGTCGGAGGTTGGATTAGAAATGACGGGCCCATCGGGTCAAATTTAAGCCTTGCCAGTTGGTTATTGGGTGCTAAGTGTAGTGGCTAATGTCTTTGTTTAATCACACGAATGTTGCTCCAGCCAGAACGAAGAAAAGATACTTTATGATACGGCTTGGCCCTCAGGGCGATGATGCCACAAACCAAAATACTAGGATCAGTAAGGGAAAGGGAACCCAGAAGCCTGGCATGCCAGCAAAAGGGTAAGAATTTCTTACCAGTCAGATTTCTGGCTTCTCTCTCACTGTACAAACGGTTAAGGGAATGGTAATTAAAAAAAAAAAAAAATGGCCAGGCATGAGCCACCTCACCTGGCCAGCTTTTGCACTTTCACAGCGGCAGTCCAGGTTTGATTCCCCACCTAGGAAGTAAGTTGTTTCTGGTTTAATATCTTCATGACCTTGTGTATTCTCTTTTCCGCATGACTGTCTTAAATTTTTCTTCCTCTAAGCACCTGGGGGGTTACCTTTGGCAAAGTTCAAAAGCCAGAAATATCAGCCATTTGGCATAAAAAATTCTTTTTTTTTTTTTTTTTAAAGATGGGGTTTCACCATGATGGCCAGGCTGGCCTTGAACTCCTGACCTCAGGTGATCCACCCACCTCGGCCTCCCAAAGTGCTAGGATTACAGGCGTGAGCCACCGCGCCTGGCCTTGGCATAAAAAATTCTAAAAGGATTTTATTAAAGAGTGCTGTGGTTAAAATCAGTTAATTAAAAATGGATACTCAAGCTCTAAAAGCCTGGACTACCTGGGAAAAACAGGAGACACCAAAGATCCCTTTCCTAGCCCTGTTCTTCCAAGGGGTCCATCCCAAAGGCAGTAATCCAAATAAGAAACTTAAGAACTGGCAAATGAAAAATCTTGCAACCCCTGTATTCATTTTCTTTCTGGGTAGGTGTTGTGTGTAATGTTTATATAAAAGAGCTCTAATTAATTGGCCTAAACAAAAATAAGCATTTATTTATTCTTTTTTTGGTTTAAAAATAAGCATTTAAATTAAATATTTTGAGAGCAAAATAAAAACTAATGCCTTTTAGTTCATGTAACTTTAGTAATCTTTGGGAAATAAAAACAGCTTTCAAATTGATAAAAACAGTCTAACTTATGCAGGTCAAATATTTTGTTAAATGAGTTAAGGTCATAAACTGTTTCTTTGACTTTTAAAAATTGTTCAACTTACCCTACCTTAAAGCCATTAGATTCTAGCTAAGGCCTGGGGACCTGTGGAGTTAGCCACGCCCCTAGCTGTGCTAGAGAGTCAGCTCTTATCTGCACTTCTACCGGCTGTGTCCTTGGCTAGTCTCCACACTTAGTACATAATTAAAATTGCTTACTAACCAGGATTTTCACCAAAAGTAAAAGCTGCTAAAACTTAACATTGTAACATGTAATTGAGACTATTGAAGAAACACTTTTACCTGTAAGGTGTGTAAGGAAAGTAGAATGTACTTTTGTTAAAAGATTATAAGAAGGCGTGGGAATGTGTTTTTTTGGTTTGTTTTTGCCTAAAGTGTTAAAGAATTGTTTTAAGCTGGCCTGGTGCAGCAGCTCATGCCTGTAATCCCAGCACTTTGGGAGGCTATGGCGGGCAGATCACCAGAGGTCAGGAGTTTGAGACCAGCCTGGCCAACATTCTGAAACCCCATCTCTTCCAAAAAGAAAAGTTAGTCAGGCATGGTGTTGCACACCTGTAGTGCCAGCTATTCGGGAGGCTGAGGCAGGAGAAGCGCTTGAACCTGGGAGGCAGAGGTTGCAGTAAGCCAAGGGCGCCACTGCTCTCCAGCTTGAGTGGCAGAGCGAGACTCCATCTCAAAAAAAAAAATACAGGAAGCCTTATCAAATGTGAAATGGTGTTTTGTTTTCTTTGGACTATATGTTCCAAAGTTATTGGGAAACTCCTGTAATTCTAATATGACTTAGTGTGGGTTAATAATAATTATAATTGCCATGCAAAAGATTGTATGCCACAGAAGTAACCACATTTCCTTATTTGTGGCTTTAATAGTGACTCTCCTAAAACTTTTTATCTTCCACAGATAATTGTTCTTGTTTTAATCCTCTTTAGAAGATAGTTTATAATTAGCTACAGAACTCTAGCAGGTTTTTTTAAATGCATGTTTCTAATAACTTTGGTAATTGTAACATAAGAATAGAGGAAACAACTTTCAGAACTCATGAAAAGCTGGAATGTTCATGAATATCAAATAAAATGTGTTACTTGAATTAACTGAACCAATAGAAAACTGAAGTAATCTTTTTAACTTTGATTAAAATGCCGCTGATTCTTTGTTTTTTTCAGAGTCAAGGAAAATTTTCATGTGAACTATTTACAGCTGGTAGCAATTGAATAAAGTATACTGCTGTGAATGAAATTTGGAACATACTTGTTTCTCTGATTTCTCTAGCGTTTGGAAACTAGTTCACTCCTGGGCTGAAGCAATCCTCTTGCCTCAGCCTCCTGAGTAGTTGAGACTATAGGAGCACATTACCACACCCAGCTAATTTTTTATTTTTTGTAGAGATGGGGTCTCACTGTGTTGCCAGGTCTGGTGTCAAATTCCTGGGTTCAAGTGATTGTTGTGCCTCAGTCTCCCAATGTGCTGGAATTACAGGCATAAGCCATCACACCTGGTCATATTAACCATTTTGAAACAGTTCTATAGTGTTAAGTACATTCACACTGTGTACAACCCATGTCTAGAACTTTATTTATTTATTTATTTATTTATTAAGACAGAATCTCACTCTGTTACTCAGGCTGGTGTGCAGTGGCGCAGTACCACTCGCTGCAACCTCTGCCTCCTGGGTTCATGCAATTCTTGTGCCTCAGCCTCCCAAGTAGCTGGTATTACAGGCACTCACTCTCCCTCCCCACCCACCCACCCCCCCGCCCCCGCTAATTGTTTTTATATTTTAGTAGAAATGGGGCTTCATCATATTGCCCAGGCTGGTCTCAAACTCCTCAGCTCAGGGCAGTCCACCTGTCTTGGCCTCCCAAAGTGCTAGGAATACAGCTGTGAGCCACCATCCCTGGCTCAGAACTTTTTTATGCCCATTAAACAGCAACTCTCCATTTCCTCCTTCCCCTAGTTCCTGACAGCCACCATTCGACTTCCTGTTTCTATGGAATTTTGCTTCTCTAGATACATCAAATTAGTGGAATCAAAGCTTTTCATTTTTGTAACCGGGTTATTTCACTTAGCACAACATGCTCAAGGTTCATCCATGTTGTAGCACGTGACAGGAGTTTCTTCCTAAGACTGAACAATATTCCATTGTATGTACAGTCACTATTTTATTTATCCATTCATCCACTGATGAATATTTGGATTGCTTCCACCTTTTGGCTATTGTGAATAATAATGCTGCCCATGAACATGGGTGTACAAATATTCTGCTCTTTGAGACCCTGCTTTCAATTCTTTTGGATATGTATACCAACAAGTAAAATTGCTGTTTTTAATTGTTTGAAGAACTGCCACAGCATTTTCCGTAATAGCTGCATCATTTGCATTCCAGTAGCAAAGTAGTATACAAGGGTTCCAATTTCTCCACATCCTTGCCAACACTTACTATTTTCTGTGTCTGGATATTACCCATTCTAATGGGTATGAGGTGATATTTCATTGTGGTTTTCATTACATTTCCTTAGTAGCTAGTGATATTGAGCACCTTTTCATATGCTTGCTGACTAGCCTTCTTTTCTTGTCTTTCCAGGTAACCTTTAAAAACATTAAATCCTGTCCAAATCTTTTACCAGTCTCTTTGTTAGTAGTTCCCTCCCTATTTGCCGTATTTGATCTCTCATAGCTCATTTATTCTCATTCTTAACCAGCCTCTATATCCTGAAGTTGATTATCTAAGTTTTCTAGATCTTTAGAACTTCCTTAGGTATAGTTTTATTTGTTCGACTTTTACTCAATAAATTCTGTATATTAAACTATGTATGTACTTTGAAACGTCCCTAAACTGGAGACAGATAATGTTTGTGTCCATAAACAGGAAGACTGTCATCATTCTTCAATGAGATAACATTTGAAAATTTAGTCATAATAGTTTATGTTCATATGTGCCTTTTATTAAGTTTCAATATGTTTTTGTGGGCCAAAATTCAAAAAATTTAAAGAATATGAAAAGTCCCCTTTCTATCTCTATGCCATTGCTACCAGTTCTTTTCCATTGAGGCAAATGATCAATTTTTATATGACTGTATAGTATACTTTAAATATTCTGTATCATATTTAATTTTAACTGACTTTTTCCCCCTTACAGTTGATTATGGCAGATTCCCACAAGAGTACCACGTCAGAGACAGCGCCTCAACCTGGTTCCACAGTTCAGGGAGCTCACGTTTCTCATATTGCTCAACAGGTAAGGGAGGAACCAAAATACTGAGCTAGTTAGGAATATTTTATATGCAGATTAATCTCTTGTTTCCAATCTATTTTTAATGCTTTGTTGTTTTGTTTTCTGAGACAGAGTTTTGCTCTCGTTGCCTAGGCTGGAGTGCAGTGGTGCGATGTCGGCTCACTGCAAGCTCCGCCTCCTGAGTTCAAGCAATTCTCCCAGCATTTTGGGGGGCCAAGGTGAACGGATCACCTGAGCCCAGGAGTTCGACACCAGCCTGGACAGCATGGTGAAACCCCGTCTCTAGTAAAAATACAAAAAATTAGGCGTGGCGCCGTGTGTCTATAGTTTCAGCTACTTGGGAAGCGAAGGCAGGTGAATTGCTTGAACGTGGGAGGCAGAGGTTGCAGTGAGCTGCGATTTCGCCATGGCACTCTAGCCTGGGCAACAGAGTGGGACTCTGTCTCAAAAAAAAAAAAATGAGAATTTTGGAAAACTTATGTTCACCATCATGAACCTGACAGTTTCTCAATATTTGCAGACATTTTGGTTACAAAATTGTCTTACAAAATCATGCATGGAGGCCGGGCATGGTGGCTCATGCCTGTAATCCTGCCACTTTGGAAAGCCAAGGTTGGTGGATTGCTCAAAGCCGGAAGTTTGAGACCAGCCTGAGCAACATAGGTGGAGCCTATCTCTTAAAAGGTTTTAAAAATTAGCTGGGTATGTTGGCACACACCTGTGTCAACTTGGCTGAAGCAGGGTGATTGTGAGCCCAGGGATTCAAGGCAGCAGTGAGCTATGATTATGCCACTATACTCTTGGGGGGTCCTCAATAAGTTTTAAGAGTGTAAAAAGGATTTGTGACCAAAAGGTTTGAAAACCAGTGGCCGAAAGGGTTAATCTTTCAAGCTTGATGTATCCTTCTCCATTATTTGGCTATATCATGTGAAGTATAACAGTGTCTTCTCCAGATGGTGCTGGAAAAATAAGGTGGAGTCTATTTTTCTGTTAATAGAGCTCTTTACAGAAATGTTCTAATTCAGTTGGCTTACTTACATATGTATTTCAGTTATTTTGGTTAGATGTGACTGTTCTCAAAATTTCCTCAGAACCATATTTATGGTGAGGTAGAGTAAGTACATTTCTAGGTAGTAAATTATTTTATAGTGATTTTTAAAAATAATATGGTTGGGCATGGTGGCTCACATCTATAATCCCAGCACTTTGGGATGCTGAGGATTGCTTGAGCCCAGGAGTTTGAGACCAGCCTGGGCAACATAGTGAGACTCCATCTCTACTAAAAAATACAAAAAGTTGGCCAGGCACAGTGGCTCACGCCTGTAATCCCAGCACTTTGGGAAGCTGGAGGTGGGTGGATCATGAGGTCAAGAGATCAAGACCATCCTGGCCAACATGGTGAAACCCTGTCTTTACTAAAAATACAAAACTTAGCTGGGCATGGCAGCGCTTGCTTGTAGTCCCAGCTCCTCAGTAGGCTGAGGCAAGAGAATTGCTTGAACTTGGGAGGCGGAGGTTGCAGTGAGCCAAGATTGCACCACTGCAGTCCAGCCTGGCGACAGAGTGAGACTCTGTCTCAAAAATGAATAAATAAATTTAAAAGTTGGCGGGGTGTGGTGGCTCGTGCCTGTAATCCTAGCACTTTGGGAGGCCAAGGCAGGCGGATCACGAGGTCAAGAGATTGAGACCATCCTGGCCAACATGGTGAAACCCCGTCTCTACTAAAAATACAAAAATTAGCTGGGCATGGTGGCGTGTACCTGTAGTCCCAGCTACTCGGAAGGCTGAGGCAGGAGAATTCCTTGAACCCAGGAGGCAGAGGTTGCAGTGGGCCGAGATCGCACCACTGCACTCTAGTCTGGCGACAGAGCGAGACTCCGTCTAAAAAATTTTTTTAAAAAATTAAAAAGTTAGCCAGGTATGGTGGTGTGTGTGTGTAGCAGACATGGGAGGATCACTTGAGCCCCAGAGGTCCAGGCTTCAGTGATCCATGGTTGCACCACTGTACTCCAGGCTGGGTAACAGAGCGTTATCCTGTCTCAAAAAGAAAAAAATATGTAAAAGAAATAGTATTTTACAATAATTCAGTGTAAACTGGGGATAAAGTCTCAGGCCTCCTGGAACTTACATTCTAATTTTGGAGAGACAGGCACCAAAACGTATCAGTTGGTAATATGTGCCATGGAGACAAATAAAGCAGGGTAGGAGAGAGAGGGAGTTGGTGGTGGGGACAGGGGACTTGCCCTTTTTATGCAAGGTGGTCAGAGACATCTGTCTGAGGAAATACCACTTCAATTATATGGACCAACTCTTGTAAAACGGTGAGACTAATATGTGCTTGAGAGGGTCAAGGAACACAGGTGGCCAGTGTGTTGGGAGAGGGACTGATAGAGGATGAGGCAGAGAGGGTTGGGGTGTGAAGAGGGGAGGGTGCCAGATAATGTAGGCCATATGCCACTGTAAGATTTGTGTGTTTTAATCTGGGTTGCGTGGGGAACCTTTAGAGTGTGTTACGTAGAAACTTCTGGCATATCTTAAAAGAATCACTCACAATCACTGCTCTGTGGAATAGAAACAGGAAAACCAGGCAGGAGGCATTACAGAAATGTACATGGGTGATGACAATGGCTTGGACCAATGTGGTAGCTGTGGTAGTGATGAGACAAAGTTAGATTCTGGATACATATTGGTTGTAAAGCCGATAGTATTTGCTTTTGGATTGGATGTGGAGTTTTAAAGAAAGGAAGTTGCTCAGACCAAAACTGTGAAATCAAAACCCAGCGAAGAAACCCTTTTCTGGGTTTTGACTTCACAGTTTTGGTTTGAGCAACTGTAAGAATGTAATTGCTTGAGCTAGGCATGGTAGTGCATACCTGTAATCCCATCTCCTTGGGAGGCTCAGGTGGGAGGATTGCTTGAGCCCAGGAGTTCCAGACCAGCCTGGGCAACATAATGTAGGCCCACCCTTTCTCAAAAATAATAATAATAATAAAATAACTAAAATTAAATATATATGTAGAATTGCCATTTATTGAGATGTACAACACTGGAGGATGTTTTCCTTTTCTTTTTGGGGGAATGTTGGCAATCAGGAATTTGGTTTTCAGGCATGTTGTGTTTGTAATACTATCAGTTGGTTTTCTGTGTTGCAGAACAAATCACCACAAAGCTAATAGCTTAAAACAACACACATTTCTTATCTCAGTTTTTCTGGAGTCAGGCATATCTTCGCTGCGTTCTTTGCTTTGGCGTCTCACACCAAGCTGTAGTTGAGGTATTGGCTAGGGCTGAATTCTTACCAGGAAGCTAGACTAGAGAAGAATCTACTTCTAAGCTCACTTCGTTTGTTGACAGAATTCATTTCATTGTGGCTGTAGGACTCAGCGCTTCAGTTTTTTGGTTGGTTGTTGGGTAGAGGCTGCCCATAGCTTCTAAAAGCCACTGGTAACTCCCTGTCATGTGATCCTCTCCATCTGCAGTTCAAAGTCGCAGCCTGCCTCAAGTCCAGCAGGAGAATTGAGAGCAAGTCTGCTAGCAAGACAGTCTTGTATATAATATAATCAAAGGAATGACATCCCATTTCCTTGTGATAAAACATGACATCCCATCATCTTTGCCTAATAAGGTTGGTTAGAAGCAAGTCACAAGTCCCTCCCACTCTCAAGGGGAGAGGGTTAAAGTCCCAAACACCAGGAGCTGCAGATCATGGGGGCCACCCTAAAATCTGTCGGGCAGACCATCCAAGTAGATTTGTCCAGTAGACAGATAAATGAGTCTAGGGTCTGGGAGAAAGGTCCAGACTAGAAATCTAAATTTAGGAGATGTGGCTATATAGATGGTATTTATAAGCCTGGAATGATTTCCAAACTCCCCATAGGATGTAGAAAGCGGAAAGAATGTTACTTTTATGCTGAAACAAGAATAAGTTGTATATTCTATAAAATAGTAACTTAAACTTACAGAAGTGGGGTGTGGGCATGGCTCACCTCTGTCAGCACAGAAAGAAAGCAGGGCTGTCATACTAGCAGGAAAATTAATGAATTGCTAAAGTCCAAGTATAGGCAAGAATGAGCAAATAGAATTCTTCGGAGCTGCAGACACAAAGACAGTTCATACCCTCCTGCAGGTTTTTCTGCAAGGACTGCTAACAGTTGCTTAGGAGAGAAATGGGGGTGGGGAAGCAAGGGAGACCAGAGAAAGCTTTGGTGGGTGGTACAGGCCTATTTGGACCTTTAAGCCAATGAGAAAGGAAGTAAACCCTGTTTTCCATTGTATCTGGGAAAAGTAAAAAGAAAAAGAAAACCTACAAACCCCAAGGGAACGGCAGGAAACTATTAAGGGCTTCGATTATTAGTATTAGAGTTTTTCTGCCTCTGGGAGAGAGCCCCAACCCCTGTAACCGAAGGACCTAGGACCTACCTGAGACTGAGACTGGGCCAGGACAACATCCTTGTTGCTGCTATCAGGTCAGGCAACAGCAGTCTACCCCTGGGAGAGGGTCAAGAGTATGGAGTGAGCCTCTTTGGGCAGATGCACAGATACAGCCTAAGGCTGAGTGTGCAGCAAGAACACTGAGAAAAACCCTCTGACAGAGCAGCCCCAGCTTAAGCAGAAAGTCACGCTAGAGGAATTTGAAGTTGGTGGTACACTTCAGGTAATCCAAACAACAAAATCCAGACCCAGCTCAATTCCTGAATGACTCAACCCCTTCCCAACACACGTGCACACACACCCTAATGAAGAGGTGTACCCTCTTGATTTCCCATTTCTGAGCATAAATACTGTTTAGTCTACTCTCTTACCCATGATGTCTGTAATTCAGGCAAAAATTACAAAACACATACACACAAAAAAAGCCTCACTGTCAGAAACCAAAACAATAAACAGAACCAGACTCAGAATTACCTAGCTGTTGGAACAATCAGAGAGTGAATTTCTTTTCTTTTTTTTTTTAATTACTGTCTTGAGCGACTTATACAGAGAGTGAATTTCAAATAACAATGATTAGTATGCTAAAGACTACAGCAGGAAAAGTAGAAAACGTGTGGATAGCTGGAGAATTTCAACAGAGGGTTGAAAACTATATGAAAAGTCAAGTGGAAATGTTAGAAATAAAAATGGTAGCCAGATGTGGTGGCACATGCCTATAATCCAAGCACTTTGGGAGGCCAAGGTAGGCAGACAGCTTGAGCTCAGGAGTTCAAGACCAACCTGGGCAACATGGCAAGCCCTCATTTCTACTAAAAATAAACACACACAAAAAAATAGCCAGGCATGGTGGTATATACCCTGCAGCCCCAGCTACTTGCAAGGCTGAGGTGATAGGATTGCTTGAGCCCAGTGGGCAGAGGTTGCAGTGAGCCAACATCACACCACTGCACTCCAGCCTGGGTGTCAGAGTGAGGCCTTGTCTAAAAAAAAAAAAAAAAAAAAAAAAAAAAAAAAAAAAAAAAAAAAAAAAAAAAAAAAGTGACATAGGTGAAGTATGTGCTTGTGTTTATTAGTAGACTTGACAACACAGCTAAGAAAAGAATCAGTAAACTTGAAGATAGGTCAGTAGACATTACCGACAATGAAAACAAAGAAAAAAGGAGAGAGTGGGGAGAAAAATACAGCATCCAAGAACTGTGGAACAATATCTCTTTAACATAGCTATAGCGTGATTAAAGTCGTGTGACTAGGTGGGACTACTGAGGGTCAGCTGTGTAAAATGTGGCTGATAGGTCAAGTAAGATGAGTAAATGAGTAAATATATTTCATAGCCAGTCTTTCTCTTTTTTTAAAGGTAGGATCTCACTCTCATGTCTTGGAAATTCTTGGTTGTCTGGGTTTTGCTTTTTAATAAAGGAAGTTTTTGTGTTTTTTTTTTAATTTTTTTGAGATGGAGACTCGATCTGTTGCCAGGCTGGAGTGCAGTGGCATGATCTGGGCTCACTGCAACCTCCAACTCCCTGGTTCAAGCAGCTCTCCTGCCTCAGCCTCCTGAGTAGCTGGGGTTACAGGTATGTGCCATCATGCCCAGCTAATTTTTGTATTTTTAGTAGAGACAGGGTTTCACCATGTTGGCCAAGATGGTCTCGATCTCCTCACCTCGTGATCCATCTGCCTCGGCCTCCCACAGTGCTGGGATTACAGGCATGAGCCACTGCACCCAGCCATAATTTTTCTTTTATACTCACTTAATGAGCAAATGATTTTAACTTTGTAACGTACATTTTATCAATTTTTCTTTTTACGGATTATGCTTTTAGC
Organism: Cebus imitator; assembly: GCF_001604975.1. NCBI lineage: Eukaryota > Metazoa > Chordata > Mammalia > Primates > Cebidae > Cebus > Cebus imitator. Next base: position 2,651,317 of record NW_016107496.1, read on the forward strand.
ATCTCAGAACTCTGCCTAATGCTGAATTTTGAAGATTTTTTTCCCTGAAAGTTGTATAGTCTTGTATTTTATATTTAAGTCTGTGATTCATTTTGAGTTAATTTTTGTATAGATTTGTGTTTCTGTTATTTTTTGAGATGGAGTCTCAGTTGCCCAGGCTGGAGTGTAGTGGCACAGCCTTGGCTCATTGCAGCCTCTGCCTCCTGGGTTCAAGTGTTTCTTGTGCCTCAGCCTCCTGAGCAGCTGGGATGCCCACTACATGTGGCTAATTTTTGTATTTTTAGTAGAGATGGGTTTTGTGATTTTGGTCAGACTGGTCTTGAACTCCTGACCTCAGGTAATCCACCTGCCTTGGCCTCCCAAAGTGCTGGGATTACAGGCATGAGCCACCACACCCTGCTATTTCTGTTTTTGCCCATGCTGTGCAATTGCTACGGTACCATTTGTTGAAAAGAGGATCCCTTCCCTGTTGAACTGCCGTTGTACCTTTGTTAAAAATCATTTGGGCATGTATATATATATATATATATTTTTTTTTTTTTTTTTTTTTTTTT
>NW_016107496.1:2652045-2662735 GCF_001604975.1 Cebus imitator
CTTTTTGTAGAGACAGTCTCACTGTGTTGCCAAGGCTTGTCTTGAACTCCTGGGCTCAAACATTCCTCCCCTGTTAGCCTCCCAAAGTGCTGGGATTACAGGTGTGAGCCGCCACTCCTGGCCTGTTTGTCTATTTCTACAGAGTTATCTAATGTGTTCCATTGACCTAGGTGTCTGTCCCTCTATTAGTACCACACTCTCTTGAATACTGTAGCTATGTATAATAAAACTTAACTTAAAATCAAGAGGAGTGATTCCTCCCATTTTATTCTTCTTTCCTTCTTTTCAAAAATGTTTTTAGAGATGGGTGTCTCCCTGTCACCGAGGCTGAAGTGCAGTGGTGCAATCATAGCTTGTTGTTAGCCTCTACCTCCTGGACTCAATTGAACTTCCCACCTCAGCCTCCTGAGTAGCTGGGACTGCAGGTGTGTACCACCACACTTGGCTAATTTTTAGATTTTTTTAATAGAGATGGGGTTTTGTTATGTTGCTCACCCGGTAGGATCATTTGAAGGCAGGATCCTAAAGTACTCAGCCTCAGCCTCCTAAAGTGCTGGGATCATAGGCGTAAGCCACCTCACCCACCCCCGACTTCATTCTTAAAAGGTATTTTCATTAGGTATGGAATTCTAGGGCTTTTTTTTGTTGTTGTTTTGCAGCTTCCACATGGGAGTCTAGTAACTTATTGAATCCATGGATTGGTGTGAATCATTACATCTATATTTTCAGTCTTATGTCTTCACATTTTGCCTCCAACATCTTCTTTTTCCCTCTCAGTCTGTCCCCCACATCTTTTAATCTCTCAGTTTTCCGTCTGTTTCTCTTTCTGTGCTGCAGTTCCAATAATGTCTTGCCTGTGTTTCAGTTCATTAATTCTTCCACTAGCTTTGTCTAATCTTCTGGTATATCTGAAAAATAATTTTTAAAATTTTAGGTATTATGTCTTTATTTCTTGGAAGTCTATTTGGTTCTTTTTCAAATCCACAGTTTTCTCTTTCCTGAAGATATTTTCAAGTTTGTCTTGAAATGTAATCTACTTGTTCCTTTAAACACAGAATTCAGGCTGGGCATGGTGACTCACGCCCCACTTTGGGAGGCCAAGGTGGGCAGATCAAACAAACAAACAGAAAAAAATCATAGTAATCATAATTGGTTTATAATCTGTCTGATAATGTCAGTATCTAAAATTGTTTGGGTCTGATTCTTCTGTCTGTTGTTTTTGATTCTTGTTCATGTTACCTTATGTGACTGGCTATATTTTATTCTTTACTGCTGACTAATCTTGAAAAAGCTATTTGGGTTTTTTTTGTTTTGCTTTGTTTTGGATTTTTTTTTTTTTTGAGACAGTCTCGCTCTTTTGCCCAGGCTGGAGTGCAATGGTGCAATCTCAGCCCGTTGTAACCTCTGCCTCCCAGGTTCAAGTGATTCTCGTGCCTCAGCCTCCCAAGTACCTGGGACTACAGGTATATGCCACCACATGCACTTGAGGGAGACAGGAATTCGCCATGTTGGCCAGGCTGGTCTTCAACTCCTGGCCTCAAGTGATCAGCCTACCTCAGCCTCCCAAAGTGCTGAGATTACAGACGTGAGCCATGATGCCTGGCCTATTTGTGGGAATTCACTGTGGCTCAGGATGACAATACCTTCTTGCAGAAGAAGTCACTACTGCCAGTAAATAGTGCCTGGGAGACCACTTTCAGGATTTGAAGTTCTTTTGGACCATCTAGGTGATGTTATTTTGGGCTGTAAGTCTGCAAGAGAGCTTTTAAGAACTTCTTCAGCCCTGACTCTCTCTCGCCAACCTCAAGGCAACTTTCCCTCTGTTACTGAGGGTGTGGCCCTGTAGAAGTCCCATTTTATTAGGGGACTCCTCTCTTTACCTAGAGAAAATCCAAGGCCTTTTATGTCCATTGCTTTGAAGGGCATTCAAGTTTGTCCTAATAGGCGACTCTGTTTACTCTTTCTTTTCTCTTTTTTTTTTTTTTTTTGGAAATGGAGTCTCGATCTGTTTTCCAGGCTGGAGTACAGTGGAGCAATCCCGCCTCACTGTAACCTCTGCCTCTCGGGTTCAAGTGATTATTCTACCTCAGCCTCTTGAGTAGCTGGGATTACAGGTGCCCACCACCACATCCAGCTAATTTTCGTATTTTTAGTAAAGACAGGGTTTTGCCATGCTGGCCAGGCTGGTCTTGAACTTCTGACCTCAGGTGATCTGCCCACCTCGGCCTCCCAGAGTGCTGGTTTTACAGTTGTGAGCCACTACACCTGGCCTGTTTACTATTTATTTTTCTTGCTCTATTTTAGATTTTGGACTGGTAATTTAGAATCTAGAATCTTTAGAGTATAAGTGAAGCAGTGGACAGAGAAGTATTAAGAAGTATGAAGTTCTGGCCAGACACGGTGACTCACGCCTATAATCCCAGCAGTTTGGGGAGGCTGAGGTGGGTGGATCACATGAGGCCTGGAGTTTGAGACCAGCCTGGCCAACATGGTGAAAACCTGTCTCTACTAAAAATACAAAAATTAGCCGGGCTTGGTGGTGGGCGCCTGTAATCCTAGCTACTCCAGAGGCTGAGGCAGGAGAATCGCTTGAACCCAGGAGGCAGAGGTTGCAGTGAGCTGAGATTGTACCACTGCACTTCATCCTGGTTCACAGAGAGAGACCCTGCTTCTCCGCACCAAAAAAGACTGGACGACCAGCTCCTCCCTTTCCTCCTTTGAAAGGTCTCTCAATATTTAGATTATCAGGTTTGAGAGTGGGGTTGGGAAGAGAATCAGGGCTTTGAGACCCTGAGTAATGAGCGTTTTGTGGGGTCAGACGAACCGTAGTAATAAGGGGTAGGGACTACCACTAGCTACATCAAAATCTCGTGCCTCTTTTCCTTTTCAACCTGCCAGACCCACGGTCTGCATTAAATCACATGGATTGCCAGAAACCTTTGAGGAATGATGGCTCTTAGCCTCTTAGAAATGTAAATTAATCCTATCATATGCTCTCCATTGCTGAAAGATAGGGGGATCTTTTGTTAATTTTCTCCAAGTATATTGATAACTCTAGAGCTGGAATCTTAAGACTTGTGGGTTTGTTTTGAGACAGGCTCTCACTCCGTCACCCAGGCTGGAGTTGGAGTGCAGTGGCACAGTCGCAGCTCACCACAACCTCCACCTCCTGGGCTCAAGTAATCCTCCCACCTTAGCCTCCCACATAGCTGTGACTATAGGGGTGCATTGCCAAACCTGGCTAATTTTTGTATTTTTTGTAGAGACAGCATTTTACCATGTTGACCAAGTTGGTCTTGAACTCCTGGGCACAAGGGATCTGCCTGCCTTGTCCTCCTAAAGTGCTGAGATTATAGGCATGAACCCCTGCACCCAGCTCTTTTTTATTCTTATTCTTCAATTTCTCTATGCCCATACTGGGGTACTGTCAAAGAGGAACAGAGCTGGCCATTTGTTAAAGGCACCAAGACAGATTTTATCAGATTACTGCAGTGTAGGAGAGAAACTCCAACATAAACTGAGCTCAGCTCCACTGAATTAATCCTAAGAAGGATTAACACAAAAGATGGAAACACAAAAGATGGAAAGTTTTTTAAACATTGGGGTGTTCTCATGGATACAGGGAGGGGAACATCACATATTGGGGCCTATTGGGAGGTGGGGGAACTAGGGGAGGGATAGCAGGCTGTGGGGGGATTAGGGAGGGATAACATTAGGAGAAATACCTAATATAGGTGACAGGGGGATGGATGCAGCAAACCACCATGGTATGTGTATACATGTAACAATCTTTTTCTTTTCCCAGCCGCATTGTTCATCATGTTAATGCAAGTTCTTTTTTAGGTATCATCTTTATCAGAAAGTGAAGAGTCCCAGGACTCATCTGACAGCATAGGCTCCTCACAGAAAGCCCACGGGATCTTAGCACGGCGCCCTTCTTACAGGTGAGTACTCTCTTGTATCCAATCCTGCATGTTTTAATAGTACCAAATGAGTTCAAGTGGTGCTGTGCAAAGCACACTGAAGAAGGCAGCACATATAAGTGTTAAGAATGAAATCGGGTGGCCCTTGCCTATAATCCCAGTTCTTTGGGAGGCTGAGGTAGGTTTGCTTGAGCCAGGAGTTCAAGACCAGCCTGGGCAACATGGTAAGAACCCCGTCTCTTCAAAAAATACAGAAATTAGCTGGGCAGAGTGGCGCACCCCTGTAGTCCCATCTACTTAGAGGCTAAGGTGGGAAGATGGCTTGAGTCCGGGAGCTTAAAGTTACAATAAGCTATGCTCATGTCACTGTGCTCCAGCCTAGCTGGTTGAGCAAGATCCTATCTCCAAGAAAAAGAATGAAATTGGACCTTCGGCTGGGAGCAGTGGCTCACGCCTGTAATCTTAACATTTTGGGAGGCCAAGTTAGGTAGATCACCTGAGGTCAGGAGTTTGAGACCAGCCTGGCCAACATGGTGAAACCCTGTCTCTATTAAAAAGACAAAAGTTAACTGGGTGTGATGGTGTGCACCTGTAGTCCCAGCCACTTGGGAGGCTGAGGCAGGAGAATAGCTTGAACCCAGGAGGCGTAGGTCATGCCACCACACTCCAGCCTGGGCAACAGAGGAAGACTCCATTTCACAAAAAAAAGAAAGAAAAGAAGTAAATTGGACCTTTATCTTATACCATTACACAAATCAATGCCAAATGGATAAAAGACCAAAATGTTAAGACCTGAAACCGTAAAAGTCCTAGAAGAGAACATAGGGATAAGCTCTTCAACACTGACCTTGGCAATGATTTTTTGGATATCACACCAAAAGCTCAGGCTGCAAAAGCTAAAATAAGTAAATGGGACTACATCCAACCAAAAAAACATTTCTGTTAAAAAACGAAAACCAAAAAAAAAAAAAAAAAATGCTTCTGTTTAGCAAAGGAAACAAGCAACAAAATGAAAAGGCAATTATTTGCAAACCACTTACCTGATAAGAGGTTAATATCCATAATTGAAGATAAAGTTAGAGAACTGGAGATACAGCTCTGAGTAGATTACCTAGAATGGAACACAGCAAGACAAATAGAAGTTAAGAGAGACAGAAGACAGACTGAGAAAGTCCAATACACAACATACATACATAAAAGGAGGGAAGGGCACTTCCAGCTTCTGGTCTCCCCAGGAGAGAAAATAATAATGACTGTAATTTCCAGGATATGAATTTCTCAGCATAAGAAAGCAAAGTCCCAAACAAGATAAATTAATAGAAACCTACATCTAGATGTGTGTTATGAAGTAAAATTGGAGAACACCAGGGATAAACATGAGATCTTGAAAGCGAAAAGCTTCTGGGCCGGGCGCAGTGGCTCACGCCTGTAATCCTAGCACTTTGGGAGGCCGAGGTGGGTGGATCACTTGAGGTCAGGAGTTCAAGACCAGCCTGGCCATCATGGTGAAACCCCATCTTAAAAAAAAAAAAAAAAAAAAAAAAAAAAAAAAAAAAAAAAAAAAAAAAAAAAAAAAAAAAAAAAAAAAAAAAAAAATAAAACCCCAATTTAAAAAAAAAAAAAAAAAAAAAAGAAAGCTAAAAGCTTCCAAGAGAAAAGACCAATTACCTAGAAAGGAATGACCAATAGGCTGAAAACAGATTTTTGAAGTGTAGCATAAGACAATGAACTAAAATATTTATTTTTGTTTTTAAATTATTACATAATTTTTTTTCCCTTGTTTCAAGTTTTAATCGAACCTTGTATATAAAAGATTACTTTATTCCCGCATCTTCTCAATTGTTTCTTCCTTGTATTCGCCCTTTTCCTTTCCTACTTGGCGAGATTTGGCGTTCTGTTCAAGGATCTTTTTGCGGTCTTTGTCCAGTTTTAGCCTAGTGATAACCACCTTGCTGGGGTGAATGCCTACATGGACAGTTGTGCTATTAGCCTTTTCCTGCTGCACCCGTTCAATGTAGATTACGTATTTCTTCCTGTAAACCTGGACTACTTTGCCAGTCTGCTGACCTTTATAGTGTTCTCATATAACCTGAACTTTCGGATGGGCATGGATCGCACCTTGTACTTTTGTCTCAGCTCTTTGGAAAGAGGGGAGGACATAATCTTCCTGTGAATGTGGAAAGGTGCATTGAAATGCCTTTTGCGATTCTTGCTTTGGTCGGAAGTCACAAAGGGATTGAACTTCATTTTGGCAGCTCCTGCTTAGGTATTTATTACATAATTTTTTGGAGACGAAGTCTCATCCTGTTGCCCAGGCTGGAGGCAGTGGTGTGATCACAGCTCACTGCAACCTCAATCTCCTCAGTTCAGCTCCTCAACTTCCTGAGTACCTGGAACTATAGACATATGTCACGATGCCCACCTAATTTTTTTTTTTTTTTTTTTGAGATGGAGTTTCGCTCTTGTTACCCAGGCTGGAGTGCAATGGCATGATCTCGGCTCACTGCAACCTCCGCCTCCTGCGTTCAGGCAATTCTCCTGCCTCAGCCTCCTGAGTAGCTGAGATTACAGGCACGCACCACCATGCCCAGCTAATTTTTTTTTGTATTTTTAGTAGAGACGGGGCTTCACCATGTTGACCAGGATGGTCTCGATCTCTTGACCTCGTGATCCACCCGCCTCGGCCTCCCAAAGTGCTGGGATTACAGGCGTGAGCCACCGCATCCGGCCCACCTAATTTTTTTAAAGTTTTGGTAGAGATGGAATCTCATTATGTTGACCAGTCTGGTCTGAAACTCTTGGGCTCAAGTCCGCCCATCTCAGCCTCGCAAAGTGTTAGGATTATAGGCATGAGCCACTGTACTCGGGCTCCCATATTTAATTGAAAAAGAAAGTAACTTTTGACCTGAAATTCTGTGCCCACCTGAACAGTCTTTCAAAAATGACGGTGAAATAATCGTTTTCAAACTGATTTAAGAAACTACATAAGAGGGCTGGGCGCAATGACTTACGCCTGTAATCCCAGCACTTCGGGAGGCTGAGGTGGGTGGATCACTTGAGGTCAGGAGTTTGAAACCAGTCTGGCCAACATGGTGAAACCCCATCTCTACTAAAAATACAAAAATTAGCTGGGCGTGGTGGCACATTCCTGTAGTCCCAGCTACCTGGGAGGCTAAGGCACGAGAATTGCTTAAACCTGGGGGACGGAGGCTGCAGTGAGCCGAGATGGTACTGCTGCACTCCAGCCTGGGTGACAGAATGAGACTCCATCTCGAAAAATAAAAGAAGCTGCTTAAGTGTATACTTGAGGAAGAAGAAAATGGAAGGAATATGAATGTAAGAAACAGTGGCGAAAAAAGCAATTCATTTCAGTTAGCATTGGCTTTTTAGAACAATAGTAGTAACGATTAATTTGGGCAGTTTTGTGGAGTTTTTTGAGACAGGGTCTCACTCCATCACCCAGGTTGGAGTGCAGTGATGCAGTCATGGCTCATTGCAGCTTCACCCTCCTGGGCTCAAGTGGTCCTCCTGCCTCAAACTCCCAAGTAGCCAGGAATACAGATGCACACCACTGTGCCTGGCTAATTTTTAATTTTTGTAGAGACAGGGTCTCACTATATTGCCTAGGCTGGGTGTCAAACTCCTGGGTTCAAGCAATCCTCCAGCCTAAGCCTCTCAAACTGCTGGGATTATAGGCAACACACCTGGCCAATTTGGGTGGTTTTTCAATAATGGAAGGAAATATACCAGACAGGAATTGTCTGTTGGAGTCTTATGTTGCTTACCTTTAGACTTAACCTTAGACTTTTAGGGGCAGCCACCAAAAAAATACAAAAAAAAAAAAAGCTTAATTCTTAATGGGGCTCTCCCAGTACAGAACAGTGAGCTCCTGGATAGAATATTTATTAATGCATTGTGCACTTACAGGAAATAATGATAATCTCTTATCTCATTCCCTCAACAGATATAAAAACCATATACATGCAAATACATGCATTAAAACCAAAATGGGGAACAGAAACAAGCTTGTAACAGGGTCCACTCGTTATTTTCAGTCAGCTGCAGGAAGGAACTCTGAACCTGAGATTTCTTTATTAAGTAGGGGTCTCTCATAGAGGCTAGAACATCTGAAAAGAAACTTCTCAAAGATTAGTATAAATCAAATATGAATTCACTCAAAAATCATCAAACGTGCAAGGACATAAACGACCATAAGTGAGAATTGGCAGAAACAATACCGTCAACTCAATAAATGCTAGGGAAAAAAGTATTTGATTAAATCCAGCACCTACTAATACATTTCTACCAAAAATCAATAAAAATGGGCTTCCCTAGCATATGTAGACTTTTAGAACTTAACTGTGTATAAGATGGATCACCACTGCCCAAATTCTAGACTGGCCACTACCTGGTGCACATGTGTAATTGATATGAATAGCATTGCAAAGACTTTGGAAACTGAACTGACATTGGAACCACAACTTACAGAAGGATGGTCAGAACTTGTGGCCTGGACACAACCAGATTGATAACTTCTAAAACAAGAATGTAGGCTAGGTGTGTGGTATGGTTCATGCCTCTAGTCCTAGCACTTCAGGAGGCCGAGGTGGGAGGACTGCATGAGTCCAGGGAATTGAAGCCAATCTGTGTAATATAAAGAGATCCCATCTCTACAAAAAAAAATACAAAAATTAGCTAGGCATGGTAGTGTGCACCTATAGTCCCAGCTACTTAGGAGGCTGAGCAGGGAGGCTCACTTGAGCCCAGGAAGTTGAGGCTTCAGTGAGGCATGATCCTGACTCTATGTCTCAATAAATAAATAAGCGAGACTGTCCAAATAAATAAAATAAGAATATACTTGATGGCCGAAAACAGAAATTACGACATTCTGAAGGGGTTTTCAACATATGCAGAGGTAATAGATAAGACATTTACAACATAAAGAGGGAAGGATAAACATATCTAATATGGTGGTAAGGTTTCTACATTCTACCTGAAGTGGTGGTAAAATACTAATTCTACGCAGACTGTAAAAAGCTATGTATCTATATACCCCTAGAGCAACTACTAAAACTTCGCAAAAGATTTTAGTCAGATATACAGTAGATAAATTAAAATGAAATTTTGAAAAGTCTTCAAATAATCTAGAAGAATGCAGGTGTAGGAACACAGAGAATTTTAAAAATAGAATAAATAGAAAACAAATAATAAACTGGAAGATCAGCCAAGATTACAGATGGCCTAAACTCACCAATTAAAAGGCAATTGTGAAACTATAGATCAATATCCTTGATGAGTATAGACAAAAAAAATCCTCAACAAAATATTAAACTAAATCCAACAACATATAAAAGGTGTTATATGCCATGACCAAGTAGGATTTATCTCTGAAATGCAAAATTGGTTTAACATATCATATGAATAGAATCAAAACAAAAAACATATCATCTCAAGACACAGAGAAAACATTTGACAAAAATCCGGTACACTTTTTTTTTTTTTTTTAAGACGGGGTTTCACCACGTTGGTCAGGCTGGTCTTGAACTCCCGACCTCAGGTGATCCGCCCATGTTGGCCTCCAAAGTGCTTGGATTATAGGCATGAGCCACTGCGCCCAGCCAAATCTGGTACCCTTTCATGATAAAACTGTTCAGCAAACAAATAGAAGGCTGCTTCTTCAACCTGATAAAGAGAATCTACAAAAACCTACAACTAACATTCTAATAAGAAAATAATGTGGATATCCACTCTCACCACTTCTAAACATTGTACTCAGGGAATTAGTCAAGAAATGAAATAAACGGCATCCTGATTTGAAAGGACTAAGTAAAACACTTTGTACATGACATTATCTTATATATACAAAATCATAAAGAATCTAATCAACAAGTTCCAGCAAGGTTGTAGGATATAGATCAATATAACAAAAATCAACTGTATTTCAATATATAAGGAATGAATAATCCAAAAGTGAAACTTAACAATTATGTTTAACAAAGTATAAAAGGTTTAAAATTAAATTTATAAATTTAAATTATACTTAGATATCAATTAACAAAAGAAGTAGAACACATATACTGGAGACCAGGCACAGTGGCTCACACCTGTAATCCCAGCACTTTGGGAGGCCAAAGTAGGTGGATCACAAGGTAGGTCAGGAGCTTGAGACCAGCCTGGCCAACATGGCAAAACCCTGTCTCTACTAAAAATACAAAAATTAGCCGAGTGTGGTGGCGCGTGCCTGTAGTCCCAGCTGCTTGGCAAGCTGAGGCAGAAGAATCGCTTGAACCTAGGAGGCAGAGGTTGCAATGAGGCGAGATTGTGCCACTGCACTCCAGCCTAGGCGACAGAGCTCTGAGACTCCGTCTCAAAAAAAGAAAGAAAAGAGATCTAAATAAGTGAAAAGACATCTCATGTTAATTGATCAGAAGGCTAAATATTAAGACAACCCAATGAAAAAATGAACAAGGGGGCCAGACATAGTGGCTCATACCTGTAATCCCATCACTTTGGGAGGCCAGGGTTAGTGGATCATCTGAGGTCAAGAGTTTGAGACCAGCATGGCCAACGTGGTGAAACCCTGTCTTTACTTAAAAATACAAAAAATTAGCTGGGCATGGTGGCGGGCACTTGTAATTCCAGTTACCAGGGAGGCTGAGGCAGGAGAATCGCTTGAACTGGGAGGTGGAAGCTGTAGTGATCTGAGATTGCACTATTACACTCCAGCCTGGGCCATAGGAATGAAACTCGGGGGTATCTCAAAAAAA
>NW_016107496.1:2663925-2667630 GCF_001604975.1 Cebus imitator
TCCCAGCACTTTGGGAGGCCGAGGCGGGTGGATCACGAGGTCAAGAGATCGAGACCATCCTGGTCAACATGGTGAAAACCCCGTCTCTACTAAAAAAATACAAAAAAAAATAGCTGGGCATGGTGGTGCATGCCTGTAATCCCAGCTACTCAGGAGGCTGAGGCAGGAGAATTGCCTGAACCCAAAGGCGGAGGTTGCGGTGAGCCGAGATCGCGCCATTGCACTCCAGCCTGGGCAACAAGAGCGAAACTCCGTCTCAAAAAAAAAAAAGACAAAGATTAGAATGGATTTTTTAAATGACTCACTTCAAAAATAATATAGCTAGTCTAAAGTAAAAGGATGGTTAAAGACATACCATGAAAACACTAATTAAAAAAAAAAGAATGGAGCTATATTAATGTCATATAAAATAGACTTCAGAATAAAGAAAATCAGAGATAAAGAGGGGACATTACATAATGGTAATTCACCAAGAAGACATTATTCAAATGTGCATGCATCTAACAAAAGAGCTTTAAAATATGTGTATCAAAAACTAATAGGGCAGGGCCCAGTGGTCACACCTGTAATCTCAGCCCTTCCAGAGGCCAAGGAGGGAGGATGCTTGAGCCCAGGAGTTCAAGACCAGCCAGAGCAATAGTAAGATGGTGTCTCCTCACAAAATTAGTTAGCCAGGTATGGTGGTGTGTGCCTCTTGGTCCCAGCTGCCCAGGAATTGGAGGCCGCAGTGAGCTGTGATTGAGCCGCATCATTCCAGCGAGTGACAGAGCAAAACCCTATATCCAAAAAGAAACTAACAGAACTGAAAAGAAATAAACAGGTCCACAGTTACAGTTGATGACTTCAGTAAACCTATCTCAGGATTCACTTTCTTTTTTGAGACAGAGTCTCACCCTGTCACCCAGGCTGGAGTGCAGTGGTGCTATATTACCTCAATGCAACCTCCACCTCCTAGCTTCAAACAATTCTCTGGCCTCAGCCTCCAAAGTAGCTGGGACTACAGGTGCCCACCATCATGCCTGCTAAATTTTTTTTGTATTTTTAGTAGAGACAGAGTTTCACTATGTTGGCCAGGCTGGTCTCGAACTCCTGACCTCGTCATCCACCTGCCTTGGCCTCCCAAAGTGCTAAGATCACAGGCGTGAGCCACCACACCTGGCCAACAAGATCTAATTTTTTTTTGAAATGGAGTCTCTCTATGTCGCCCAGGCTGGAGTGCGGTGGCACCCAGGTTCAAACAATTCTTCTGCCTCAGCCTCCTGAGTAGCTGGGATTACAGGCATCCACCACCATGCCTGGCTAATTTTTGTGTTTTTACTAGAGACGGGGTTTCACCATGTCGGCTAGGCTGGTCTCGAACTCCTGACCTTAGGTGATCTGCCCACCTTGGTTTCCCAAAGTGCTGGGATTACAGGTGTGAGCTCAGCCTAATTAAAATTTTTATAACACTTGACCAAGCAGTTATAGAATCAAGAAAGTCTGCCAAAAAATACCACATTCTGGGTCATAACTAATCTTAACACATTTAAAAGAACTGAAGTCATGCACAGTATGTTCTCTGATGATGCTGGAATTAGAGTTGAATAATAGGTACAGGAAGGCCAGGTGTGGTGGTTCATGCCTCTAATCCCAGCACTATGGGAGGCTGAGGTGGGCAGATTGCTTGAGCCCAGGAGTTTGAGACCAGCCTGGGCAACATAGGCAGACATTGTCTCTACAAAAAATTAGCCAGGTGTGGTGATGCACACCTGTAGTCCCAGCCACTCGGGAGGCTGAGGTGGGAGAGTCACTTGAGCCTGGGAGATTAAGGCTGCAGTGAGCCATTATTGTGCCACTGTATTCCAGCCTGGGTAACGGAGTGAGATCCTGTCTCCTTTTGTGATTCTTAACTTACTGTGAACAAATGGTTCTTAAGTAGGGAATGTCTGTATAGTAAATCTTCTTAATACTTTCAAGCATGAATAGTTAGTTCTTTCCAGTGTGGTTCTTACAGACATTTGCAGGGTTACCATGTTTTCCTTTCTTATGAACACTCCCATTTTTACACTGAATTTGGAGCTTTCAAGTCTTGCCCTTCACAAGCACAGTCAGATATAAATAATCCCAGTTACCTGAGAGGCTGAGGCAGGAGGAGCACTTGAGCCCAAGAAGTCAGGGTGGCAGCGAGCCATGATCATGCCACTGTACTCCAGCCTGGGTGACTTTGTCTCAAAGAAAAGAAAAGAAAAAATAATAAATTTCTTTAGTTTCACCAGATTGAACCAGTTTTGGACCCAAATAAGGAAAGGCTATAACTATTGGATAATAGGATGGTTTACTTTTTGGAAATAGTGAGTGCCTTTTTTCTGGAAATAGAAATTGTCAGGAATTTTAGAGAGGGAATTCCTCCATGACTTGGGAGGTTGGCAAAGATAACATAAAGGAGCCCTTTTAATTCTAAGGATTTTCTTTCTCCATTGTGATTCTTTTTTGTTTTCACACAAGTATTTCAATTTTCTCATTCTATAGTGAACATAGAATTCTTGAGTAAGCATTTCTTTTTTTTTTTTTTAAGAAGCAAAAAATGCGATTTGCCTATTTTTTTTTTTTTTTTTTTTTTTTTTTTTTTTTTTTTTTTTTTTTTTTTTTTTTTTTTTTTTTTTTTTTTTTTTTTTTTTTTTTTTTTTTTGAGAGAGTCTCACTCTGTCACCCAGGCTGGAGTACAGTGGCATGATTTCCACTCACTGTAGCCTCCGCCTCCTGAGTTCAAGTGATTCTCCTTCCTCAGCCTCCCAAGTAGCTGGGATTACAGGTGTGAACCACCATGCCCGGCTAATTTTTGCATTTTTAGTAGAGACGGGGTTTTGCCATGTTGGCCAGGCTGGTCTCAAACTCTGGATCTCAGGTGATCTGCCTGCCTCGGCCTCCCATGGTGCTGGGATTACAGGCATGAGCCACCACGCTCATCCCCAGTTGTTTTGAAAGACCTTTCTTTTCAGTGAGGAATACTTTTTCCATCCCTTATTCCTGTCATTAGGAATAATAACTTGTTTCACCAAGTCTGAGGGATACCCATGGGATATTTACCTCTTTTTGTTAAAATAAGCAGTTTTATTCATCACTGATACTCTATGCATTTTATAGTAGTATTTCTTACGTCTTTCATTTGGAGAACTGATTTTGTGGGTTTTTGTGGGGTTTGTTTTTTGTTTCTTTTGAGACAGTCTTATTCTTTTGCCCAGGCTAGAGTGCATTGACATGATCTCCGCTTGCTGCAGCCTCTGCCTCCCAGGCTCAAGCAGTTCTCCTACCCTAGCCTCTGAGTAGCTAGAATTACAGATACGGATCACCATGCCCAGCTAATTTTCGTATTTTTTAGTACAGATGGGGTATCACTGTGTTGGCCAGACTGGTCTCAAACTCCTGACCTCAAGTGATCTGGCAGCCTCAGCCTCCCAGAGTGCTGGGATTACAGGTGTGAGCCACCATTTCCAGCCCTCTTCACTCTTTAAACTAATATGTAACTAGCCTAGAGCACATCATAATAGTATGTGCTAAATAAAAGGATTCTTTGGAATAATAGTTTAAGTGGCTGGTAGATTACTGTAGCTTTTACCTAAGACTGAAAAGGTTGGCCGGGCGCAGTGGCTCAAGCCTGTAATCCCAGCACTTTGGGAGGCCGAGGCGGGTGGATCACGAGGTCAAGAGATCGAGACCATCCTGGTC
>NW_016107496.1:2667713-2678043 GCF_001604975.1 Cebus imitator
TAACAAGAGCGAAACTCCGTCTCAAAAAAAAAAAAAAAAAAAGATTGAAAAGGTTTTAGAAATTTATTTTTGTGGCCGGGCATGGTGGCACATGCCTGAAATCCCAGCACTTTGGGAGGACGAGACAAGTAGATTACTTGAGGCCGTGAGTTCAAGACCAGCCTGGCCAACATGGTGAAACACCATCTCTATTAAAAGTACAAAAATTAGCTGGATGTGGTGGCTCACACTTGTGGTCCCATCTACTTGGGAGAAGCATCTTTTTGTAAAGTCATTCACATTACCAGTGTTTGTTTTTTTTACAGAAAAATTTTGAAAGACTTATCTTCTGAAGATACACGGGGCAGAAAAGGAGACGGAGAAAATCCTGGAGTTTCTGCTGTCACTTCTATGTCTGTTCCAGCTCCCATCTATCAGACTAGCAGCGGACAGTACAGTATGTACAGGAATCAGTTTCCACATTATAAACATACAAAGCCTGACTTTTCTGTAGAAAGAAGTGGTGTTAGAAAAATTGTCATACTTTAATAGTGATGATTATTAAAGGATGTTTTCAGCCAGGAATAATGATAAGTACTTTTTTAGCATTATTTCATTTATTCCTACAACAACTTTGTGACATAGGCAGTTATAAATGTATGAGGGAGCTGAGACCCACAGCATTAGATACTGGATTTGTTTTATTTATTTATTTATTTAATTTATTTATTTTAAGACGAGGTTTCACCATGTTGGTCAGGCTGGTCTTGAACTCCCGACCTCAGGTGATCTGCCCTCAGGTGATCCAAAGTGCTTGGATTACAGTCGTGAGCCACCACGCCTGGCCTTGTTTTTTTTGTTTTTTTTGTTTTTTTTGTTTTTTTTTTATTTTATTTTTTTTTATTTTTTTATTTTTTTATTTTGGAGACAGAGTCTCGCTCTGTCACCCAGGCTGGAGTGCAGTGGCACTGTCGGCTCACTGCAACCTCCGCCTTTCAGAAGTGATTCTCCTGCTTCAGCCTCCTAAGTAGCTGTGATTACAGGTTCCTGCCATTGCACTTGGCTAATTTTTGTATTTTTAATAGAGATGGGGTTTCACCATGTTGGCCAGGCTGGTTTAGAACTTCTGACCTCAGGTAACCCTCCTGCCGCGGCCTCCCAAAGTGCTGGGATTACAGGCGCCACCATGCCCGGCCCAGATACTGTTCTTGAAGTCACATAGCTTGTATATGATGGAGCCTAGGATTCAAAATTAGATTTGTCTGAGTCTACACATATAATTTTACCTCAAACTATACTCCATTTTACAAATTTTTCCTTTGGATGGCAGCCAGTTATGTCTATTACCTTAATTCCAGCAGAAATTACTGTATGAAAGATTAAACATAAATGTTGACTTTTCAGTGTGAGGTTAAGGAAATTTGGATCAGAAAGAGGATAGAGATTGTTTTGCAGTGTGATTTACAGAGTTCCCACCATAAGCAAGAAGGAACTGATCAACTTTAATAGAACACTAAATCCGCATATCTAAAAGTGTTGCTATGAATATTAGTCAGTACACAGAACAAAGTGAGCACCTATTGGTTTACAGCATCCCACCTGGGGGCTAGGTAAAGTTATAAAGGAAGCAAATGTTGTCCTAGCCTTTGAGAGGAAAGCTTAGAGTCAGGAGACAGAGTGATAGAACAGAAATACCTACACAAACAAATGTATATATCCTCACTGATGATCAGCAGCAGTCTATGGATTAGTAACTTGTACTTAGGTTAACACGTAGGTCTTTTCCCCAGTAATTTAGTGAATGAGGTCTGCTGGTTTATTAAAATGACATTTGGCAAAATTAACAAGGTAATAAATTAATCGTCTATTTTTAATTTCTACTCTTGCTTCCAGTATTTTTTTAATGAAAAATTTCAACTACACAACAAAGTTGAACAAATTACACACACATACATATCATTTTTCAAACTTTTTTTTGGCTTTTTTATCTTTAGCTCACTGATACAGAAATAGGATGAAAGTGGTATTTAATATAATATACATTTAGATCTGTTTCGTTCATTCTTTTGTTTTTTTGAGATGGAGTCTCGTCACCCAGGCTGGAGTGCAGTGGCACAATCTGGGCTCACTGCAACCTCCACCTCCCAGGTTTAAGTGATTGTCCTGCCTCAGCCTCCAGAGTAGCTGAGATTATAGATGTGTGCCACAACACCCAGCTAATTTTTGTATTTTTAGTAGAGACAGGGTTTCACCATGTTGGCCAGGCTGGTCTCAAACTCCTGACCTAAAGTGATTTGCCTACCTCTGCCTCCCAAAGTGCTGGGATTACAGGTGTAAGGCACCACACCTGGCCCCTGCCTATTCATTAAAAATATTTTATATACAGTAAAATTCACTCTTTGGGGGAGTTTAAGTCTATGAGTTTTGACAAATGTGTAGAATAGTTTAACACCATTAATCGAGATGTAGTTCTATCACCCTAAGGAATTTACTTGTGCTGCTTATTTGTTATTACCCCCTCCACTCCTAACATTAATCTTTAAGTCTCATTCAGTCTTGCCACAATGTGTATGTCCCATCTGACCACCTCTGGCCATCTCTAACCACCACCACCTTGGCTTAGACTCTGATCTGAATTACTGGAATAGGCATCCAGTTGGTCATCTTGCTTCCATTCTTGCTCCAATCATCAGTTTTCCATACTGTGGCCAAAGTGATTTATTTAAGATGTCAACTAGATCACATCGCTCCTGCTCAGAATCCTCTATTGACATCTTATCATACTTAGAATAAAATGTCAGTCTTACAAGGCATTACATTTAGGATCTGCCTACCACTCTGACCTCATCTCCTGCCACTTGATGGCATTCTGACCACCCAGCTTTCTATACTGTACCTCAGACACACGAAGCTTGTTTCTGCCTCAGAATCTCTGGAGTTGTCCCTGCTCACGCCTGGTATGTTCTCCCAGATCCTTACATGGCTTGCTTCCTATGCCCCTGCTCTGCTTAAGTGTCATCTCCACAAAGAGATCACTCTTTTTCAAACATGTGTCTCCTCCCTTTATTTTTCATTAGCCACCTGTATTTTTCTTTATAAATTTACATATAATTAAAAGACAGTACATATTAGTTTAATTATAGATTGTATGTATGTAATTATAGATTAGCTTACTTATTATCTGTTTTCCCCACTAGAATATAAGGCCCTTAAGGGAAAGAACCTTATTTGTTTCATTCACAACTACATCTTTGACATATAGGACCTGGCAAGTAGTAGGCTTTCAGTTACGTTTGTTATGAATAAATGAATTAAAGAAAAAAAAATATATATATATATAATACCTCTTGAGAAACTTGGAGCCAGGCACGCTGGCTCACGCCTGTAATCTCAGTACGTTGAGAGGCTGAGGCTAGAGGATTGCTTGAAGCCAGGATCAGGACCAGCCTAGGTAACATAGCAAGACTATGTCTCTACAAAACAGTAAATAAATAAATGAAGAATTAGCTGGGCATTGTGGCATGTGACTAATCCCATCTACTCAGGAGGCTGAGGTAGGATCTCTTGAGACCAGGAATTCGAAGTTACTGTGAGCTGTGATTATACCACTGCACTCCAGCCTGGGCAACAGAGCAAGACCAGTCTCAGGAAAAGAAGAAAGAGAGAAAGAGAGAGGAAGGAAGGAGGGAAGGAAGGTGGGGAGGGAAGAAAAGAGTGAGGGAGGGAAGAAAGAGAGAGAAAGGAAAGGAAGGAAGGCAGGAAGGTAAGCACTGGTTGCAAGGAAAGAAACTTGCAAGCAGAGATCGGAGGTACTAGGGACGTTTACATGTTATCATTGAAATAAGTGTAGTACAAATTAGTATTTAGGGCAGCATGGGCCCTTGGTACTTCGTATGATAATGGGAATGTTTCATATCTGCATTCTCCCAGAATAGTAGCCACTAAACCATGTATGACTATTGATTGCTTGAAATGTGGCTGGTGGGACTGAGAAACTGATATTTTAATTTTGTTTGATTTTAGTTAATTTAAATAGCCACATGGGGCTAATGGCTACCCTATCGGACAGCTCAGTTTTAGATTAAATACAACACATTAACAGGTAAATACACATGTTAAGAACAGGAAGTTGCAAAAATGAAAATATGTATAAACATATTTAATATCAAAACATTGGCATCTACAGGTATGCATTTTGATATATTAGGTTGATGTAAAAGTAATTGCGGTTTTTGCCACTCAACCTAATAGCCAAGTATATTCAAGTCTGATACTGATAAAGTCTGTTGTAAGCACAGGAAAATAATGGGAAGGATGTGCACCAAAAATAATTACCTCAGGATGGGGCTAAAGGGGGTCAATGAAATAGAGATAGATAATGGGACCTTTAATTTTATTTACGTTTATACATGTATAAATAAAAGTGCGTGTATATATATATAATCATGTGTTGCAGGGAAGAAGATTGAAACTAATTGCTAATATAATAACTTCAGAGCAAATCTCGGCCCGGTGTGGTGTGTCACGCCTAATCCCTGCACTTTGGGAGGCTAAAGTGGGAGGATCACTTGATTTCAAGACCAGTCTGGGCAATCAATACAGGGAGACCCTATCTCTGTAAAAAATTTAAAAATTAGCTGAGCATGGTTGTGTGCATCTATAGTTCCAGCTACTTGGGAGGCTGAGGTGGGAGGATTGCTTGAGCCCAGGAGGTAGAGTGCAGTGGTGAACCAGGACCACACCACTGCATTCCAGCCTGCCCGGGTGACAAGTGAGACCCTGTCTTAAAAAAAAAAAAAAAAAAAGGCCAACATATCTCTGTATCTAACATTTTTAAATAAATATTTTGAAACTCATAAATTAAATTTGGGGCAATTGGGGAGGGATAATTATGAACTCATGAAAAAAATTATTTTTCCATCAAAATACACACACATGTATTTTGGCTTCCTGGTAGCCAAAGCATAAAAGAAAAAAAAACTTCATCATTTTAATCTGAAAAGAGGGTATAGAGATGAGGCATTAGATTCTGAAGATTAAATGTTTTCTATTTGGTCATACCTTATGAGCATTTCATTTAAGGGCTGAGGGGAAAGCATGAACACAGGTATAATTCAGTGAAAAAAATGTTTGTGGGAGCTAAGTACTGTTTTCTACACAGTGGCTTTCTGTTATCTTTATTAGTGATTTTCACTAGGAAGTGAATGAATAGATTACATTTCTTAACTATAACTTAAATAAATATCTTAATACCATGTAATATATTTAACAGTGGTACCACTAGAAAATGGAGCTAAGAAACAGTATAAAGAAGACTTCTCATTATATAACCTTTTATTGTATTGAATTTTTTTCATAAGCACCTGTTACCTAAGCATGTTATCTATTAAAAAAAATATTTTAAAGTAATAACCTTTTTAATGCTTTTGACTCAAAATTACAAACTATGTTTGTATTTCCTTTTTATTTTTTCTTAAAAATTAGCTACCATGGTGCCAAGTGCTGTGGCATGCCTGTAACCCCAGCACTTTGGGAGGCTGAGGCGGGTGGATCACCTGAGGTCAGGAGTTCGAGACTAGCCTGGCCAACATGGAGAAACCTCATCTCTACTAAAATCAGCCAGGCATGGTGGCACATGCCTGTAATCCCTGCTACTTGGGAGGCTGAGGCCCGAGAATGGCTTGAACCTGGGAGGCAGAGGTTGCAGTGAACTGAGATTGTGCCACTACACTCCAGCCTGGGCAACAGAGTGAGACTCTGTCTAAAAAAAAAAAAAAAAAAAAATTAGCTATCAGTGCCCTCTTCTAATGCCTCAGAATCGCTACGACAACATTAGCAATTAGCATGGAGTGTTCTATGGAGTTCAAATATGTGTGCCGTTTTTAACTACTCAGTTATATAACTTGAGATTAAATTTAAGGTGGTGCATCTGAACTATAAGATTTTTATAAAGAAATGCTGTTTAATTCCTTTTACATGTAGTTCACCTAAAGTAGTTAGCAATTACCAAGCAGAAGTGCATTCATACCTGTTTTAATAAAGTGTTTGTGGGCTTTTTGCCACTCCTTTGAATTAGTGTATTGTATAACCTTACAATGGCTATTTTCTCTTTTTGATTAAAGTTGCCATTGCTCCAAATGGAGCCTTACAGTTGGCGAGTCCAGGCACAGATGGAGTACAGGGACTTCAGACATTAACCATGACAAATTCAGGCAGTACTCAGCAAGGTACAGCTATTCTTCAGTATGCACAGACCTCTGATGGACAGCAGATACTTGTTCCCAGCAATCAGGTTGTTGTACAGAGTAAGTATGCTTAACTGTCTGCAGAAGGTGTCCTAACACTCAGAGACACTTACCAACTAACTCATTCACTTTATTTTACCGTCTAGCTGCATCAGGAGATATGCAGACATACCAGATCCGAACTACACCTTCAGCTACTTCTCTGCCACAAACTGTGGTGATGACATCTCCTGTGTCTCTTACCTCTCAGACAACTAAGACAGATGACCCCCAATTGAAAAGAGAAATAAGGTTAATGAAAAACAGGTAGGTCTTAAAATCATAATGCCAGAGTGGGTAATGTTTTTACAAATCTCAAAACATAACCAGATGTTAACTGGAATTGTATGCAGTCATGAGCTGCATAACAATGTTTAAGTAAATGGGAATGACAGTGATCCCATAAAACTATAATGGAGCTGAAAAAGTCCTGCGGTGGGGCCAGGCGCAGTGGCTCACGCCTGTAATCCCAGCACTTTGGGAGGCTGAGGCGGGTGGATCACGAGGTCAAGAGACCGAGACCATCCTGGTCAACATGGTGAAACCCCGTCTCTACTAAAAATACAAAAAATCAACCGGGCATGGTGGCGCGTGCCTGTAATCCCAGCTACTCAGGAGGCTGAGGCAGAAGAATTGTCTGAACCCAGGAGGCGGAGGCTATGGTGAGCCGAGATCGCACCATTGCACTCCAGCCTGGGTAACAAGAGTGAAACTCCGTCTCAAAAAAAAAGAAAAAAAAAGTCCTGTGATAATGTCATAGATATTTGTGGCTATGCTGTGTAAACAAACCTATTGTGCTGCCAGTCATATAAAAGTGTAACACATGCAGTTATTTGTAGAACATAATACTTGATACTGATAATAAATAACTGTTACTGATTTATGAATTTACTATACTTTTTACCATTATTTTAAAGTGTATGCCTTCTACTTATTTAAAAAAAGTTAACTGCAAAACAGCCTCAAGGCAGCCCCTACAAGGTAAGACCTTGTTATCATTGGGCAACAGAGCAAGACCCTATCTCACGAAGAGAGAATGACACCTCCCTGTGTGTTATAGTCCCTGAAGACCTTCCAGTGGGATAAGGTGTAGAGGTGGACGACAGTGAGATTGATGATCCTGACCCTAGGCTAATTTGCCTAGGTTAATGTGTATGTTGATGTCTTAGTTTTTAACAAAAAAGTTCAAAAAGTAGAAAAGTTAAATTTGGTTTTTGTATGTATTTTTTGACACAAGGCCTCACTCTCACCCCACGCAGGTCTGCAGTGACACAACATTGGCTTACTGCAACCTCTGCCTCCTGGGCTCAAGTGATCCAGCTTAGCCTCCAAAGTAGCTGAGACTACAAGTGCACACCACCACACCTAGCTAATTTTTGTATTTTTTTTTTTTTTTTTTTTTTTGTAGAGATGGGGTTTTGCCATGTTACTTAGGCTGGTCTCAAACCTGGGCTCAAGTGATCCATCCACCTGCCTCAGCCTTCCAAAATGCTGGGATTATAGGTGTGAGCCATGTACCCAGCATAAATAAAAACTTTAAATTAGCTAGTACAACCACTATGAAAACCAGTATAGAGATTTCTCAAAAAACTAAAAAAAAAAATCTACCCAAAGGAAAATAAATCAATATATGAAAGGGATACCTATATTCATAAGTTTATTGCAGCACTATTCACGCACAATAGCTGATAGAATCACCCTATGTGTCCATCAGTGGATAAATGGGTAAGAAAGAATTAAATCATGTTGTTTGTAGCAACATGGTTGGAACTGAGGGTCATTATCTTAAGTGAAATAAGCCAGGCACAAAAAGAAAAATATCACATTCTCACATGTAGGAGCTAAAATATTTGAACACATGGAGATATAGAGTGGAAAAATAGGGCTGGGCACGGTGGCTCATACCTGTAATCACAGCACTTTGGGAGGCCAAGGCAGGAGGATCGCTTGAGCCCAGGAGTTCAACAGCAGCCTGAGCAATGTATCCATTGCTATAAAAAATAAAAAATTAGCCAGATATGGTGGTGCATGCCTGAAATCTCAGCTACTTGGGAGGCTGAGGTGGGAGGATTGCTTGAGCCCAGCGGGTTGAGGTAACATGATCTTTGGCTTGGGCAACAGAGCAAAACCCTATCTCAAGAAAAAAAAGAGAATGGAAAAATAGATAACAGATTGGGAAGGGTGAGGGGCGAGGAGGAAGATGAAAAGGTTAAAGGACGTAAACCTATATACAGTAAGTTAAAAGGAACAAATTCAGTGTTTCATAGCAGAGTAGGATGACCATACTTAACAAAAACCTGTTATGCTCAGGTGATGGATACCCTGAATACCCTGACTTGATCACTACACATTTTTCTCATGTAGTTCATAAATATGCAGAAAAAAATTTTACTAGGAAAAAAAACATACAGGCCTGGTGTGGTGGCTCACACATGTAATCCCAGCATTTTCAGAGGCTAAGGTGGGTGGATCACTTGAGCCCAGGAGTTTGAGACCAGCCTGGGCAACATAGGGAGACCCCATCTTTACAAAAAATAGAAAAAATTGGCCAGATGTGGTAGAGGCAGGAAAATCACTTGAACCCAGGAGTCAGAGGTTGCAGTTAGCCAAGATCATCCCATTGTACTCCAGCCCAGGCAATAGCAAGACTATGTCTCAGAAAAAAAGCTAACTAAAAAAACCCCACAAAACACAAGTAGTTAATGATCATATAAAAGACTACTCAGGGCCGGGCGCGGTGGCTCAAGCCTGTAATCCCAGCACTTTGGGAGGCCGAGGCGGGTGGATCACGAGGTCAAGAGATCGAGACCATCCTGGTCAACATGGTGAAACCCCGTCTCTATTAAAAATACAAAAATTCAGCTGGGCATGGTGGCGCGTGCCTGTAATCCCAGCTACTCAGGAGGCTGAGGCAGGAGAATTGCCTGAACCCAGGAGGCGGAGGTTGCGGTGAGCCGAGATCGTGCCATTGCACTCCAGCCTGGGTAACAAGAGTGAAACTCCGTCTCAAAAAAAAAAGACTACTCAGTCTTATTAGTAATCAAAGAAATGCACATTAATGCTACACACTTACATACCCTTTATACCCACCTGATTGGCAAAAATTTTAAAGTCCAACCAAGAGTTGGCAAGGATTTGGAACAGTGGTCAGGAATTCATAGATACTGCTATAGGAGTGTAAATTGGTGCAGCCACTTTGGAAATTAATTAGGCCTTATCTTGTACAGTAGACATGGATGTACTCTGTGACCCAGCTGTTTTAGTCTGTGTGACTGAGAGAAACTTGCAGGAAGTATGTATAAGAATTTTCATAACAGCAAAAAATCAAGAAACAACCTTAAGATTCATTGATAGCAGAATAGGAACATATTGAGCCTAAATATAAAAATGGGGGAAAAAGAATAGGTACATAAATTATGACCGTTTTTACACAATGGAATGTTTATTTGTAATGATTGAATGAATAATCATTTCAACATGAGTAAATCTTAGAAAAATTAAGTTGAGTGAAAAGCAAGTTGCAACAGAATACACAAAGTATGATATAATTTTAGAAAATAAACTAAATGATATATAGTTTTAGGGTCATATACATATATACTACAACTATAAAAATAAGCAATGAAGGCTAGGCATGGTGGTTCACACTTGTAATCCCAGCCCTTTGGGGAGGCGGAGGTGGGCTGATCACCTGAGGTCAGGAGTTTGAGACCAGCAGCCTGACCAACATGGAGAAACCCCATCTACTAAAAATACAAAATCAGCCAGGTGTTGGTGGTACATGCCTGTGATCCCAGCTACTCGAGAGGCTGAGGCAGAATTGCTTGAACCTGGGAGGTGGAGGTTGTGGTGAGCTGAGATCATGCCATTGCACTCCAGCCTGGGCAACAAGAGCGAAGCTTTGTCTCAAAGAAAAAAAAATTTTAAAAATAAGCAGTGAGATGTCACATGGCAAAAATTACAAAGTGGTAATACTGACTGTCTTTGGGCATATAAGGAAACGAGTACCTCCCATCTATTACTGAGGGAAATACGGAATTTTATGGTATCTACTAGCCCTAACATTT
>NW_016107496.1:2679503-2680686 GCF_001604975.1 Cebus imitator
GTGATCCACCCGCTTCGGCCTCCCAAAGTGCTGGGATTACAGGCTTGAGCCACCGCGCCCGGCTAGCCCTAACATTTCTACTCGTATGTAACAAAAGATACCATAAACAGACTTAAAAATAAGCCTCTTAACTGGGAAAAATATTTGTAACTTTTATATGAAGAGAAAGAATTACAAGATGTATAGATATATAAAGATTGATTTCTATAAATAGAAAGGAGACTGGTCTTAACAGAAGGAGACTGGTCTGTGAAAGATGGCCTTGTAAACATGAAATGATACCAAACTTTGTGCATAAGCAGGGAAATGGTAAAGCAGTGAGATTCACTGTTGGTCAGCCACTAGACTAACAACAATTTTAAAATGTTCATAGCATAACAGGTACTCTCATGTACTGCCCATGGGAATGTAAATGACACAATACTGTGGAGGACAATTTGGCAAATCTTTTTCCCCCCTAACTCTGGGATTTTTTTTCCTTTTTTTTTTTTTTAACCCTTATTTCTCTGTACTTCAATGGATATAAATTGGCACTGTCTCTGGACTTTAAGTGAATATAGCTGGTGATCCTGCAAGAAATATATGTGGCAAGGGTCATGTAAAAAATTGAGGCTGAGCAGGTGGCTCACTCCCGTAATCCCAACACCATGGCCAGGAGTGAGACCAGCCTAGGCAACAGAATGAGACCTCATCTCTACAAAAATAAAATAAAATTAGCCGTTGTGGTGCTGTGTTCCTGTAGTCACTGCACTCAGCCTGGGTGACAGAGTGAGACGCTGTCTCAAAACAAAAGAAGAAAAAAGAAAAGGAATGTTTACTGGAAACCACTTAAAAACCTGTTTGTTAACTCCAACAGAGCTTAAATGTAAAATAAATAAGTAAATGTCTTCTTGTGAGGGAACAGTTCAACTGTGGTATATTCATATTACAGATTTTGCACAGTGCTTTTAAAAGTATAGATTTGTACTAAAAAAGCAAGTTGCAAATAATATCTACATATATAGCATAAAAATATTAATACTGTGTTTTCTTTCTTTTTTTTCTTTTTTTTTTTTTCAGACAGAGTCTTGCTCTTTCACCAGGCTGGAGTACAGTGGCGCAGTCTCGGCTCACTGCAACCTCTGCCTCCTGGGATTCTCCTACTTCCAGAGTAGCTGGGATTACAGGCACGTGCCACCATGCC
>NW_016107496.1:2680805-2702172 GCF_001604975.1 Cebus imitator
CTTTTTTTTCCTTTATTTTTAATTTTTATTTTTGTACTTTTAGTAGAGACGGGGTTTCGCCATGTTGGCCAGACTGGTCTCGAGTTCCTGACCTCAGGTGATCCGCCTGCCTCACCCTCTCAAAGTGCTGAGATTATAGGCACGAGCCACCACACTCAGCTAATACTTCCTATTACTATATGCATCTATAACTTACATGTGACTTCAGATAGATGTTCCACGACATGCACAGAACTATTTGCTCAAGCATTGTTTGTAATTTGAACTCGAATAACAGAAAGTATGTGTCACAAGTTAACCAGAGGACCTATAATTTCACTCTTTGGTATTTAAGAGAAATGAAACCTGTCTCCAAAAAAAAAGTGCCTATACAGCTAATACTAGAAACAGCCCAAGAGACTGGATAAACAAATGGTGGTTACATTCATTTGTTTATCAGCAGTCTAAATTTTCTGCAGTGGAATATGCCCAGCAACATAAAGGAACAAACCACCATGCAGCAACGTGGATGAACCTCAGTGATGTGCTGAGTGAAGGGACACATGTAAGTGTATGACACTTACATGAGGCTCTAGAATAGGAAAAAACTAATCTCTGGTGATAAAAATCAAAACGATAGTTGCTTGGAAGGGGACTGACCAGGAAGGGGCAGCGGGGAGCTTTCTGCCCGGAACTACATTCTTTTTTGTCTTGACAGAGGTGTGGGTTATACAGGTGTACACAATTGCCAAAACTGACTGAATTCTACACTTAAGATCTGTATATTCCCTATGTGTAGATGATAATTTAAGTTTTTAAATGATGAAGAAAAAAAGGTGACCAGGGAGAATTACTGAAGACCATTTACCATATAAAGAAGGTGAAGGTTTTTCTAACATTGTTTTTTAAATGCTCATATTTAGAGAAGCTGCTCGAGAATGTCGCAGAAAGAAGAAAGAATATGTGAAATGCCTGGAAAACCGAGTTGCAGTCCTGGAAAATCAAAATAAAACTCTAATAGAAGAGTTAAAAACTTTGAAGGATCTTTATTCCAATAAAAGTGTTTGATTCTTAAGAAAGAAAATATTTTTGTGGACTTCCATAAAAATTAAATGGATTTCTTAGTGGAGTTTTATAAATTAAAGGTCAAAAGTGAAGTTTTTTATTTAGGCTTTTCCAACTCAAGGATAACTATCTTATGCACGATATCTAGTAGCAGAGGAGAAAGTGGAAAATGACTTCAAGGAAGCTATGGGCACAACTGGAAGCTTTGTAGAAATTAAACATATTCAAGAAGCAAGAAATGAACTTTCAGCAGTCTAAATTTTCTAAATAACCAATAGTTGCCAATCCAAAATGGCAGAGAAGATGAAATTTGATAAACTAAATTTTTAAAAATAAATTAATTTACCCTACGGGTTTGCATTTCTGTTTGCTGAAATTTACCTTTTTTAGTTATATATGTGTGTGTGTGGGTGCACACGCGTGCGTGCATGCATGTGTATTTTATTTCTGCCAATACTAATTTACAAAAGTAAGAGAAAACATAGTACATTACTAAATATATAAATTATGTGTTCTGATTATGTATACTTGTTCTCATGTCAAGTCTTTTAAGTGGGTTTTTTGAAGACTGTTTATTGGACTTGAATGGATTTTTGAGACTGGGTTAATTATTTTTGAGGTTTTATCCTAAAAGGCATCTAAGGTACATGAATGGAGTGTGGTAATTTTATAACATTTTTTATCAGAATGGAAAGAGAACTGTTTAAAAGTTTGATACTTTTAAATAATTGGTATTTTTGCTCACTCTGGTAATGGTGATTTTCTACAAATATATAATAAATTGTTTTTTTTTGATTCTATATTCTGTATGCAGTTGAATAGCCATTACTTATTCTGCTGTGCTTTAATAGAATGGAATGTTTACAGGCCCTTAAAATATTATTTTTTAAAAACCTTCTGAAGATGCATACCAAAGTTTTTCCAAGACAATTTTATAATCAATTTAATGTAGGGTTTATCAGATTCTATAATAATATGGTTATTAGGGCAGTTTTATGTTAAAGACTACTTTGTAATGTAGTGAATGGTACCTTTATAAGAAAAGTGACTGCCAATATATTTTTATAGCTAATCTTTATAAATTCTAATGTTGAGTTTTTAATGATTATTTTAAATGTTTATATAGTTTAGTAAAATTTGCACCTCAAAAGTATCATTTTTATATTATGGGAAGTAAAGTTTTCAGATTAGCTAATATTTGCATTGTAAATTTTGTATGCATTTTATCTAAAATTCAAAAATACTGTTGGTACACTAGTGTTTAACATCTGTATTCCAATTTGTATACAGTTTGAAGTTGTACTGCAAAACTATTGTGTGCTTCTTACACAGTATGTATCATATTGTCATCTGTGAAATTAAAGGACATTTGATAGTCTGCTGAATGTAAAATATAATGCTTGGTATATGAATGATAATCTTGTGCTGGTGGCCATGCTGTTAATTATCCTAATGCTATGTAGAAATCTTCACTTAACTGATAAATTTGTGTTTGCCCCTCCTGATGAAATTTCTCATTAAAGGGGTCTTTTAAAATGGGACTCTGTTGACTTGGCAGCACTTTATGAAAAGAAAAAAAAAGTTTGATCACCAGGGGGATTACTTTATCACTTACTGCCTTGTGTAAAGCCAGAATCTCAAACTGGTGGCCCATTAGACCTAAGAATATGAGGAGATGTGAGGTCACTGGGTTGTCAAGAGTGTTTCAACAGTAAATATATTATTGGGTAAACACCATGCTTGACTGCAACAGAGGTAGCCTAGCTCTTAGTGCCGTAACAGCAGGACATCTGCAAATACTTGTAAACTCCTCTGCCTTCAGACTTCTGGGGTGTTGCTCACTAGACCCAGTTACTTACTCTAGCTGTATGAAACAGGCCAGGGCAAATCATTAATGGTTGCATAAATGCATAACAAATTATTTTCCTGGATGTTTTTCTAATTGGAATCCACTGTGGGGATTATCACATTTTAAGATGACTATAGTCCAGACATGAAATTAGACTTCAAAAATGCAAAAGATCAATCAAATTATTTCCTTAGTTCAACTTACTATTTTACGTAAGTTGATTTACTCATTTATATGTTAATTGATGGAAATAGATTATTGTCCACAAACACATCTAGGACATATATTTCTTTTTCTTTTTCTTTTTTTTTTTTTTAGTGAAAGAGAAAGGGGGAGAGAGAACAGAAGTCTTGCTCTATTGCCCAGGCTGAAATGCAATCTAAAAATAGGTATTAAAAACCTCTTTTATGCCGATAATTGTACTTAACAGCAGAGACAGGAAGGAATAAGGGAAGAAAATAACAGCCAACCAATATTTCATTTAAATCTGTGAAATGCTATGCAAATGCTGAAGACTGATTTACTTCCATTTATTTGGTCACTTTCAAAATAGGTGTAGTGTGATACTGAAAAAAAATGTATGTTCTGTGGACCTGGGGTGAAGAATTCTATAAATATTCACTGAGTTTACTTGTTCCAGGTCTGAGTTCAAATCATAACTGTCCCTGTTAATTTTCTATCTCGTTGATCCGTCAAATATTAAAAATGTGGTGTCAAAGTCTCCCGCTATTATTGTGCGGGAGTCCAAGTCTCTTTATAAGTCATTAAGAACTTGTCTTATGTATCTGGGCGCTCCTATATTGGGTGCATATATATTTATGATCATTGACTCCTGTTGTTACATTGATCCTTTTACCATTATGTAATGTCCTTTGTTTTTTTTTTAGTCTTTGTTGCTATTAAAGTCTATTTGGTCAGAGACGAAAGTTACAACTCCTGTTTTTTGTTTTTTTTCACTCTCCATTTGATTTGTGAGTCTTTTCCAACCTTTTGTTTTGAGTCTTTGTGTGTCCTTGCTTATGAGATGGATCTGGATACAGCGTGCTGATAGGTTTTGACTTTTTATTCAATTTGCGTGTCTGTGTCTTTGGGCGTTTAATCCATTTAAATTTAGGATTAATATTGATATTTGTGAGTTTAATATTGTCATTTAATGCTAGTTGGCTATTTTGCCCATTAGTTGATATAGATTCTTCATTATGAAGATACTCTTTACCTTTTAGTAAGTTTTTGGGATGACTGATAACTGGTTGTTCCTTTCTATGTGTAGTGCTTCTTTCAGAAGCTCTTGTAAAGCAGGCCTGGTGGTGATGAAATCTCTTGAGTGCTTGCTTGTTCGTGAAAAATTATTTTTCCTTCATTTATGAAGCTTAGTTTGGCTGGATATGAGATTCTGGGTTGAAAATTCTTTTCTTTGAGGATATCGAATATTGATCCCCACTCTCTTCTAGTTTGTAGGGTTTCTGCTGAGAGATCTGCTGTGAGTCTGATAGGCTTCCCTTTATGGGTAACCTGACCTTTCTCTTTAGCTGCCCTTAGAATTTTCTCCTTTATTTCAACCCTGGTGAATCTAACGATTATGTGTCTTGGGGTTGCTCTTCTTGAGGAATACCTTTGTGGTGTTCTCTGTATTACCTGGAGTTGAGTATTGTCCTGCCTTACTAGGTTAGGAAAGTTTTCCTGAAGAATATTTTCCAGCTTGGATTCATTCCCTTCATGACATTCAGGTACACCTATCAAACGTAAATTAGGTCTTTTCACATAGTCCCATATTTCTTGGAGACTTCGCTCATTCCTTTTTACTTTTTCTTCTCTAATCTTGTCTTCTCGTTTCATTTCACTAAGTTGGTCTTTGACCTCTGCTTGATCAATTCGAATGTTAAACCCTGTGCACACTTCGCAGAGTTCTCATATTGTATTCTTCAGTTCCATTAATTCGCTTATATTCCTCTCTCAATTGTCTATTCTTGTTAGGATTTCGTCAAACCTTTTTTCAAGGTTCTTAGTTTATTTACATTGGGCTAGAACATGTTCTTTTAACTCACAGAAGTTTCTTATTATCCACCTTCTGAAGCCTAAATCTGTTAATGGAACGCACTCATTCTCTATCAGGCCTCGTTCCCTTGTTGATGAGGAACTGTGATCCCCTGTAGAGGGAGAGGCATTCTGATTTTGAATATTCTCAGCCTTTTTACGCTGGTTTCTTCCCGTCATTGTAAATGTATCCACCTGTCATCTTTGTAATTACCGACTTTCAATATAGGTCTCTGAGTGGACGTCCAACTTGTTGATTCCCAGCGCCGAAATCTCAGCAACCCACTGCACCGGCCAAAACAGCAACGTTAAGATTCTTGGTGCTTTTCTGACAGGGAATCTCCAGTCTGGCTTCACTCTTGAGTCCCTTTTTCAGTCAGCTGAATGGACGACTCTGCCTTCCCAAAGCTCCAACCGTCGACCAAAAGGGGACCCAGTCTCACTTTACTCTGCATTGAGAACCCCTGCGCCGGGGCGCTGGCAAAACCGCTGCGCCGGCCACAAGAGTCGCGCTGGCGACCCATGGGGCGCCTCCACTGGGAATCTCCTGGTCCATGCGCAACAAAAACTCGTCTGAAAGTGTGGCATCCTTTCATTCTCTGTGCTTTCACTGGGAGCTACAAACCTGAGCTGCTGGTAATCAGCCATCTTTGATCTCTCAAGATATTTCTTTAATATTTAACAGCAGGAAGAATGGGCATTTTTTAGCTCTTTGGAATTCTTACTATATTTGTTTAATCATTCAGCAATTATTATTTTTTGAGATGGAGTCCCACTCTGTCACCCAGGCTGGAGTGCAATGGTGCAATCTCGGCTCACTGCAACCTCCCGAGCTCAAACGATTCTCCTGCCTCAGCCTCCCATGTAGCTGGGATTACAGGCATGCACCACCATGACCAGCTAATTTTTGTATTTTTAGTAGACATGCAGTTTTACCACGTTAGCTAGGCTGGTCTTAAACTCCTGACCTTGTGATTCACCCACCTCGTCCTCCCAAAGTGCGGGGATACAGACGTGAGGCACTGTGCCCACCCACCCCCCTTTTTTTTTGAGATGGGAGTTTCACTTTTGTTGCCCAGGCTGGAAGTGTAGTGGTGCAATCTCAGCTCACTGCAACCTCCACCTCCCAGGGTCAAGCAATTCTCCTGCCTAAGCTTCCCTAGTAGCTGGGATTACAAGTGCTTGCCACCACGCCCGCCTAATTTTTTGTATTTTTATTAGAGATGGGGTTTTACTATGTTGGCCAGGCTAGTCTCGAACTCCTGACCTCAGGTGATCCACTCACCTCAGCCTCCCAAAGTGCTGGGATTACAGGCAGGAGCCACGGCGCCCGGCTTCATTCAGCAATTATTATATTGCAATTACTAGGTTAAATCTGCATTCTTCTCCAGTTAAAATATGGGGACACAGGAGGGATATAAAAATGTGTATTAGGCCAGGCAGGTGGCTCATACCTGTAGTCCCAGCACTTTGGAAGGCTGAGGCATTGGGATTGCTTGTGGCCAGAAGTTCAAGACCAGCCTAGGCACCATGGTGAAACCCTGCCTCTACAAAAAATGCAAAAATTAGCTGGGCAATGTGGCATGAACCTGTAGTCCCAGCTACTCAGGAAGCTGAGATAGGAGGATAGCTTAAGCCCAGGAAGTCAAGGCTGCCATGAACTGTGACTGCACAACTGCACACCAGCCTAGGTGACAGCAGGACCATGTCTCAAAAACAAAAAACAACAACAACAAACGTGTATTATGGCTTGGAATTGTATAATCAGTTGTCATGATGGCAGTTCAGATTCCCTGAAAAGATGCTATAAAATTGATAAAGAGTGAGTGAAATTTGACTAGGGGCTTGACAGCTAATTTAAAGGAAAAATCACAAGTTATAGTAAAACAAAAAAATGTCATAGCTTTACAAAGTACACCAGAACCTAATCATAATGATCATTACATGATATACTCTGTTGTACAAAGTAGGGTGTTTTGTTGTTGTTTTGAGACAGAGTCTTGCTCTGTTGCCCAGGCTGGTGTGCAGTGGCACAATCTTGGGTCATTGCAACCTCTGCTTCCTGGGTTCAAGCAATTCTGCCTCAGCCTCCCAAGTAGTTGGGATTACAGGCATGCGTCACCATGCCCAGCTAATTGTTGTATTTTTAGTAGAGACAGGGTTTCACCATATTGGCCAGGTTGATCTCAAACTCCTGACCTCAAGTGGTCTGCCTACCTCAGCATCCCAAAGTGCTGGGATTACAGGTATGAGCCACCTCAACTGGCCTGTTTTTAATAAATACTCTTTGTTTTACGGTAAAAGTGAAGGAACACATACCTCAAGGTAGTAGAATTCAGAAGGCTATTCTAGGGAGAATTTGGCAGGAATTTTTGAGGGACATTCATTTGAAGGAGATTTAAGGCTATTTAATGCCCCTCCTCCCACTTTTTTTTTCTTTGGAGACAGTGTCTCTGTTGCCCAGACTGGAATGCAGTGGCATAATCTCGGCTCACTACAACCTCTACCTCCCAGGCCTAAGTGATTCCTGAGTAGCTGGGGTTACAGGTGTGCACCACTGAACCCAGCTAATTTTTGTAGTTTTTAGTAGAGATGAAGTTTCTCCATGTTGGCCAAGCTAGTCTCAAACTCCTGGCCTCAAATGATCCAGCCACCCCCTTCTCCTACTTTTGAGAGATAGATTCTGATAATTGTCTCCCTTTATTGGTGTAAATTTCTTTGTAGCAGACATATGTAGGCATTAGAGACCATATCTGTCTGCCATTGCATAGTTAAGATCTTTTTCATATATATATATATATTTTGAGACAGAGTCTCACTCTGTCACCCAGGCTGGAGTGCAGTGGTGTGGTCTTGGTTCACTGCAACCTCTGCCTCCTAGGTTCAAGCGATTCTCCTGTCTCAGCCTCCCAAGTAGCTGGGATTACAGACGTGCACAACCATGCCTGGCTAATTTTTGTATTTTTAGTAGAGACTGGGTTTCTCCATGTTGGCCAGGCTGGTCTTGAACTTCTGACCTCAAGTGATCCACCGCCTTGGCCTCTGATTACAGGCGTGGTATCACAGAAGATCCTTGGCTAGGATTACAGGTGTAAGCACCACGCCTGGCCTTCAATACTGATAGGGTTACATGCATCAGTTTGCTCCCTTTAGCAAGTGTCTATAGCAATTTTTAACTGATAAATTATGTGTCACTCTAAATCAACTTGTTTTAAGTCCAAGTTTCCCTATATACATAATATACATAGTCATGTAATTTCCTTAATATCTAAACTTTATTGAGTGCTTATTATGCACCAGGAAATGTGTTCAGGTAATGCTAAGGTGATGTCATTCATTCATTCAGCAGATATTTATTGAAGGCCTTTTATATGCCAAGTATTACTAGGAGAAGGGTGATGAACAAAGCAGTGTTACAGATCTTGTTGAACTTAGGTCTTAATGTCATCCTTGAGACTGGTATTTGCCTAAGGTTATATGAGGATTAATAAGGGATCTAAGATTTAAACCCAATTTCTAACTGCCTCTAAAATATTCATAGTAGTCCCTCCCAAATGCCCCTAACACATACCCTTATTAAACTCTAGGAGGAGACTGTCTAATTTTGTGCTCTCCTATCTCCCACAGTCTGGGAAACTATCCCCACAGTCTAGTCTAGTCCACTGGAGTGCCTCATAATGCAGATGTTCCTCTACTTTTTTTTTGAGATAGAGTTTCCCTATTATTGCCCAGGCTGGAGTGCAATGGCGTGATCTTGGCTCACTGCAACGTCTGCCTCCAGGTTCAAGCAGTTCTCCTGCCTCAGCCTCCAGAGTAGCTGGGATTACAGGCACGTGCCACCACACCCAGCTAATTTTTGTATTTTTAGTAGAGACAGGATTTCACCTTGTTAGTCTGGCTGTTTCTGAACTCCTGACCTCAGGTGATCCACCCTCCTTGGCCTCCCAAAGTGCTGGGATTACAGGTGGGAGCCACCATGCCCAGACTCTTCTATGTTAATGATGGAGTTATATCACCATAAACCCATGGTAAGTTGAAAGTATTGTAAGTTGAAAATGCATTTAGTACACCTAACCTAGCAAACATAGCTTAGCCTGAATGCTTAGATTAACCTGCAGGTAAATCATCTGGCAACACTACACCATAGAGTACAGTCATTAACCCTCATGATCACATGGCTGCTGGGAGCTGTGGCCGGCTTCCACGCCCAGCATTGCCAGAGTATTAGAGTGAATGTCACTCACCCAGGAAAAGATCAAAATTTGAAGCATGGTTTCTAATGAATGAGTATCGTTTTTACACCATCATAAAGTCAAAAAATTGTATGTTGAACCATTTTAAGTTGGGAACTGTCTGTGTTAAATCAATGAAGGTCTGTGTTCAAACTCACTAAGGTACAGACAGGTTTGAAGTGTTGTGTAGGGAGCCAGAGTAGCCCACTCCCTCTGTGGGGGCAGCAGCAAGGCTGTTGTGAACTTTGGGTGAGCTTCAGGGAAGTGAAACCATAATAGGAGGATGTGTGTGTCTCAGAGAGAACAAATGGGCCTAGAAAGAGATAACCAGCTTTCACTGACCTTGCTGCAAGGTAGTTTTTAGCTTTTGTATGTTAACTGAAGTATGAGAATAATAACTACAGGTTGTTCTAAGTAACTGTACCCACCCCCTGCTATGTGCTTTGTGAACATATAAAAGTACACAGAGACAGGTCAGGTTTGAAGAGACTGACATCCTGACCTCTCGGACCACCTAGCCCAGCTTTTTATATCTCTCTGTCTGTGTCTGTGTCTTTCCTTATCCCCCACCGTTACATTTTAGGTCATTAAACCCCTCTGCAGTGCAGGATGCAGCGTAACATTGCCCAAGGTTACACAGTAAATAAGAAAACTAGGGTTCATACCTAGATCTCATAAACTCCAAAGTTGTTAACTATCAGAGTATACCTTCTCTCTTACATGTTGTGTGGAAGAGTCTGAAAAGCTTTATTTCATTGCGTCATAAACTATTACTGTGAGAGTTTAAAGGTTGTATTTAAGTGTGTCCACTAGATGGCAGCCCTCCATTTTAAAATCACAGAAATTTTACACTGATTTACACAGCTCTAACAACAAAATAACTTTTTCCTTTTTTTTTTTGTTTTTGAGACAGGGTCTCGCCATGTTGCCCAGGCTGGCCTTGAACTAGTGAGCGCAAGCAATCCGCCCACCTTGGATTCCCAAAGTGCTGGGATTAGAGGCATGAGCCACCACACCCAGCCCAGTCCATGTTTTCATATTTACATGGATCCATAAGTAATGCATGCTGGATTGTAGTTTTTTTTAGAGACACGGTCTGGCTATGTTGCCCAGGCTGGAGTGAGATGCAGTGGCACTTCACAGGCGTGATCCCACTACTGATCAGCACAGGAGTTTTGACTTGCTCCATTTCTGACCTGGGCCAGTTCACCCCTCCTTAGGCAACCTGATGGTCCCCCGCTCCCGGGAGGTCACCATATTGATGCTGAACTTAGTGCAGACACCCGATCAGCATAGCACACTATAGTTCAGAACTCCTGGGCTCAAGCGATCCTCCCACCTCAGCCTCCCAAGTAGGTGGGATTACAGGCAGGCACGGTGAATCGTATTTTTTTAGAAGTTTATAAGTGGTACCTTAATATTGTACCATTCCATAAGTGAAAGATCAAGTAGACAAGAGGAAATTTAGTGAGGAATGTAGGTATGGTGATTTAATAATTCATTTTGGAAAACTGAGCATCAAAGCATTTTTGCCCAACTGACAGCTCTTAGAATTTAATGCCACATCTGGGGAAAAGGCTTGCCAATTCTTTTTCTTAATTCAGAAAACCTGCAAGTAACATAGGCTAAGTTTACAAAACAATTTAAAAACTGCCTTAGACTTCCCACCAATAAATTTATTTATTTATTTAAAAAAAATTTTTTTTGAGATGGAGTTTTGCTCTGTCAGCCAGGCTGGAGTGCAGTGGCACAATAGCTCACTACAACCTCTGCCTCCTGGGTTCAAACAATTCTCCTGCCTCAGCCTCCCAAGTAGCTGGGACTACAGGTGCATGCCACCAAGCCCGGCTAATTTTTTTTTTTTTTTTTTTGAGACGGAGTTTCACTCATGTTACCCAGGCTGGAGTGCAATGGCGCGATCTCGGCTCACCGCAACCTCCGCCTCCTGGGTTCAGGCAATTCTTCTGCCTCAGCCTCCTGAGTAGCTGGGATTACAGGCACGCGCCACCATGCCTAGCTAATTTTTTGTAGTTTTAGTAGAGACGGGGTTTCACTGTGTTGACCAGGATGGTCTCAATCTCTTGACCTCGTGATCCACCTGCCTCGGCCTCCCAGAGTGCTGGGATTACAGGCTTGAGCCACCGCGCCCGGCCAATTTTTTTGTATTTTTAGTACAGATGGGGTTTCACAGTGTTAGCCAGGATGCTCTCGATCTCCTGGCCTCGTGATCCACCTACCTCAGCCTCCCAAAATACTAGGATTACAGGCACAAGCCACCACACCGGGCCCCTACCAATAAATTTTTTTAAAGGAAAAATGAAAAGGCCACATCTTTCTAGTTGCAGTCAAAGATAAGTAAAAAAATAAGTGGAATTTCTAGGAATTAACTATGTACTGAGCATTGTGCTAGGTGAAGGATCCCAAATATGAACCATGGTTTTTCATAAACTCGAACTCTACTTCTGGAGGTGACAAATGTAAGAGAACAAAAGGGCCCTCTACTTTTCCCTTTATCTTTGTGCACAGTCAAGCACCTAGAATTCTGTATCCAGTAAAACACGAGTCAGTCCAAAAGAAGACAAGAAAGGAGAAGAAACGTGGGACAAACAGCCCAAAGCAAGATGGTAGAAATCAATCTGTATGGATCAGTAATCATAATAAATGTAAACAAACTGGGCATTTTAGTTAAATGGCAAAGACTGTCAGGTTGAATTAGGAAATAAAATCTAACTATATGTTGCTTATAAGAGGTAAATCTAAGATATAAGGAAACAGCAAGGCTGAAGGCTTGGACTTTAAATAAAAACATGGAAATATACAAAGCTATACCAAAAACTAGCCAAAAGAAAGCTGGTATAACTATATTGAACAAGATAGACTAAAGCAAAATAATTACTTGGGACAAAAATCAGTCACTAAAAAAAAGATAAAAGATTCAGTTAACCTAGAAGATAAAACACATCTAAACTTCAGTGCACCTAATACAGGATCTGGATGTTAAACAAAATGAAGTATTATGAGAAATGCTTTAAAAAACATGGTTTTAGTAGATTTTTAATATAGCTCTCTTATAATTGATACAAAAGCCAGGAAAATATCAGTAAAGATACAGAGTTGAACAATGAACAAACTTGACCTAATGAAAATACTGAATTTCATCAGTTGTAAGCCGCCACTTATTGTAAGGCACACTATTATTTTAAATACCACTGAGAAAGAAAAACCATGGCCACATAAACTATGCCATTGTCATTGTGGTAAGATGCATTCTGATTCCAGAGATGTTTCAGTGTGATCTCTCTGCATCTATAATCAATGAAATTCAAGGCAGAATACACTACACAACATCAGATAGTTATTTTCAAACACAAGAGTGTTTATGAAAACATACCACACATTGGACAATAAGTCTCAACAAAGAATTTTCAAAGGAATGGTTTCACAGAGACCACGTCCCACTGATTTACATGTGTTTATCCTTTCAACAAAACCCCACTGTCTTGATTACTGGAGCTTCATAAAAAGTCTTGAAATCCAGTAGTGTATGTTCTTTAAGTTTTATTGTTTTTTAAAAAGTTATCTTGGCTATTCTAATTCCTTTGTCTTTTAATATAATTTTTAGAATCGGCTTGTCTGTATCCACACACACACACACACACACACACACACACAAAAAGCCTACTGGAATTTTGATTAGGATTGCTTTAAACCTATGTACAATTTGGGAAGAACTGGTATCTTAACAATGTTGAGTTTTTCAATCCATGAACACAATTTCTCTCTCCATTTATTTAGTTTATTTGGTGAGATCATGTGTTCCTAGATGGTGTTGATACCTGTATATGTTCTTTGATATCTGGGCATTGAAGAGTTAGGTATTTATTGTAGAATTCACAGTCTGGCCTTTTTGTGCCTGTTCTTGGGAAGGCTTTCTAGATATTTGAAGGAACTTGGACTCCGAGCACAATAATGCTGTGGTTTTTGTAGACTCATAGAGGTACCGCCTTAGGAGTCTTGGATAAGATCTGGAAGAATTCTCCGGATTACCAGGCAGTCTCTTGTTCTCCTCCCTTATTTTCTCCCAAACACAAGGAGTCTCTCTCTGTGCTGAGGCACCTGGAACTGGGGGTGTGGTGATCCAACCACCTCTGTGACCACCACTGCTGGAACTGCGCTGGGTCAAGACCTGATGCCAGCAAAGCACTGGGCTTTGCCCCAAGGCCCTTCCCTTAAGCCTGGGCATGTCCAGAGATGCTGTCTGGGAGCCAGGGATTGATGTCCTGTTCTACTAT
Organism: Cebus imitator; assembly: GCF_001604975.1. Taxonomy (NCBI): domain Eukaryota; kingdom Metazoa; phylum Chordata; class Mammalia; order Primates; family Cebidae; genus Cebus; species Cebus imitator. Next base: position 2,694,257 of record NW_016107496.1, read on the forward strand.
GGCTAAGCTGGTACTCAAACCACAATACAAAGTCCTTCCCACTCTTCCCTCCATTTTCCACAGGCAAAAGAGCCTCTCCATGTGGCTACCACCACCACTGGGCCACAGGTAGTCCTGCCAGGCCACTGCTGACTTGTGCTTCAAGGCCAAGGGCTCTTAAGTCAGCTTGTGATCAATGCTGCCAGGTCTGGGACGCCCTTCAGGACAGTGGGTCCCCCTCTAGCCCAGGACAGGTCCAGAAATGCCATCCAAGAGCCTAGCCCTGGATTTGGGAACCCCAAATCCAGCCTGCTTGTTGCTCTACCCCACTGTGGCTGAGCTGGTACCTAGGGTGTAAGAAAAAGTCCCCCTTAATTTCCCCTCTACTTTTCTCAAACACAAGGAGTCTTTCACCGTAGGCACCACAGCTGGGAATGTGCTGGGTCTCCCTTGAAGCCAGCTTGTCTTTAGTCAGCAGGTGATAAATCCTGCCAAGACTGGATCCTTCTCTTCAAGGCAGCAGGTTCCCTTTGGGCCCAGGGTGTGTCTAGAAATGTCATCTGGGAGCTAGGGCCTGGAATGGAGGCTTCATGACTCTGCCCGGTGCCGTATCCTCCTGTGGCTGAGCTGGTATCCTGTGACTCATGCCAGAGTCCTCTTTACTCTCCGCTCTCCTCTCCTAAGCAAAGGAAGGACTCACTTTCCTTGCTATGAGCTATAGTCCCTGGGGTTGGGGGAGGGATGGTGCTAGCCCTCCCTTAGCTATACCAGCTGGGGTCGCCCGACATCACGTGCCACCCTAGTTCACTGACTCTAAGCCCAGCCTAGCACTAGGGGTTGCCTAGGAATTGCAGTCCTTGTGTCCCAGACTGTCTTTCAAGTATACCTGGGCCCCCAGAGCACTACAGCCCGTGGTGAGGCTTGCTGTGAAACTCAAGTTCGGACCACTGGGATGGGCAATTCTCCCTCTGGCTAGGGCTGGTCCAAATGCCCCCTCTGTGCATGGACACTGGTTACCCTCTGACAGGGCAGCACTGAGTTCAGTGTAGTCTCTGTCCCTCCCCAAAGCACACAGATGTTCTCTGTGCTCTGCAAGGTGAATGCCAGGGGACTGTGGAAGGGAGGTGTTAGATTCAAGACTGTCTCTCCTGCCCTCAATGCCTGTTTTTGGCAGTGGGAAGTTAAGTGTACTGTGACTGCTCACCTGATTTCTATTTCTTGTGACAGCGCTTTTCTGTGTGCAGTTAGTTGTTAAATGTGGTGCTCCAGGGGACAGGAGATGAAGTGTAGGCTTTTATTCTGCCATCTTGCTCTGGGGCCTCTCTCCATTCATTTAGATCTTTCAGACAGGGTCTCACTCTGTCACCCAGGCTGGAGCGCAGGCTCACTACAGCCTCAACCTCCCTGGCCTCAAGCGTTCCTCCTCTCTTAGCCTCCCAAGAAGCTGAGACTACAGGCGTGTGCCACCACACCCAGGTAATGTTTTTGTACTTCTAGAGGTGGGGTTTCAGTATATTCCTCAGGCTGCTCTTGAACTTCTGGGCTCAAGTGATCCGCCCGCCTCGGCCATGCCAAGTGTTGGGATTACAGGTGGGAGCCCCCACGCCTGGCCCATCTGTTGTTTCTATTTGCTCTAAACCCCTTTTCCTTGGGTATCAGGCCCACTACTCATCCAATGTGATTCTGACAGGAGTTATCACTGTGTGTGGCCCAGGCGTCACCAAGATCACAGGCCCCCGTCCCTTTTTCCACAGGGACTGGCCCAATGCAAGAGCAGGAGATCCCGGGAAGACCAGAGTCCTTTTATAAGATTTGATTTGTGGACACTGGAAAAGGATGTTCTTTTTCTCCCTTTTGAACCATGGATTGTAAGGATGTAGACTTGTAGCTGACGCTGGCCCATTATGTGGAGAGGGCCAGCCTGGAAATGAAACCAAGAAACAAAAACAGTCAGGAGATGATGGTAAAGAGCCTGGGCAACAGCACCTGAGGCTTGGCGTCAGCTACACCTATGGATGCTATTAAAGTGTTGAGGTTGTTACTTCAGTGAACCAGAGCACAAATCAAGTATTTCTTCTCTACAGAATCAAACACAAAATATTTTAGAACTATACAGGGCAGACTGAACCCAAGAAAAAGGTTTGGTTTTTTTTTTGAGCTGGAGTCTTACTCTGTCATCTAAGCTAGAGCACAGTGGTGCGATCTCAGCTCACTGCAACCTCCACCTCCTGGGATCAAGCAATTCTCCTGCCTCAGCCTCCCGAGTAGCTGGGACTATATGCACGGCCACCACACCTGGCTGATTTTTCTATTTTTAGTAGAGATGTGGCTTCACCATGTTGGTCAGGCTGGTCTCAAACTCCTGGCCTCAAGTGATCTACCCACCTTGGCCTCCCAAAGTGCTAGGATTACAGACATGAGCCACTGCTCCCTGATTGGTTCTTAGAATTTACTTCCAAATAATTTTGGAAGTTGGGGAAAGTAGATGGAGCTAAAATGTAGTAAGATTGGCCATGAAATGTTAATTGTCAAACCTGGGTGACGGGTAGATGTGGTTTATTATTGCATTTTTTTATATAGTTGACATTTTCCATACAAAAAAAGTTTAAAAACTAAATGGTATTGGAACTATTAGCTATTCATATAGGAAAATAAGAAAATTAGATTTCTACCTTACACCATACACAAAAATCAATTCCAGGTAGATAGAAGACATAAACATGAAGGAGAACAACTATAAAACCTTTATAAGATAATGTAAGGAATAGCTTTATGACCTCAACTTAGGGAAGGATTTCTTAAGTCACAAAAGTACAAAACGAAAAGACTGTTAGATTCAATTATGTTAAAATTAAGAATTTCCTCCTAGCCAGAGCAATCAGACATGAGACAGAAATAGAGAGCATCCAAATTGGTAAAGAGGACGTCAAACTGTTGTTCATTGATTCCTAGAAAACCCCCAAGACTCATCCGCAAAGCTCCTGGATCTGATAAATGAGATCAGTAAACTTTCAGGATACAAAACCAATGTATACAAACTAGTAGCACTGCTCTATACCAACAGCCAAATTGAGAATCAAATCTAGAACTCAACCCCTTTTACAACAGCTGCAAAAAAATAAAATAAAATACTTAGTAATATACCTAACCAAGGACATGAAAGCGCTGTACAAGGAGAACAAAACACTGCTAAAAGAAATCATAGACAACACAAAAGGCAACACGATCTCATGCTCATGGATGGGTAGAATCAATACTGTGAAAATGGCCACTGCCAAAAGCAATCCACAAATTCAATGCAATTCCCATTAAAATACCATCATTATTGTCAACAGAACTAAAAAAAAAAAAAATCCTGAAATTCATATGGAACCAGAAAAGACCTGGCATAGCCAAGGCAAGACTAAGCAAAAAGAACAAATCTGGAAGCATCACATTACCTGACTTCAAACTATACTGCAAGGCTATAGTTGCCAAAACAGCATGATTCTGGTATAAAAATAAGCATTAGACCAATGGAACAGAATAGACAACCCAGAAATAAAGCCAGATATTTACAGCCAACTGATCTTGGACAAAGCAAACAAAAACAAAGTGGGGAAAGGACACCCTATTTAACAAATGGTACTGGGATAATTGACAAACCACATGTAGAAGAATCAAGCTTGATACGGTTAGTCTTTGTGTTCCCACCTAAATCTCATCTTGAATTGTAGTCCCCACTATCCCCATTATCCCTACATGTCAAGGGAGAGACCAGGTGGAGGTAACTGAGTCATGAGGGCGGTTCACCCCATGACTCAGATGTTCTCAAGATCTTGTGAGTTCTCACAAGATCTGATGATTTTATAAGGGGCTCTTTCCCCTTCACTCGATACTTCTCCTGCTGCTGCCTTGTAAAGGCCTTCTGCTAAAAGTTTCCTGAGGTCTCCCCAGCCATGCTGAACTATGAGTCAATTAAGTCTCTTTCCTTTATAGATAACCCAGCCTCAGGCAGTTCTTTATAACAGTATGATAGTGGCCTAACACAGTCAATTGGTACCGAGATAGTGGGGCACTGCTATCAAGATACCCAAAAACATGAAGCAACTTTAGAAGTGGGTAAAGGCAGAGACTGGAAAAGTCTGGAGGGCTCAGATGAAGATAAGAAGATGTAGGAAAGTTAGAACTTCCTGGAGATTTGTTGAATGCTCTGACCAAAATGCCGATAATGATATGGACAATGAAGTCTGGGCAAGATGGTCTCAGGTAGAGATGAGGAACTTGTTGTGAACTGGAATAAAGGTGACTCTTGCTATGCTTTAGTAAAGAGACTGGCAGTATTTTGCCCCTGCCCTAGAGAACTTTGGAACTTTGAACTTGATCAAGATGATTTAGGGTATCTGGCAGAAGAAATTCCTAAGCAGCAAAGTGTTCAAGAGGTCACTTGGGTATTTTTGTTTGTTTGTTTTTGTTTTTGAGACAGAGTTTTGCTCTCGTTGCCCAGGCTGGAGTGCAATGGCGCGATCTCGGCTCACCGCAACCTCCACCTCCTGGGTTCGGGCAATTCTCCTGCCTCAGCCTCCTGAGTAGCTGGGATTACAGGCATGCGCCACCACGCCCAGCTGATTTTTTTTTGTATTTTTAGTAGAGACGGGGTTTCACCATGTTGACCGGGATGGTCTCGATCTCTTGACCTCGTGATCCACCCGCCTCGGCCTCCCAAAGTGCTGGGATTACAGGCGTGAGCCACCGCGCCCGGCGGGTATTCTTAAAAGCATTCAGTTTTATGCATTCACAAAGAGATGTTTTGAAATTGGAACTTATGTTTAAAAGGGAAGCAGAGCATACAAGTTTGGAAAATTTGCAGCCTGACAACACAACAGAAAAGAAAAACCCATTTTCTGAGGAGAAATTCAAGTGAGTTGAAGAAATTTGCATGAGTAATGAGGAGCCAAATGTTAATCGTTAAAACGATGGGGAAATGTCTCCAGGGCACGTCAGAGTTCTTCACAGCAGCCCCTCCCATCACAGACCCAGAGGCCTAGGAGGAAAAAATGGTCTTGTGGGCTAGACCCAGACCTTTGCTGCTTTGTGCAGTCTTAGGACTTGGTGCCCTGTGTCCCAGCTGTGGCTAAAAGAGGTCAATGTACAGCTCAGGCTGTGGCTTCAGAGGGTGCAAGCCTCAAGCCTTGGTGGATTCCATGTGGTGTTAGGCCTGCAAGTGCAAAGAAGTCAGTAATTGAGGTTTAGGAACCTCTGCCTAGATTTCAGAAGATGTATGGAAACGCCTGGATGCCCAGGCAGAAGTTTGCTGCAGGGGTGAAACCCTCATGCAGAACTTATGCCAGGGCAATATGGAAGGGAAATATGGGGTTAGAGCCCCCCTCCACAAACTCCCCACAGGCACTGCCGAGTTGTGAGAAGAGGGCCACTATTCCCTAGACCCCAGAATTGTAGATCCACTGACAGCTTGCACTATGCATCTGGAAAAGCTGCAGACACTCAGTGACAACCTGTGAAAGCAGCTGAGAGGTGAGGTGGGGGGCTGTAACCTGCAAAGCCACAGAGGCAGAGTTGCCCAAGGCTGTGGGACCCGAGCTCTTAAATCAGCAAGACCTGGATGTGAGACATGGAGTCAAAGGAGATCATTTTGGAGCTTTAAGATTTGACTGCCCTGCTGGATTGTGGACTTGCATGGAGCCTGTAGCCCCTTTGTTTTGGCCAATTTCTCCTATTTGGAATAGGTGTATTTACCCAGTACCTATAACCCCATTGTATCCTAGGAAGTAACTAACTTGCTTTTGGTTTTACCTGCTCATAGGCAGAAGGAACTTGCCTTTCCTCAGATGAGACTTTGAACTTGGACTTCTGGGTTAATGCTGGAATGAATTAGGACTTTGGGGGACCATTGGGAAGGCGTGATTGGTTTTGAAATGTGAAAGGGACATGAGATTTGGGAGGGGCCAGTGGTGGAATGATAGATACAGTTAGGCTTTGTGTCCCACCCAGATTTCATCTTGAATTATAATCCCCATAATCCCCATGTGTCAAGGGAGAGACCAGGTGGAGGTAACTAGATCACAGGGTTGGTTTCCCCATGCCCTTTCTTGTGATAGTGAGTTCTCATGAGATCTGATGGTTTGGGGGATTCCTCCCCTTTCACTCAACACTTCTCCTTCCTGCCGCCTTGTGAAGAAGGCACTTTGCTTCCCCTTCCCCTTCCAACATGATTGTAAGTTTCCTGAGGCTTCCCTAGCCATGTTGAACTGTGAGTCAATTAAACTTCTTTCCTTTATAAATTACCTTGTCTCAGGCAGTTTTTTTATAGCACTGTTTTCATCCCTTTATGGAAATAGACTAACACAGAGCTGGATCCTCATCTCTCACCTTATACAAAAATCAAGATGGATCAATGACTTAAACCTAAGACCTGAAATCATAAAAACTCTGGAAGATAACTTCAGAAAAACTCTTGTAGACATTGGCTTAGGCAAAGAGTTCATGATGAAGAATTCAAAAGCAAATACAACAAAAACAAAGATAAAGAGATAGGACCTGATTAAACTAAAAAGCTTCTGCACAGCAAAAGAAATAATCAGCAGAGTAAACAGACAAACTAAAAGTGGGAGAAAAATCTACAAAGTATGCATCTGACAAAGGACTAATATCAAGAATCTACAATAAACTCAAATCAGCAAGAAAAAAGCAAATTCCATCAAAAAGTGGGCAAAGGATATGAATAGACAATTCTCAAAATAAGATATACAAATGGTCAACAAATATATGAAAAGTGCTAAACATCACAAATTATCAGGGAAATGCAAATTAAAAGCACAATGAAATACCACCTTACTCCTGTAAGAATGGCCATGATAAAAAAAAAAAAAAAAATTGGCCAGGCGCGGTGGCTCAAGCCTGTAATCCCAGCACTTTGGGAGGCCGAGACGGGCGGATCACAAGGTCAAGAGATCGAGACCATCCTGGCCAACATGGTGAAACCCCATCTCTACTAAAAATACAAAAACTAGCTGGGCATGGTGGCATGCACCTGTAGTCCCAGCTACTCGGGAGGCTGAGGCAGGAGAATTGCTTGAACCCGGGAGGCGGAGGTTGCAGTGAGCCAAGATTGTGCCACTGCACTCCAGCCTAGCGCCTGGCAACAGAGTGAGACTCTGTCTCAAGAAAAAAAAAATAGATGTTGGCATGGATATGGTGAAAAGGGAACACTTTTACACTGCTGGTGAGAATGTAAACTAATATAACCACTATGGAAAACAGTATGGAGATTCCTTAAAGAACTAAAGTAGAACTGTCATTTGATCTAGCAATCCCAGAGGTATTTACCCAGAGGAAAATAAGTCATTATAAGAAGAAAAACAAAAAAACAAAAAACTTGCCCATGCATGTTTATAGCAGCACAATTTGCAATTGCAAAAATATGAAACCAGCCTAAATGCCCACCGACCAAGTGGATAAAGAAAAGGTGGTATATATATACACATACACATACACACCATGGAATACTACTCAGCCATAAAAAGGAACAAAATAATGGCATTTGCTGCAACCTGGATGAAGTTGGAGACCATTATTCTAAGTGAAGTAACTCAGGAATGGAAGACCAAACATCATGATATTCTCACAAGCAGGAGCTAAGCTATGAGGACAGAAATATGTAAGAATTATACAACAGAGTTTGGGGACTCAAGGGGAAGGGTGAGAGGGGTGAGGAATAAAAAGACTACACACTGGGTACCGTGTACACTGCTTGGGCGATGGCTGCACCAAAATCTCAGAAATAACCACCAAAGAACTTTTCCATGCAACCAAACACCACCTGTTCCCCCCAAACTGTTGAAATAAAAATCAATTAAAAACTTAAAATAATTTCTTAATTTAAGAATGTGAAAGGTAAGCTACAGAGTAGATGTTTATTCTTTTTTTTTTTTTTTTTT
>NW_016107496.1:2703448-2708146 GCF_001604975.1 Cebus imitator
TTTGTTTTGTGTTCTGTTATAGCCTAAACTCTTATAACAGTGTGTGGCATGGAGAAGGCAGTCAATGAAATCAACATGCAAAGACAAAGATGAGCAAATAAATGACATAAACTGGTACCCAACATGAAATAATCAATGTTCCCTAAATATATGAAAAGAAATTCAAATACTCAAAGTCATTCAAAATCAGTAAAATGCCAACTAAAACCACAAGTTCCCAGCTCACACCCACAAGATATGTAAAAAATTAAAAAGCATTTGTTACAACTTGGCAGATCCTATAGAAAAAGCAAAAGAAAAAGATATCTAAAGGCCAGGTATGGTGGCTCACCTCTGTAATCCCAGCACTTTGGGAGGCTGAGGCAGGTGGATCATTTGAGGTCAGGAGTTCGAGACCAGCCTGGCCAACATGGTGAAACCCATCTCTACTCAAAACACAAAAATTAACTGGGCATGGTGGTGGGGGCCTGTGGTCCCATCTACTTGGGAGGCTGAGGCAGGAAAATTGCTTGAACCTGGGAGACAAAGGCTACAGTGAGCCGAGATTGCATCACTGCACTCCAGCCGGGTGACAGAGTGAGACTCCATCACACACACAAAAAGAAAAAGCGTTGATGAAGACATGAGCAATGGGAACATTATATGTTGCTAGTTGAAGTATGCATGTGTATATATGTGTGTGTATATGTATATGAGTGTGTGTGTATATATCTACATATATATAATAATTATTTTTAGAGACAGGGTCTCACTGTCACCTAGGCTGGAGTACAGAGGCATGATCATGGTTCACTGCAGCCTTGAGCTCCTGCTGGGGCCAAGTAATCCTTCCACCCAAGCAGCTATGATTACAGGCATGTGCCACCATGCCCAGCTAATTTTTTAAAATTTTTTGTAGAGATGAGGTCTTGCTATGTTGCCCAGGCTGGTCTTAAACTCATAGTTTTATGCAATCCTCCCACCTCAGCCTCCCAAAGTGCTGGGCTTACAGGTGTGACCCATTATGCCTGGCTTGAAGAGAATATTGGTAAAACATTATGGAAAACAATTTGGCATTATTTAGAGAAGATGATGGTATTCTTTATGACTCAGTAATCCTACCACTAGTATGTAGTGCAGAGAGGCTCATGCTCATATGCGTAATAGTATTAGTTGCAATAGCAAAAACCTGGAAACAGTGCAAATGTCCATTGATAATAGATTCTAAAGTAGATAAGTACATTGTGGCATATGCACATGATGTGTGGGTGAAAGTGAATGAATTGCAGTTAGATAACCACAGAATTGAATGTAAAGAACCTAATGCTGAATAAAAAGCAAGAACTAGCTGCAAGAGAGAATTCATCATATGATTCCATTTATACAAAGCTCATGTAATGAGTAATCTTATGTGTCAACCTGATTGGGCTAAGGGATATCCAGATGGCTGGTAATCACAACTGCTGGGAGTATCTGTGAGGGTGTTTCTCTAAGAGATGTGCCTTGGAATCAGGAGAATGAGCAAAGAAGATCGTTCTCACCACTGTAAGTGGGCATCATCTAATCTGTTGAGGTCCCATCAGAACAGAAAGGTAGAAGAAGGACAAATTCTCTGTCTTCTCGAGCTGGGACCATCTTCTCTTGTCCCCGGACATCAACGTTCCTCAAGCCTTCAGACTCAGACTGAATCACACTACCAGCTTTTCTTGTTTCTCCAGCTTGCAGATGGCAGACTGCGGGACTTCTCAGCCTCCATAATTACGTGAGCCAATTCCTAAAAATCTCTCTTTTTTTCCCTCACTCTCCTGTTGGTTCTGTTTCTCTGGAGAACCCTGACTAATACAGTTCAAAAACATGTAAAACTAAAAAAGATATTGTTTAGAGTAGTGATGTATCATAGAATTCTTCACAATGGTGGAAATATTCCACAACTATGCTGTCCAGTATGGTAACAAATGACATGTGGCTTTTGATCACTTAAAATATGGCTAATGTGGCTGAGGAACTGAATCTTAATTTAAATTTAAACTTAAATTGTCATATGTGGTGAGTGGCTACCATATTGTATGGCAAGGTTTATAAAGAGAATAAGTGAAATAACAAATACAAAATCCAGAATATTGGTTACTTCTGAGAGAAAAATAAAAACAGAATGAGGGAGGGATATACAGGGGATTTCAAAAGCAACAATAGTGTTCTTTTTCTTTCTTTCTTTCTTTTTTTTTTAAGATGGGGTTTCACTATGTTGGCCAGACTGGTCTTGAACTCCTGACCCCGTGATCCACCCGCCTTGGCCTCACAAAGTGCTAGGATTATAGGTGTGGGCCACTGCACCCGGCAAAATGTTCTTTTTCTTAAATGGGTATTCTTGTACTGTTATTCTTTAAACTGTACATGTATTTTATAAATATGCTTTTATATGTATTAGATATTTAGTAGGACAAACATAATGAATGGGGTGGTGTATACATGGATGTTTGTATTGTTATTACTTAAATTCTGTGTAATAAAATAGTTTTATTTTAAAAATGGCTAGCACTCAGCTGTACCCCAAGTGGGAAGATAAAACCTCCCCAAAGCCCAGTCCCTGGGCCCTGGTTACTAATGCCCTCATCCTCCATCACCATGGCTCTCAAGATTTCACTTGGAAAGGAGAGGTAGGATATTTTGTTTTGAGGCTCACTTAATTTTATCTAAAAAATTTTAATAAGGTCAGATGCAGTGACTTATGCCTATAATTCCCCGTACTTTGGGAGGCTGAGGCAGGCTGATCGCTTGACTCAGTTCGAGACCAGCCTGGGCAACACAGTGAAACTCCACCTCTACACAAATATACCAAAAATAAAGAAAAAATAAAAAAAATTAGCCAGGTAAAGTAGCAACACCTGTAGTCCCAGCTACTTGGGAGGCTGAGGCAGGAGAATCACTTGAGCCTGGGAGGCAGAGGTTACAGTGAGCTGAGATCATGCCACTGCACTACTCCAGCCTCAGTGACAGAGTGAGACCCTGTCTGAAAAAAAAAAATTAATGGGATGAAGTAGGTTAAGCTAATAGAGCTTCTGTGTACAAGGTCTCTTTTTCTGAGAGGAGAAATAAAGTCCAGCTTCTATTCTTAAAAATTAACAAAACCCAACAAAATTTAAAAAAAAAACAAAGAGGGGAATAAAAGTTGAGGAAGTGGGCCGGGTACAGTGGCTCACACCTGTAATCCCAACATTTTGGGAGGCCAAGATACATGGATTGCTTCAGGCCAGGAGTTCAAGACCAGCCTGTGCAATGTAAACTTTGTCTCTACTAAAACAAACAAAAAAAGTTGGGCTGGGCGTGGTGGCTCACGCCTGTAATCCAAGCACTTTGGAGGCCAAGGCAGAAGGATCACCTGAGGTCAGGAGTTCAAGACCAGCCTGACCAACATGGTGAAACCCCGTCTTGAAAAAAAAATAAATAATAAATAATAAAAATAAAAAATAAATAAAAATAAAAAGTTGAGGAAAAGGAAAGTAGAAACTGTAATTGTAAACAACTTTTTGGGTGAAATTTTGCTATAGAGGGAAGCAGGGGTTATAGAGGCAATTGAAGACTTTTCAAAGGTGGGAGAAACCAGATGTATTATCTGTTGCTGCATAACAAATTATCCCAAAATGCAGTGGCTTAAAGCAACAAAAATTTATCTCACATTTTCTGTGGGTCAGAACTTTTGAGTGTAGTTTCACTGGGTATCTCTGACTTAAGGTCTCTCATGAGGTTGCAGTAGGGTGTCAGCCAGAACTGTGGTCTCATCTGAAGGTGTGATCAGGGAAGATCTGCCTCTAAGCAGATCATGCGGTGTTGCATGACTCAGCTCTTAGTGGCTGTTCAACTGAGGACTTCAGTTCCTCAATAGCTCTTGCTGGCAGCCTTTCCACAGGGCCACAGGGCAGCTTACAACATGGCAACAGCTTTACCTCAGAGCAACAGGGCTGGACAGAGTGCTTAGGACAGAAATCACTATCTTTTTATAAGCCAATCTTGAGCATGGTAGCCCATTACCTCTGTAACTTTCTATTTACCAGAAGCCAGTCACGAAATCCAGCCGACACTAAAGGAGAGGGAACTGACTAAGGATGTGAATACAGGAGACAGGGTTCACTGGCAGGTATTCTGGAGGCTGCCTGCCACACCAGAGGGCATTTGTCTATGGATAGAAGTGATCCCACCATAGAGCAGAAATGACAACGTGGGAGAGGAGAAAAGGCAGAGGAAATCCAGGAAGAAGACCTCTGCAGTTACCGATCCACCACCTTTTTCATTTTATTTAGAGAAATGAGGTCTTGCCGTGTTGCCCAGGCTAGAGTGCTGCGGCTCTTCACAGGCACGGTCTCACTACTGATCAGCACAGGAATTCTGATCAACTCCATTTCCCGTCTGGGACAGTCACCCCTCCTTAGGCAGCCTCGTGGTTCCCTACTGCCTGAAGGTCACCATATTGATGCCAAACTTAGTGCATTAACCAGTCAACATAGCACACAAGTGATCCTCTTGCCTCAGCCTCCTGAGTAGCTAGGACTACAGGCATGTGCCACCGTGCCCAGCCCACTGCCTGTGTCACTGCTATTTAATGACTTGGCTGCATATACTTGCTTTATAAGTCTGTTGAACTGTTATTATCTGTCATAGCAAGACCCATCATCCCTATGATGTTAGCTTGGGTTTAAAAAAAAAAAAAAAAAAAAGGTCGGG
>NW_016107496.1:2709188-2720427 GCF_001604975.1 Cebus imitator
ACTCCAGCCTGGGTAACAAGAGCGAAACTCCGTCTAAAAAAAAAAAAAAAAAAAAAAAACAAGATAGGAATGACAGAACAATTTAAAGCTGAACATTAGATATCACTCTTAAAACCCTTGGATTATGTTAGAGAAAACTTAGTGATACTCATTACAGCAAGGCAGACTTTATTCAGGACCATCCGGATAGGGATAGGGACCATGGCAATGGGATTTTGTAGTGGGTGGAGGGACTGGGCTAAAATCCAAACACAGCAAGGGCAAGAAAGAATTTGCAGCCAAGGAGCAGGGTAGGGGTGTCAGTGGACGGAAAATTACTAAGAGGTAGCATCAGGAGTAATGGGATTCTGGCTAACCAATCTAACAGGATTCTTGCTGGACAGGCCAGGGTGATCAGACATCACCTGGGGTATAGTGGTGGATGAGGAACCCGATCAGACCTTGAGAGTGAGGGGATTCTTTCTCTCTCTCTCTCTCCCCCCTCCCGCCACCCCCCCGCTTATCTCTCTCTCCCCCACTTCTTTCTTTCCTTCTTTTCTTTCTCTTTCTTTCTTTTCTTTTTCTTTCTTTCTTTTTGAGAAGTTTCGCTCTTGTTGCCCAAGCCGGAGTGCAATGATGCGATCTTGGCTCACTGCAACCTCTGCCTCCCGGGTTCAAGCGATTCTCCTGCCTCAGCCTCCCGGGTAGCTGGGATACACCACCACGCCCGGCTAATTTTGTATTTTTAGTAGAGACGGGGTTTCTCCGTGTGGGTCACGCTGGTCTCGAACTCCAAACCTCAGGTGATCGGCCCGCCTCGGCCTCCCAAAGTGCTGTGACTACAGGCGTGAGCCGCTGCGCCCGGCCCGGAGGGGTTCTTTCTAAACTGACCTACTCCCCGCACTCCACCCGCGGCCCCCTTCCCGCCCTGCCTGCACTCGTGCCTCCCCGCCTCGCCCCCAGGTCGTGCGCCCCACGTGCCCAGGGCGGGTGGGAAGTACCTGCCGCCATCTTGCTCACCAGCCTCCAAAATGCGGCTGGGGCTCCTGAGTGTAGCGCTGCTGTTTGTGGGGAGCTCTCACTTATACTCAGACCCTCACTCGCCCTCCGAAAAGCCCAGGCTCGGCCCCTCGGTGGAACCGGCCGCTGGTTCCCGGCAGGCTGAGGCCCCCCGCAAGAGGCCCGGGCGGCGGAGGGAAGGAGGGGCGCACACAAAGGGCAGTACCTGTTCGCGCCTGTCTGTGGGCCCCTCTTGCCTTTTCCCCACCGCTACAGCCTTTGAATTTGGGTTCCTCCTTTCCTGTTGTCCCAGCCGCCTTTAACCAAAATTTTACATACGTAGACAGTTTCTAGGCCCGTTATAGTAACAGTCGTAACAGTAAAATGACACGTTTGTATTGTGAATCTGTATTTTCTCCTCAAAACATTCTGGGGTTTATCATCCCAATTTTATAGATTAATAAGTCAGGGGATAAAGAGTTGAAAGGGAAGGCTATGAGGTGACCATTTCATGCTATAGTAGAGAAAAATTAGCCCAACAAGTGAAATGGTGAGCATTAGAATTTGCATCTCTCGACTCACTGTTCCCAGGCTCTTTAACCGCTGTTTCACCTAAGGAAGAATGTGATACGTGGCCAGAAAAATTTATATTTTTGGGGACTAGAGTTTTAAAATTAATGGATTGTGTTGACTTCCTGTCTGTAAGTATGGCATATTTGTCTTAACTCTCCAAGTTTCTTTGAAAATATGGGCATGTCTCTGGTGTGTTAGCTTGCTTAATGTTTAGATAGGAATTTAAAGGATTACATTAATATGTTCAGCTTAGGAAGTAACATAATATAGATGCTCAGTCCAAATAACGTATCATTTTTACTTTTAGATTGTGGAACGGCACCACTTAAGGATGCGCTGCAAGGGTCCCGGATTATAGGGGGCACAGAAGCTCAAGCGGGCACATGGCCTTGGGTGGTGAGCCTGCAGGTTAAACATGGCCATGTTCTTTCTCATGTATGTGGGGGAACCCTAGTGAGAGAGAGGTGGGTCCTCACAGCTGCCCACTGCACTAAAGACGCTAGGTATGTATTCAGAACACAAACATTTTATTCTCTTAGGAGATAGTTTGAAGTGATAGAGGACCGTTTAACTTCAGCCATTCTCAGTTAAGCTATGTTTGCAAATAGCCATAATGCCTTCCTTATACATAGTATACTGTATTTGTTGAAAGAAATCCTTTATTTTTTACATTATTATTTTTTTTTTTTTGAGATGGAGTGTTGCTCTGTTGCCCAGGCTGGAGTGCAGTGGTGCAATCTCAGCTCACTGCAATCTCTGCCTCCTGGGCTCATGTGATTCTCCTGCCTCAGCCTCCTGAATAGCTGGGATTACAGGTGCCTGCCATCATGCCTGGCTAATTTTTGTATTTTTAGTAGAGACAAGGTTTTACCATGTTAGCCAGGCCGGTCTCAAACTCCTGACCTCAGGTGATCCACCAGCCTCTGCCTTCCAAAGTGCTTGGATTATAGGCGTGAGTCACGACCGGCCTGCCCCCTATCATGCTGTACTCTTTCCTAGAGATGTCTAATCTGCCTCTGCTGTGGCAATCACCATGTGCTGTCAACTCCTAGGTCTCTCCTGATGAGTCATATTTCCAGCTCCCTCCAAGGGAGTCACATTCTAAATAAGTCCAAAACGGAATTTACTTTCCTCTGATACTGTTTCTTCTCTATTTTCTCAGTTAATACCATCATCAACAGTTCCATTACCCAGAGAGTTATCTGATTTCTCCCACTTCACCTATCCAGGTGGTCCCCAAGGCCTGTGAAGGCTCCCTGTGCAGTATCTTAAATTTGCTGCTTCTGTTCCTTAACCCTCCCTACTGATTAAAAGTAGATCCTAGGCCGGGCGCGGTGGCTCAAGCCTGTAATCCCAGCACTTTGGGAGGCCGAGGCGGGTGGATCACGAGGTCAAGAGATCAAGACCATCCTGGTCGTCATGGTGAAACCCCGTCTCTACTAAAACTGCAAAAAATCAGCTGGGCATGGTGGCGCATGCCTGTAATCCCAGCTACTCAGGAGGCTGAGGCAGGAGAATTGCCTGAACCCAGGAGGCAGAGGTTGCGGTGAGCCGAGATCGCNTGCGGTGAGCCGAGATCGCGCCATTGCACTCCAGCCTGGGTAACAAGAGCGAAACTCCGTCTCAAAAAAAAAAAAAAAAAAAAAAAAAAAAAAGTAGATCCAGAATATCAGTCTCCCTATCCCTAGCTTATGACTCATCATACTTGTATTTACTACTATGATAATAACTGTCCTAATGAATGTGAAATTGTAGCTCATTGTGGCTTTTCTATCAATTTCCCAAATTAATAGTGATGTTAAGCATTTTCTATGCGCTTATTGGTCATTTGTATATCTTCTTTGGAGAAATGTCTATTCAAGTCCTTTGTCCATTTTAGAACTGGGCTCTTTGCTTTTTTGTTGAGTTGTAGGAGTTCTTTATGTATTCTGGATATTAATCTGTTGTCAGACACATGATTTGCAAATATTTTCTCCCATTCTGTGGGTCATCTTTTCACTCTCTTGATAGTGTGCTTTGATACATAAAAGCTTTTAATTTTGGTGAAGTCAAATTTATCTATTTTTTTCTTTTGTTGCCTGTGTTTCTGGTGTAATATGTAAGAAATCATTATATCAAATCCAGTATCATAAAGCTTTTCCCCTGTGTTTTCGAGACACATGAGTTTCACTCATGTTACCCAGGCTGGAATGCAATGGCGCGATCTCAGCTCACCGCAACCTCCGCCTCCTGGGTTCAGGCAATTCTTCTGCCTCAGCCTCCTGAGTAGCTGGGATTACAGGCACGCACCACCATGCCCAGCTAATTTTTTGTATTTTTAGTAGAGACGGGGTTTCACCATGTTGACCAGAATGGTCTCGATCTCTTGACCTCGTGATCCACCCGCCTCGGCCTCCCAAAGTGCTGGGATTACAGGCTTGAGCCACCGCGCCCGGCCTCCCTGTGTTTTCTTCTAAGAGTTTATAGTTCTAGCTCTTAGATTTAGATCTGTGATCCATTTTGAGTCAATTTTTGCATAAAATATCAGGTAAGGGTACAACGTCATTGTTTTACATGTGGCTATCCAGTTTTTCCCAGCGCTGTCTGTTGAAAAGTTTGTCCTTTCCCCATTGGATGGTATTGGTACCCTCATTGAAAATCAGTTGATCAGATATGAGAGGGTGTGTTTCTGGGCTCTCAGTTCCCATCAATGTATAGATCTGTCCTTATGCTAGTATCACACACTCTTTGGATTAGTATGGCTCTGTAATAAGTATTTTTCATTGGTGGTTTGTTTTCTTGTGTTTTTTTTAGACACAGTCTCGTTTTGTCTCCCAGGCTGGCAGGCAGTGGCACAATCTCAGCTCACGGCAACCTCCACCTCCCAGGCTCAGGTGATCCTCCCATCTCAGCCTACTGAATAGCTGGGACTGCAGGTGTGCACCACCATGTCTAATTTTTGTATTTTTTTTAGTAGAGACAGGCTTTCACTATGTTGCCTAGGCTGGTCTGAATCTCCTGGGCTCAAGTGATCTGCCTGTTTGGCCTCCCAAAGTGGTGGGATTGCAGGTGTGAGCCACTGGGAATGGAAGTTAGTTCAGCCCCTGTGGAAACCAGTTCGGAGATTTCTCAGAGAACTTAAAAACAGAACTATTGTTTGACCCAGCAATCCCATTACTGAATATATACCTGAAGAAATATAAATAATTTTACCATAAAGACACATGTATGCATATGTTCATCACTGCACTATTCAGATAGCAAAGACATGGAATCCACCTAGATGCTCGTCAATGATGGACTGGATAAAGAAAATGTGGTACACAGACACCATGGAATACTATGCAGTCATAAAAAAAAATGAAATCATGTCCTTTGTAGCAACATAGCTAGAGCTAGAGGTCATTATCCAAAGCAAATTAATACAGGAACAGAAAACCAAATGTTGCATGCTATCTCCTATAAGCGGGAGCCAAACACTGAGTACACATGGACATGAAGTAGGGAATAACAGACACTGGACCCTCCCTGAGGGTGGAGAAGGGGGACTAAAAACTACCTATTGGGTACTATGCTCATTACGTGGGTGGTGACATCATGTGCACACCAAACCCCTGCCACACAGTTTACCCATGTAACAAACCAGCACATGTACCTCCGAACGTAACATGAAAGTTAGGGAAAAAATATAAATAAAAGTGTTTGGCACCTCCCCACTTGCCATCTTGCTCCTTCTCATCATGCAATGCTCCTGTTCTTTCTCCTTCCATCATGATTGTAAGCTCCCTGAAGCCCTCACCACAAGCAATGCCAGCACCATGGTTTCTGTGCAGCCTGCAGAAGTGTCAGCCAATTAAACCTCTTTTCTTTATAAATTACCCAGTTTCACCATGTTGGTCAGGCTGGTCTTGAACTAACCTCGTGATCCACCCACCTTGGCCTCCCAAGTGCTGGGATTACAGGTGTGAGCCATTGCGCCCGGCCCAAATATTTATTTATAACAAAGCAAGAATGGCCAAATACATATGAATGTGCCACTGTTTGTTAATCCATCTACTACTTGAAGGATATTTAAGTTGTTTCCAGTTTGGTCAATTATGAGTAAAGTCACTATAAACATTTGTGTGAATCTAAGTTTTCTTTTCACTTGTGTAAATACCCAAGAGTGAGAATGCCTTGTCAAATGGTAAGTGTATGTGCAATCTTATATTTAAAAAAATAAAGAAGTAGAACTTTTTTTTTTTTTTTTTTTTTTTTTTTTTATAAAATTTTTTTTTTTTTTTTTTTTTTTTTAAAAAAAAAAAAAAAATTTTTTTTTTTTTTTTTTTTTTTTTTTTTTTTGTGACAGACTTTCGCTTTGGCCCAGGCTGGAGTGCAGTGGCGCAATCTCGGCTCACTGCAACCTCTGCCTCCTGGGTTCAAGCAATTCTCCTGCCTCAGCCTCCCAAGTAGCTGGGATTAAAGGCACCTGCCACCATGCTCAGCTAATTTTTGTATTTTTAGTAGAGACAGGGTTTCACCATGTTGGCCAGGCTGGTCTCAAACTCCTGACTTCGTGATCCGCCCGCCTCGGCCTCCCACAGTGCTGAGATTACAGGTGTGAGCCACTGCTCCCGGCCTTTGGTTTTTTGTTGTTGTTTGTTTTTGTTTGTTTGTTTGTTTTTTGTTGTTGTTGTTTTTTTTTGAGACAGGGCCTTACTCTGTTCCTCAGGCTTGAGTGCAGTGGTACAATCATGGCTCACTGCAGCCTCAACCTCCTGAGCTCAAGCAATCCTCCCACCTCAGCCTCCAGTAGGTGGTACTACAGGCACATGCCACCACACCCAGCTAATTTTTGTATTTTTTTATAGAGACAGAGTTTCGCCATGTTGCCCAGGGTGGTCTCGAACTTCTGGGCTCAAGCAATCTGCCTGCCTCATCCTCCCAAAGTGTTGGGATTACAGGCATGAGCCTCCATGCCCGGCCTAGAACATATTTAATGTAAGAAAATGAGAAAACAGAAATGATTTTTCTTATCTTATTATTATACTTCCTAGAAATAATAGCTGTTAATTTTTTGTTACATAGTCTTCTAGATTTTTCTAGCCAGATTATTTTATATAACAGGCTCATATATCTAAACTGTGAAGTAGCTTTTTTTTTTTTTTTTTGAGGCAGTGTTGCTCTGTCTCCAGGCTCCAGGCTGGAGTGCAGTGGCGCAATCTCGGCTCACTGCAACCTCCGCCTCCCGGGTTCAAGCAGTTCTCCCTCCTCAGCCTCCCAGGTAGCTGGGATTACAGGCACACGCCACCACGCCCAGCTAATTTTTTTGTATTTTTAGTACAGATGGGGTTTCACCATGTTGGCCAGGATGGTCTTGATCTCCTGACCTCATGATCTGCCTGCCTTGGCCTCCCAAAGTGCTGGGATTACAGGCTTGAGCCACCGCATCTGGCACCTTTTTTATTAAACTATATAACATGAGCATTTTTCCATGTCAACGTATGTTGCTTCTGTTTTCCACTTTGTAGATGTGCCAAAATTTCTGTGGTATTTTCATAGCTAAATTTTTGTGTTCATCTTTTATTTCCTTGGGATAAATTCTAGGAAGTAGAACGGCAGAGTCAAATGCTATGCAGCTTTTTTAGGATATTGATACATGTTGTCAAATTGCCTGTCTCTTTACATTTTCTGCCATGAATAACAGTGCCCTTTTTCCTCTAATTCTTGTCTACACTGTTATCATCGAACACACACACACACACACACACACACACACGCTCACACGCTCACACATGGTCACACTCAATGTTGCCAGTTTGAAGGATGAAAAGTTATCTCAGTATTTGTAAACAACAGTATATAAAGTGAAAGTTCCTCCTTTGTAATTCAATTCCAGATGTTAACTACTGTTAACCTCTTGTGGTTTTAATTACTGACTGTTTCGCTGGTTTTGGTTTTGGTTTTTTGCTTGCTTGCTTCCTTGCTTGCTTGCTTGCTTTTTTAAGACAGCCAAGATCTATTAGTTGCTTCTTCTTTTTACCTTTAGTGTCATGCTTTATCAAATCCTTTCTTGCGTCAGTGTTAAATATTCATCTATGTTATTTTCTGCTCTTGTTTTTTAATTCACATGCTAAGTTAATATCCAAATGTTTGATTCCAGTAAGTTTCAAAAACATCATAAAAGCAGAGGGAATATTTTGGTGAACTTCCATGTACCTATCATCCAGCTTCCTGTTATCAACTGACACCTGATCTTGTTTCACCTACACCCTCACCATTCCCCCTCCAATTATTTTGAAGCAAATCTCAGACATATCACTTTGGGTATCTCTAAAAGATAGGAACTCTTTATTAAAAAGATCTGTACATTTAAATATTTAATCCGTTTGGAGTTTATTTTGGCGTTTAGTGTTATTTCAGATATCTAATTTTATTTCTCTTTTCAAATAACTAGTTGCCCCAATACCACATGCTGAATAATTCATTCTTTGTCCATTGGCAAAAAAATGTTGCCTTAATAACAGATTAAATTCTCATGTACTTGAACCTGTTTCTGGATTTTCGGTTCCATCAGTCTTTTTATCTTTTCCTAGATCATGATACTTGTGTTAGTTGATATTTTATGTCACATGAAACTAGAATTAAAGTTTTTGATTATTAATCTACCATGAGAACAAAACTAGTGGGAGATTAAGAATATGCACTTAAGTAAAGGTGTTTATAATAAGAATGTTTACTTTCTTTCAGCAATCCTTTAATATGGAGAGCTGTGATTGGAACTAATAATATACATGGTCACCATCCTCATACCAAGAAGATAAAAATTAAAGCAATCATTATTCATCCAAACTTCATTTTGGAATCTTATGTAAATGACATTGCACTTTTTCACTTAAAAAAAGCAGTGAGGTATAATGACTATATTCAGCCTATTTGCCTACCTTTTGATGTTTTCCAAATCCTGGATGGAAACACAAAGTGTTTTATAAGTGGCTGGGGAAGAACAAAAGAAGAAGGTAATTATAGTCTGAATTTTACTGATACACATTTTCCAGATTATGAGCAGAGGAGGGTCAAACCTTTTATACAGTCACGTACCACATAATGACATTTAGGTCAATGATAGACTGCATACACGATGGTGGTCTATAAGATTATTTTTCCATATTTTTACTGAACTTTTTTTTTTTTTTTTAATCTAGACAGAGTCTCACTCTGTTGCCCAGGCTGGAGTGCAGTGGTGTGATCTCAGCTCACTGCAGCCTCACCTCCCAGGTTCAAGTGATTCTCCTGCCTCATCCTCCCAGTTAGCTGGGATTACAGGCATGCACCACCACACTTGGCTAATTTTTGTATTTTTAGTAGAGATAAGGTTTCGCCATGCTGGCCAGGTTGGTCTCAAACTCCTGGCCTCCTGTGATCCGCCTGCCTTGGCCTCCCAAAGTGCTGGGATTACAGGCGTGAGCCACCGAGCCTGGCCTTTCTGTATTTAGATATACAAATGCTTACTACTGTATCACAGCTGTCTACAATATTTAGTACAGCTGAACAGGTTGTAGCCTAGGAGTACCAGGCTACACCATAGACCCTAGGGGTGCAGCAGACTGTACCATCTAGGTTTATGGAAGTGCACTCTATTATGGTTGCACAACAACAGAATTGTCTAATGATGTATTTCTCAGAATGTTCTCCGTCATTAAGTGATACCTGACTGTGTTTCTTTCTTTCTATGTATTATCTTTTTATCTCTTTATGCCACGAGATTGAAAAGTATTATAGGTCCTTAAAAAAACACTGAAAAAAACTTTTGAAGGCGCGGGTCTGTTTTTTTTTTTTTTAACTTCTTGGAGGGAGAGAGAAAATTCTCTTCCGAAGCAGAAACAGAGACTTTCTCTGGTTGTACATGCCAAGATACTAGAACCTTAAGATAGAATGGTGGTTCCAAGTGTTTCTGTAGTTTGAACTCAGATTATGAAGCCAGCTCTGTGGCAGAGTTGTCTCTCTTAAGTAAGACATTTCTGGTATGGGGAATCATATTTAGTTTCCTTTTAATTTATTTAATGCCTTATTTAGTATCAGGCAAGCTGATTGCGATACATATTTTTAATGTACATAGGGGCACTAAATGTTAACTGACTGAACTAATGGGAGGAATAAAAAATAGATGACACAGTCTCTTTGTCTTTGTCTTTCCCAGCTGACATTTGGGAGAGTTTACCATGTTTCAGGCCCTGTTTTTGTTCTTGTTGTTGTCATTTAAAACACTTTTTTTTTAAGAGATGGGGTCTCACTCTGTCACCCAGGCTGGAGCACAGTGGTATAACTGTAGCTCACTGCAGCCTCAAACTCCTAGGCTCAAGCAGTTCTCCTGCCTCAGCTTCTCCAATAGCTGGGACTACAGGCACATAACACCACACCCAGCTTTTTAAAACATTTTATGTATGTATATATGTATGTTTATTTATTTATTTTTTAAAGACAGGGTCTTGCTCTGTCACCCAGGCTGGAGTGCAGTGGGAGGATCACAGCTCACTGTAACCCTGACCTCCTGGTCTCAAGTAATCCTCCTGCCTCAGCCTCCCAAGTAGCGGGTACTACAGGTATGTGCCACCATGCCCAGCCAATTTTTTCATTTTTTTGTAGAGACAGGGTCTTGCCATGTTTCCTAGGCTGATCTTGAACTCCTGGCCTCAAGAAATCCTCCGCCTCAGCCTTCCAAAGTGCTGACATTACAGGTATGAGCCATTGTCCCCAACTTTTGCCTGTTTGTTTTTAAGAGACCATCTTGCTGTGTTGCCCAGGCTGGTCTTGAACACCTGGCCTCAAGCAATCCAGCTGCTTCAGTCTCCTGAGTAGCTGGGTTTATAGGCATGAGCACCATGCCTGTCCTGGGTCCTGTTTTAAATATACTACTTTATCTTATGCCCCCAATATTCCTAAAAGGGAGTTAATGTTATTTTTACCCCATTTAACAGACCAGGAATTGAGAATCTTAGAGGTTAAGAAACTGGGACTCAAATCTAAGTCTCTTTTATTCTAAAGCCTGAATATTTAACAACTGCATTAAACTGCTATTGAGGGAATCACAGTCCAGTTAGGAATATATGAGGTTAAGTACTAAGACTCCTTTTTTCTTCCTATTCCCCACAGGCCCCAGCCATTTAAATATTTGTGGATTATTTAGCTAGGATGTAGATAAATGTATGAAATATCTGTGAATTATTATTTTTCTTTTTTTTCATCTATGGATACTTTTTAAGGAAGATAAGGAAAGCAACGTGCTGTAGAGAACATGGGCTTTAGAATGACAGACCTAATTCTGAATCCCAGCCTGCCACCACAGGCTCGCTGAATGACCATAGGCATGTTTTTGACTCTTTAATAACAATTAGAACAACAATAATGGAAGCAGCTACCATTTGTTCAGGGCCAGGAACTTAATAAAATGCTAAGCATTGTAATGCATTATCTCATTTAATACCCCCAGCAACACTATAGAAAATACTGTAAAATGAATGAGTAAAATAAAGCTTAAAGAGGTTAAATAAGTTGCTCGAACTAATAAAATAACTAAGTGATAAAGTCAGAATTCAAGCCCAGTTCTGCCTCTCACAAAACGCATGTATTTCCACCATATATATGTATATATATTTATATATACACGTGTATATATATGTGTGTCTATATAGACATATGTGTATGTCTATATATATATATATATATATAT
>NW_016107496.1:2721536-2722529 GCF_001604975.1 Cebus imitator
CTCACCGCAACCTCCGCCTCCTGGGTTCAGGCAATTCTCCTGCCTCAGCCTCTCGAGTAGCTTGGATTACAGTGGTGTACCACCATGCCCAGTTAATTTTTGTATTTTTAGTAGAGATGGAGTTTTACCATGTTGGCCAGGCTGGTCTCAAACACCTGGCCTCAAGTGATCTGCCCACCTTGGCCTCCCAAAGTGCTGGGACTATAGGCATGAGCCACTGTGCCCGCCTTGTTCTTACATATACAGTATACTTCAAATATGATCTAGGTAGGTTGGAAAAAAAAGGAGGGGAAAAATACACATGGCTACATTAATCAAAAGAAAGCTGGATTACACCGGTAATCCTAGCACTTTGAGAGGCTAAGGTGAGAGGATTGCTTGAGGCCAGGAGTTTGAGACCAGCCTGAGCAACATAGGGAGACCTCGTCTCTACAAAAATAAAAACAAATAATTAGCCAGGTATGGTAGTGCACATCTGCAGTCCCAGCTATGTGGGAGGATCACTTGAGCCCATTAAATAGAGCTCATGATATTTAATAAACTATTTAATGATAGCACCACTGCACTCCAGCCTGGGTCTCCAAACAAGGAAAAGAAGCTAGAATGGAAAAAAGAAAAAGTAGGAATGCCTATATAAATATCAGATAAAGTAGACTTTAGAGCAAAGAAGATTACAAGGATGGTAAGAGACATTACATAATAATAAAAGGGTCAGTCCACCAAGAAGACATAGCAATGCTAAACATGTATACACCAAACAACAGACATACAGTTTTTTGTTTCTTTTTTGAGACAGAGTCTCCCTCTCTCACCCAGGCTGGAGTGCAGTGGCACAATGTCAGCTCACTGCAACCTCTGCCTCCCAGCTTCAAACGATTCTCCTGCCTCAGCCTCCTGGGTAGCTAGGACTAGCTGGGCATGATGGTGGGTGCCTGTAACCCAAGATCAAACCATTCCACTCCAGCCTGGGCAATAAGAGTGAGACTGTCTCAA
>NW_016107496.1:2724169-2726471 GCF_001604975.1 Cebus imitator
AAACTTATTGAATAAACTAGGTATCATAATAAACACAGCTAAATAGAGGATTTGTGAACTAGAAGATATATCTGAAGGATATATATCTTAGCACAGAGAGAAAAAAAGAGAAAACATGAAATAGGTCTAAGGATAGAATGAGAAAATCTAACATATATCTAATGAGAGCGTCAGAGAGGAAAGAATAAAGAAGATAGAAGACAGGCAATATTCAATGTATTTGGGTTGAAATTTCTTAAAAACTGATGAAAGATGTGAATCCACATTACTCTTGTTGCCCAGGCTGGAGTGCAATGGTACGATCTCAGCTCTGCCTCCCAGGTTCAAGTGATTCTCCTGCCTCAGCCTCCCAAGTAGCTAGGACTACAAAATTAACTACCATACCTGGCTAATTTTTTATTTTTAGTAGAGATGGGGTTTCTCCATGTTAGTCAGGCTGGTCTCAAACTCCTGACCTGAGATGATCTGCCCACCTCAGCCCCCCAAAGTGCTGGGATTACAGGCATGAACCACCATGCCCCACCTAATCCAGATAAAATATTAATAAGCACAATACTAGCCAAAAACAAAAAACCATAATCCCCTTTCGTACATTATACTGAAGTTGAACAACAACAAAAAAACCCAGAATATCTGAAATGTAGCCAGAAATAAAAGAAAAATCCTTATAATAGAATACAGATTAGTTTTCAGAAAACTTCCCAATAGCAATAATGAAAGCCAAAAGACACTCTCCTGTTGCCATATGAAGATGTGCTTGCCTCCCTCTTTGCCTTCTGCCAAAGGCTTCTTGAGGCCTACCCTCAAGAAACATGGCTTGAGTACAGACTGAAGAACTGATTATTGAGATCATCATGGTGGACCGGAGACAGAACTAGATTGTATCTCCAACTCGGAGCTTCTGTCCAGCCTGCAGAGTGATTATTCTGATCATCCTGGCAGACTGGAGGCAGAACTAGATTGCAGCTCTAACTTGGATGGACAGAGCAGTGTCGTGGAGGTTTGCATCATGAATTTTAGCCAGGAGCAACTGTAGGAATAAACCAGGAATCCCAAGACAACCCATAGACCCTCTGAAGGAAGCAGACTGCTCCTGCAGGACCTGGGAGATACCCCAAATACTGTGGGAAGTGGGTAGCCTGGGGCAAGTTCTCACCCATTTGCCCACTGTCTGGAAACAGACTTGGTACTGTTGTGGGGCACAGTGGGAGTGAGACTGGCCCTTCGGATTGTATGTGAGCTGGATAAAGCCTGTGATTGCTGACTTTCCCCTACTCCCCTGACAACCTGCATGACTCAGCAGAAGCAGCCATAATCCCCCTCAGTATACAACTCCATTGACCTGGGAACCTCACTCCCATCCCCCACAGCAGCTGCAGCAAGACCTACCCAAGGACAGTCCGAGCTCAGACATGCCTAGCCCTGCCCCCACCTGACGGTTCTTCCCTACCCACCCTGGTAGCTGAAGACAAAGGGCATATATTCATGAGCATTCTAGGGCCCTGACCACCACCAGTTCCTCTCCATACTACCACAGCTGATGCTTTCTGGAAAGCACCACCTCCTGGCAGGAGGCCAACCGGCACAAAAATAGGACATTAAACCACCAAAGCTAAGAATCTTCACAGAGTCCATTTCAAACCCCTGCCATCTCCACTGGAACAGATGCTGGTATCCATGGCTGAGAGACCCATAGATGGTTCACATCACAGGACTCTGTAGACAACTCCCAGTGCCAGCCCAGAGCCTGGTAGACTTGCTAGGTGGCTAGACCCAGAAGAAAAATAACAATCACTGCAGCTCAGCTCTCAGGAAGCCACATCCAGAGGAAAAGGCAGAGAGTACTACATTAAAGGACTACCCCATGGGACAAAAGAATCTAAACAGCCTTCAGCCCTATACCATCCCTCCAACAGAGCCTACCCAAATGAGAAGGAACCAGAAAACCAACTCTGGTCATATGACAAAACAAGGCTCTTTAACACCCCCCAAAAAATCACCCAGCTCACCAGCAGTGGAGCCAAACCAAGAATAAATCCCAAATTTACCTGAAAAAGTATTCAGGAGGTTAGTTATTAAGCTAATCAGGGAGGCACCAGAGAAAGGCGAAGCCCAATGCAAGGAAATCCAAAAATCAATACAAGAAGTGAAGGGAGAAATATTCAAGGTAATAGATAACAATCAAATAACAATCAAAACTTCAGGAAACATGAGCACACTTATAGGAATGGAAAATGCTCTGGAAAGTCTCAGCAACAGAATTGAAAAAGTAGAAGAAAGAAATTTAGAGCTCAAAGACAAA
>NW_016107496.1:2726636-2731849 GCF_001604975.1 Cebus imitator
TAGAGACGGGGTTTCACCGTGTTGACCAGGATGGTCTCGATCTCTTGACCTCGTGATCCACCCGCCTCGGCCTCCCAAAGTGCTGGGATTACAGGCTTGAGCCACCGCGCCCGGCCTGACAAAAAGTCTTTGAATTAACCCAATCCAACAAAGACAAAGAAAAATATTAAGAAAATATGAACAAAGCCTCTAAGAAGTCTGGGATTATGTTAAACAACCAAATCTAAGAAGAATTGGTGTTCCTGAGGAAGAAGAGAAATCTAAAAGTTTGGAAAACATATTTGGGGGAATAATCAGGGAAAACTTCCCTGGCCTTGCTAGAGACCTAGACATCCAAATACAAGAAGCACAAAGAACACCCAGCAAATTCATTGCAAAAAAGATTATTGTCTAGGCACATTGTCATCAGGTTATCTAAACTTAAGGTGAAGGAAAGAATCTTAAGAGCTGTGAGACAAAAGCACTAGGTAACATATAAAGGAAAACCCATCATATTGACCCCAAATTTCTCAGCAGAAACCCTGCAAGCTAGAGGGGATTGGGACCCTATTTTCAGCCTCCTCAAACAAAACAATTGTGAGCCAAGAATTTTGTATTCAGTGAAACTAACCATCAAATATGAAAGAAACATAGTCTTTTTCAGGCAAAGAAATGCTGAGAGAATTTTCCACTGCCAAACCACCACTGCAAGAACTGCCAGAAGGAGCTCTAAATCTTGAAAGAAATCCTGGAAACACATGAAAACAGAACGTCTTTAAAGCATAAATCTCACAGGACCTGAAAACAAAAATATAACTTAAAAAGCACAAACCAAAAACCAAGGTACAAGGCAAAAAACAGCATGATGAATGGAATGGTTCCTCACATCTCAGTACTAACGTTGAATGTAAATGGCCTAAATGCTCTACTTAAAAGATACAGAACTGCAGAAGGGATAAGAACTCGCCAACCATCTGCTGCCTTCAAGAGACTCACCTAACAAGGACTCACATAAACTTTAAAGTCAAGGGGTGGAAAAAGGCATTTCATGCAAATAGACAGCAAAAGAAAGCAGAAGTAGCTATTTTTACATCAGACAAAACAAACTTTAAAGCATTAGCAGTTAAAAAAGACAGAGGGACATTATATAATGGTAAAAGGCCTTGTCCAACAGGAAAATATCACAGTTCTAAACATATATGCACCTCACACTGGAGCTCCCACATTTATAAAACAATTACTAATAGACCTAAGAAATGAGATAGACAGCAACACAATAATAGTGGTGAACTTCAGTACTCTGCTGACAGCACTAGATGGGTCATCAAGACAGAAAGTCAACAAATGGATTTAAACTATACCTTTGAACAAATAAACTTAACAGATGTATACAGAACATTGCATCCAACAACTGCAGAATACACTTTCTGAAAGTGCATGGAACTTTCTCCAAGACAGGCCATCTGATAGGCCACAAAGTGAGCCTCAATAAATTTAAGAAAATTGGTATTATATCAAGCACTCTCTTGAACAACAGTGGAATAAAACTGGAAATCACTCCAAAAGGAACTTTCAAAACCATGCAAATACATGGAAATTAAATAACCTGCTCCTGAATAATCATTGGGTCAAAAACAAAATTAAGATGGAAATTAAAAAATTATTCAAACTGGATGACAAGAACGACAAAACCTCTGGGATGCAGCAAAGGTGGGGCTAAGAGGAAAGTTCATAACCCTAATGCCTATAGCAGAAAGACTGAAAGGAGCACAAACTGACATTCTAAGGTCATACCTCAAGGAACTAGAGAAACAAGAAGAAACCAAACCCAAACCCAGCAGAAGAAAGGAAATAACCAAGATCAGAGCAGAACTAAATGAAATTGAAACAAACAAACAAAAATACAAAAGATAAATGAAACAAAAAGCTGGTTCTTCAAAAAGATAAATAACATTAGCAAGATTAGCCAAGAAAAGAAGAGAGAAAATCCAAATAAGCTCAGTAAGAAACGAAACAAGAGATATTACAACTGACACCACAGAAATACAAAAAATGATTCAACGCTACTATGAATAGTTTTATGCACATAAACCAGAAAACCTGGAAGAGACAGATGAGTTTCTGGAAAAATACAACCTTTCTAGCTTAAATCAGAAATAATTAGGATACCCTGAACAGAGCGATAACAAGCAACAAGATTTAAATGGTAATTTAAAAATTACCAACAAAAAAAATCGAGGACCAGAGGTATTCACAGCAGAATTCTACCAGACATTCAAAGAAAAATTGATACCAACCCTTTTGACACTATTCCACAAGACAGAGAGAGAGCCCTTCCTAATTCATTCTATGAAGCCAGCATCCCTTAATACCAAAACCAGGAAAGGACATAATTAAAAAAGAAAACTACAAACCAATATCCCTGATGAACATAACATTAACTAAAACACTTAACAAAATACTAGGTAACTAAATCCAACAATATATCAAAAAGATAATCCACTGGCAGGCGTGGTGGCTCACACATGTAATCCCAGCACTTTGGGAGGCTGAGGTGGGTAGATCACCTGAAGTCAGGAGTTCGAGACCATCCTAGCCAACTTGGTGAAACCCTGACTCTATTAAAAATAGAAAAATTGGCTGGGCATGGTGGTGGGCGCAGGAGAATTGCTTGAACCCAGGAGGCAGAGGTAGCAGTGAGCCAACATCATGCCACTACACTCCAGCCTGAACAACAGAGGGAGACTCAACTTCCTCTCAAAAAAAAAAAAAAAAGGTAATCCACTATGATCAAGTGGGTTTCTTACCAGGGATGCAGGGATAGTTTAGCATATGCAAGTCAGTAAATGTGATACATTACATACACAGAATTAAAAACAAAAATCACATGATCATCTCAATAGATACAGAAAAGGCATTTGACAAAATCCAGCATCGCTTTATGATTAAAACTCTCAGCAAAATCGGCATAAAGAGATATACCTCAATATAATGAAAGTCATCTATGACAAACCCACAGCCAACATAATACTGAATAGGGAAAAGTTGAAAGCATTCCCTCTGAGAACTGGAAGAAGACAAGGATGCTCACTCTCACTACTCCTCTTCAACATAGTACTGGAAGTCCTAGCCAGAGAAATCAGACAAGATTAAAAAAAAAAAAAAAAAAAAGGGGGCATTCAGATTGGTTAAGAGGAAGTCAAACTGTCACTGTTTGCTGACAATATGAACATTTACCTTGAAAACCCTAAAGACTCCTCCAGAAAGCTCCTAGAACTGATAAAAGAATTCAGCAAAGTTTCCAGATACAAGATTAACATACACAAATCAGCAGCTTTCCTATATACTAACAGTGACCAAGTGGAGAATCAAATCAAGAACTCAGCCCCCTTTACAATAGCTGCAAAAAATAAAATATTTAAGAATGTACCTAACAAAGGAGGCAAAAGACCTCTATAGGGAAAACTGCAAAACACTGCTGAAAGAAATCATAGATGGCATAAACAAATGGAAACACATCCCATGCTCATGGATGGGTAGAATCAATATTGTGAAAATGACCATACTGCCAAAAGCAATCTACAAACTAAATGCAATCCCTATCAAAATACCACCATAGTTCTTTACAGAATTAGAAAAAAACAACTCTAAAATTCATATGGAACCCAAAAAAAGCCCACATAGTCAAAGCAAGATCAAGCAAAAAGAACAAATCTGGAGGCATACTACCTGATTTCAAACTATAAGGCCATTATCACCAAAACAGCATGGTACTGCTATAAAAATGGGCACACAGACCAATGGAACAGAATAGAGAACCCAGAAATAAACCCAAATGATCTTCAACAAAGCAAACAGAAACATAAAATGGAGAAAGGACACCCTTTTCAACAAATGGTGCTGGGATAATTGGCTAGCACATGCAGGAGAATGAAACTGGATTCTCTTTGCTCACCTTATACAAAAATCAACTCAAAATGGATTAAAGACTTAAATCTAAGACCTGAAAGTATAAAAATTCTAGAAGATAACACTGGAGAAACCCCTCTAGACATTGGCTTAGGCAAAAATTTCATGACCAAGAAACCAAAATAAAATGCAATAAAAATAATGATAAATAGCTGGGACTTAATTAAAGAGCTTTTGCATGGCAAAAGGGACAGTCAGCAGAGTAAACAGACAACCCACAGAGTGGGAGAAAATCTTCACAATCTATACATCTGACAGAAGACTAGTATCCAGAATCTGCAACAAGCTCAAACAGGTCAGCAAGAAAAAAAAAATCCCATCAAAAAGTGGGCTAAGGACATGAATAGATAGTTCTCAAAAGAAGATATACAAATGGTCAAGAAACATATGAAAAAATGCTCACCATCACTAATGATCAGGGAAATGCAAATCAAAACCACAATGTGATACTACCTTACTCCTGCAAGAATGGTCATATCAAAAAATAAAAAAAATAAAAAACAGTAGATGTTGACATGGATGTATGAGGGAACGCTTCTACACTGCTGGTGGGAATGTAAACTAGTACAGCCACCATGGAAAACAGTGTGGAGATTCCTTGAACTCAAAGTAGGCTAGCACGGTCGCTCATGCCTGTAATCCCAGCACTTTGGGAGGCCAAGGTGGGCGGATCACAAGGTCAGAAGTTTGGGACCAGCCTGGCCAACATAGTGAAACCCTGTCTCTACTAAAAATACAAAAAATTAGTTGGGTGTGGTGGCAGGCACCTGTAATCCCAGCTACTGGGGAGGTTGGGGCAGGAGAATTGCTTGAACTTGGGAGGCGGCGGTTGCAGTGAGCTGAGATTGTGCCACTGCATTTCAGCCTGGGTGACAGTGTAAAAAAAAAGAGAGAGAGAGAGAGAAAGAGAGAGGAAAGGAAAGGAAAAGAAAAAAGAAAAGAAAGAAATTAATGGCATTCGCAGCGACCTGGATGAGACTGGAGACTATTATTCTAAATGAAGTAACTCAGGAATGGAACACCAATCATCGTGTATTCTCACTGATATATGGGAGCTAAGCTATGAGGAT
The DNA here is from genome assembly GCF_001604975.1 of Cebus imitator. NCBI lineage: Eukaryota > Metazoa > Chordata > Mammalia > Primates > Cebidae > Cebus > Cebus imitator. Next base: position 2,731,655 of record NW_016107496.1, read on the forward strand.
GCAAAGGCATAAGAATGATACAACGGACTTTGGGGACTTAGGAGGAAGGGTGGGAGAGGGACGAGGGTTAAAAGTCTATGAATAGGAGGAGGCTGAGGCAGGAGAATTGCCTGAACCCAGGAGGCGGAGGTTGCGGTGAGCCGAGATCGCGCCATTGCACTCCAGCCTGGGTAACAAGAGCGAAACTCCGTCCCA
>NW_016107496.1:2734260-2735102 GCF_001604975.1 Cebus imitator
AGGCGATGGTTGCACCAAAATCTCACGTATCACCACTAAAAAACTTACTCATGTAACCAGACACCACCTATATCCCAATAACCTATGGAAAAATAAATAAAAAAGAAAGCCAAAAGACAAATATCGTCTTCAAAATGCTGAGAGAAAATAACTATGAACCTACAATTGTGTATCCAGCAAAACTATCATTGAAGAATATCTGTGAACAAAAAGTGAATTTACTACCAAGAGTCCTTCACCAAGGAAGTAAAAGAAATATCAGAAAGAAAGTAAATGATGCTAAAAGGGAGGTATAATATGAAGAAGGAACAGAAAAAGACATGGGTAATACATAGGTAAATGTAAATAAACATTTACACAACAGTGGTTCTCACTTGGGCGTAATTTTGCCCCTAGGGAATATTTGGTAACATATCTGGAGAAAATTTTGGTTGTTAAAACTGGGCAAAAGGATAAGTTTACTACTGGCATCTGCTCAGCATCCTTCAGTGCACAGTATAGTTTTCCCACCTCCCACACAAAGAATTGTTTGGCCTAAAATGTCAATAGTGGCAAGACAGAAACCTTAGAATCAAAAATAATGTCTAAATTGTGGGAAGAAAGCAGGTATTTCAGGACAGGTGACCAGAGTTAAAGTGGTTTCAGGTCCCTGTATTATTCAGGAGAAGTATTTAACTGATCAACATTATATTTGTTTCACATAAATGGTCAAATTTTAGTAACAGCAATAAATTCCTAAAAGGAAAAAAATTATGATAACTGGTTTAAGAAGAAAAGAATATCTGAGTAGACCCATAACAAGTATATAAATATAATCAGTAATTTTATTTATTTATTTATTT
>NW_016107496.1:2736867-2751530 GCF_001604975.1 Cebus imitator
AAAAAAAAAAAAAAACAAAAAAAACCTACAGTAACCAAAACAGCATGGTATTGTTACAATAACAGACACATAGTCCTATTGGTTTGACCCAGCAATCCTATTACTGGGTGCCTATCCAAAGGAATATAAATCATTCTGCCAAAAAGTCCTATTTGTCTATTTGTCTGTTTTTGTAACGATACCAGAAATAAAGCCACACACCATCTGATCTTTAACAAAATCAATGGGGAAAGAACTCCCTATTCAATAAATGGTGCTGGGATAGCTGGCTAGCCATATGCAGAAGAATGAAACCGGAACCATATCCTATCACCATATGCAAAAACTAACTCTAGATGGGTTAAAGATTTAAATGTAAAACCTCAAGCTGTAAAAATCCTAGAAGAAAACCCAAAAGACAATTCTGGACATTGGCCTTGGGAAGGAATCTTTACTAAGTCCTCAAAAGCAATTGCAACATAAACAAAAATTGACAAGTAGAAACTAATTAAACTGAAAAACTTCTGCGAACTATCAACAGAAGAAACAGATAATCTACAGAATGAGAGAAAATGCTTGCAAGCTATATATCTTACAAAGGTCTAATGTCCACCATCTGTAAGGAATTAAACAATTGAACAAGCCAAAAACCAATTAACCCCATTAAAACATGGGCAAAAGACATGAACAGATACTTCTAAAAAGACATACAAGCAGCCAACAACAAACATATGAAAATATGCTCAACATCACTAATCATCAGAGAAATGCAAATCAAAACCACAATGAGATACTATCTCACACCTATCAGAATGGCTATTGTTAAAAAACCCAAAAATCACATACTGCCAAGGCTGCAGAGAAAAAGGAATGCTTATCCACTGCTGATAGGAATAAAATTAGTTCAGCTCTGTGGAAAGCAGTTTGGAAATTTCTCAAAGAACTTAAAATAAAACCACCATTGGACCCAGCAATCCTATTACTGGGTATGTATCCAAAGGAATATAAGTCATTCTACCAAAAAGACGCATGCACTCCTATGTTCATCGCAGCACTATTGGCAATAGCAAAGACATAGTCAACGGACGTTCCCATCAATGGTGGACTGGATAAAGAAACTGTGGTGCATATACACCATGGAATACTGTATCGCCATAAAAAAACAGAATCATGTCCTCTGCAGCAGCATGGATGGAGCTAGAGGCCATTATCCTGAGTGAATTAACACAGGAACAGAAAACCAAATACTGCATGTTCTCACTTAAAAGTGGGAGCTAAATAGTGGGTACTCATGAACATAAAAGTGGTAACAATAGGCACCAGGGACTACTAGAAAAGGATGGGGGCCAGGCACAGTGTCTCATTCCTATAATCCCAGCACTTTGGGAGTCCAAGGTGGGTGAATCACTTGAGCTTGGGAGTTCGAGACCAGCCTGACCAACATGGAGAAACCTATTAAATAGAAACTGTACTAAAATAACAAAATTAACCAGGCGTGGTGGCACATGCCTGTAATCCCAGCTATTTGGGAGGCTGAGGCAGGAGAATGGCTTGAACCCAGGAGGCAGAGGTTGCAGTGATCTGAGATTGCGCCATCGCACTCCAGCCTAGGCAACAAGAGCAAAACTCTGTCTCAAAAAAAAAAAGGATGGGAGGGAGAGGGCCAAGTGCTAAAAAACTAATATGGGTATGTAAAATATATCCATTCAATAGAACATTATCCAACAATAAAAAGGAGGAAACCTAGCCTGCAATTTAGATGAACCTTTATAACATTGGTATATAGCTAAATGAAGGAAGCAATATACAAAAAACTATAAATGTGTGATCCCTTTTATACATAGTTTCAAGAAAAGGCAAACCTATAGAGCCAAGAATGAGTCATTTATTTTTTATTTTTTTTATTTTTATTTTTTTTGAGATGGAGTTTCACTCTCATTGCCCAGGCTGGAGTGCCATGGTGTGATCCTGGCTCAGGGCAACCGCAGCCTCCTGAATTCAAGCGCTTTTCCTGCCTCAGCTTCCTGAATAGCTGAGATTACTGGTATGTGCCACCATGCCCAGCTAATTTTTTGTATTTTTAGTAGAGATGGTCTTGTATTTCAAGACCAGCCTGATCAATTTCTCCATATTGGTCAGGCTGGTCTTGAATTCCTGACCTCAGATGATCTGCCCATCTCAGCCTCCCAAAGTGCTGGGATTACAAGGCATGAGTCACCATGCCTGGCCAGTCCTTTCTTAAGTGTGAAGCTGTAGCTGGGAATTGATTACAAATGGGCATAGGAGGACTCTGTGAGGTGAAGAAAATACCCTAAAACTGGATTGATTGTGGTGCTGGTGTAAATTTACCAGGATTCATTCAACTGCATTGTTATAATGTGTGATATTTATGTTACGTAAATTAAACCCTAATAATGCTGTAAAAAATGACAAAAGGGTAAATTTTTTTTTTTTTTGAGACGGAGTTTCACTCATGTTACCCAGGCTGGAGTGCAATGGCGCGATCTCGGCTCACCGCAACCTCCGCCTCCTGGGTTCAGGCAATTCTCCTGCCTCAGCCTCCTGAGTAGGTGGGATTACAGGCACGCACCACCATGCCCAGCTAATGTTTTGTATTTTTAGTAGAGACGGGGTTTCACCATGTTGACCAGGATGGTTTCGATCTCTTGACCTCGTGATCCACCTGCCTCGGCCTCCCAAAGTGCTGGGATTACAGGCTTGAGCCACCGCGCCCAGCCTAAGGGTAAATTTTTTAACATCACACATTTGGAGAATTAACACATACTGCTAAATAACTCATATGTCAAAGAGGAAATCATAATTTTAAATACTTAGAATTGAACAATAATGTATATGCTACATAGCAAAACTTGAGACCCGAAACAGAGGTAAAACATAAAATTTAAAGTTTTAGAAATACATATATTTAGCTTGAATTATATGGAAGAGCAAATATTTGACCGAATATTGAAGAATAAAGTCTGAACACTATGAATTCAAAGTCTAACTTTTTTAAAGCCTAAATAAACATTGCTGTGGCCAAGTACAGTGGCTCACATCCTAAATTTTGGGAGACCAGTGTGGGAGAATTGCCTGAGCCCAGGAGTTCAAGACCAGCCTGGGCAGCAGAGCAAGACTTTGTCTCTCAAAAAAAAAAAAAGGCCAGGCACGGTGGCTCACATCTGTAATACCAGCACTTTGGGAAGACGAGGTGGGCAGATCATGAGGTCAGGAGTTTGAGACCAGCCTGACCAACATGGTGAAAGCCCATCTCTACTAAAATACAAAAATTAGCCAGGCACGGTGGCAGGTGCCTGTAATCCCAGTTACTTGGGAGGCTGAGGCAGGAGAATTTCTTGAACCCGGGAGGCAGAGGTTGCAGTGAATTGAGATCACCCCACTGCACTCCAGGCTGTGTGAAAGAGCAAGATTCCATCTCAAAAAACAAAACAAAACAAAACAAAAGAATATTATAGCCAGGCATGGTGGTATATGTCTGTAGTTTCAGCTACTATGGAGGGAGACTAAAAAAAGAAAGAACGTTACAGTAAACCTGTAGAAAGCAGAAAAAAATAAAGGTAAGCACAGCAATTGATGAATAGAAAATAAAGATAGAAAAAAGAAAGCCAACAAGCCAAAATTAAGATTTTTGGAAAAACAACAAACCACTGGTAAGATTGGTGGCAAAAGGAAAGAAGGCACAAATACGAATTAATTTTATCAGCTAACATATAGCACAATACTTTTAAAAATGTTATGCTGTAGGCCAGGCACAGTGGCTCATGCCTGTAATCCCAGCACTTTGGGATGCCAAGGTGGTTGGATCATGAGGTCAGGAGTTTGAGACCAGCGTGGTTAATATGTTGAAACCCCATCTACTAAAAACACATAAATTAGCTGAGTGTGGCGGTGTGTGCCTGTAGTCCCAGCTACTCCAGAGGCTGAGACAGTAGAATCTCTCGAATTTGGGAGACGGAGCCTGCAGTGAGCCGAGATGGTGCCACTGCACTCCAGCTTAGGTGACAGAGTGAGACTCCATTTCAAAAAAAAGCTATGCTGTAAGTTTTAGTACTTAGACAAAATTAATAAATTGCTTTGTAAATAACCAAAACTGAAAATAAATTGACTAAATATGAAAATGGTAACTAACCAAAACTGACCAAACAAGAAATGGAAATCCTCTGTAGTCCAATAGAGTATAAAGGAATTGAATCAATAATTCGATTTTTCAAAAATTAAAAACCAAAACCACAACTCAGAACAAGTGAGTTCTACCATAATATCAGAGGCAGATTATTTAAATCCTATATATATGCTTCCAAAAAATCCAAAAAGAAAGAATATTCTCCAATTCAGTGTATGAGAATAATAATATTCTTGATGCCAAATTCTAATCATAGTATGAGAAAGCCCAATATCATAAATGCAGGCATTCAAAACAAATTATTAACAACACACCAAATCTATAAAGTATATTATAGAATTGATGGTCAGGGACAGCGGCTTACATCTGTCATTTCAGCACTCTGAGAGGCCAAATTGAGGCCAGGAGTTTAAGACCAGCCTGAACAACATACTGAGACATTGTTTCTACAAAAAAAATAAATAAATAAAAAATAAAAAATTACCTGGGCATAGTGGTACACACCTGTAGTCCTAGCTACTCAAGAGGCTGAGGCAGAAGGATCACATAAGCCCAGGAGGTTGAGTCTACCACAACCTATGATTGTGCCACTGCACTAAGCACCAGCCTAGGCAACAGAGCAGGACCCTGACTCAAAAAAAAAAAAAAATAGAATTAATCATAACCAAATTAGATTTATCTCAGGAATTCAAGGGTGGCTTAAAATTAGAAGTCAGCCAGGTGTGGTGGTTCACACCTGTAATCCCAACACTTTGAGAGGCCAAGGCAGGAGAATCACTTGGGCCCAGGAGTTCAAGAATGGCTGGACTGGGTGTGGTGGTTCATGCCTGTAATCCAGGGCTTTGGGAGGCCAAGGTGGGCGGATCACTTCAAGTTAGGAATTTTGAGAACAGCCTGGCCAACATGGTGAAACCCTATCTCTACTAAAAATACAAAAATGTGTTGGTCATGGTGGTGAGTGCTTGTAATCTAGCTACTTAGGAGGCTGAGCAGGAGGATCGCTTGATCCTGAGAGGCAGAGGTTGCAGTGAGCTGAGATCATGCCACTGCACTGTAGCCTGGGCAACAGAGTGAGACCCCATCTCAAAAAAAAAAAAAAAATTAGCCAGGCATGGTGGCGTGCACCTGTAATCCTAGTTACTCGGAAAGCTGAGGCACAAGAATTGCTTGAACCCAGGAGGCAGAGGTTGCAGTGAGCCAAGATCACATTACTGCACTCCAGCCTGGGCAATAGAGTGAGACCCTATCTCAAAACAAACATGTAGGTAAACATTCTTCTACAATCTTCCTAGGCATACATACATATTCATACACATATATATGAATATAATTTTACATAATTATTGAATCAGTCACCTTGGGGAAAAAAACTTATAAAACACCAACATTTTAAATCACTGTAAAAATGTGTGTGCTCCAAAATAACTTACTGGTATTTTCTGTTAACAGGTAATGCTACAGATATTTTACAAGATGCACAAGTGCATTATATTTCTCGAGAGACATGTAATTCTGAGAGGAGTTATGGGGGAATAATTCCCAACACTTCATTTTGTGCAGGTGATGAAGATGGGGCTTTTGATACTTGCAGGGTAAGACCAAATAGTTTTCCTTTAAAATATTTTCTGAAGCCAGAAGGGAACTTGTCAAACAAGGCCTTTGATAACTTTCTGGTGGTCTTAATTATCAGGCCTAAAAATACTAAATTATTTTTTCTTCTTTTTAAATATTTCAATAATCCAAATCTTCTTGGTTCCTGATTCCTTGGTTTCTACTATCATCAGGTTGACCTTAGACAGAATTTACCTTGACTTCTTTTTTTTTTTAATCATTAACTTTGAGATATAATTCACCTAGTTAAAATTGTACAGCTCAAATTTTTTTTTTTTTTTTTTTTGAGATAGTCTCACTTTTTCACCCAGGCTAAAGTGCAGTGATGCAATCTCTGTTCACTGCAACCTCTGCCTCCCAGGTTCAAGCCATTCTCATGCCTCAGCCTCCTAGGTAGCTGGAATTACAGGCACACGTCACCACAACTAGCTAATTTTTTTGTATTTATAGAGAGACAGGGTTTCGCCATGTTGACCAGGCTGGTCTCGAACTCCTGACCTCAAGTGATCTGCCCACCTTGGCCTCCCAAAGTTCTGGGATTACAGGCATGAACCACTGTGCCCAGTCTGTTACTTTTTTATTATAGCCCTCCTTGTGGGTGTGATGTGGTATCTCATAGTGGTTTTAATTTGTATTTCCTTAATGACTAATGATGTTGAGCATTTTTGCAAATATTTATTAGCCATTTATATGCCTTCTTTACAGCATGTCTGTTTGGACCCCTTGTTCATTTTTAAATTGAGTTGCCTTTTTATCACCGAGTTGTAAATGTTTTTCATATATTCTGGTACAAATGCCTTACTAGATATATAATGTACAAAGTTTTTCTCCCATTCTGTAGACTGTTTTTTTACTTTTCTGCGGTTATCATTTGCAGCACAAATGTTAACTTTTTTATTAAGTACAGTTGATCTATTTTTTGTTTTGTCTCATGTTTTTCACTCTTCCTTTATTCCTCTTTTCTTCATTATTTCCAAATCCACAGTCCTTCACTCCTGACTACCCCATGCTCTCATCTTTTACTACTTAGTCTCATTTCTGCAATCTAAACTTTATCTTTCCTGTGTCCTTTTCCTTAAAAATCTTGCTGAGTAAAATAGTAAAGAATCCAATCTAATTGAATTGCATCCTAGGCTAAACCTCCTCATCATCAAAAAAATAATTATTCCATGCCTGCTTTATATAGAGAATTGGAAACCATTATCTCAGTGTCCTTGTTGTTTTGAGTGCATTAACAGACCTTAGTGACAGTGCTTGGGTGCATTCATAATTTTGTGTAGACTATGAAAGTGACCTGTCATTTATACTACTACTGAGAGGTGTCACTATTTATGCTCATTTTGCTGCACTGGCCAATGTCAACACTTAGAAACATGTCATCTCTTGCAAGATGCCAGTTTACTCCTCTCCCTGGCAAGCAAACCACACACATGCCTAAAAGACATCTTAAATTTACACTTCCCACACACAGTATTAAGCAATAGTCTAATAAGAGACAACTTTTACAATATTTTACACATTTCCAAAATTATATTTCTCCTGAGTAATTGTATTTAAAAATCTAAACATTTTAATGTATAGTATTCTGCCTCAAAACTAGGCAGATGGGAAATTTATCTCCCAGCTGTATGGGTCCTCCAAATACCTGGGCAAAACTGAATTCCTCCTGTTTGAGTTGGAAGATTAAACTCAAAATCTTTTTTTTTTTTAATAAATAATCATGATTTATTTAACAAGGTTATTCTACATTAGAGTGTGTGTGTGTGTGTGTGTGTGTGTGTGTGTGTGTGTGTGTCTGTGTGACATATGAAGAGACTGATGTACAATCAAGAAGTCCTAAATCTCTCTTCCATGGATTTCCCCCATCTTCCCATTTAGCAGTAAAAGGCATTTTTAGGTTTATATAAACACATTCTTTACAACTGCCTTCTTAACAGAGAATTACTGTAGTATATAAATAGCACTGGGCATTTAGTAAGTAAGTTACAGGCCAATAAGTTCAATTGTGCAGTTGTGAAATCTAATATCAAAGAATCTTTGAAACCTTAAGACTGGGTGATCTGTAATGTTTTCAACATGCCTTCGATTGCATTAAGAAAATATTTGGTTTCCTTCTTACTTCGACCTGCAAACTAATAAGCTCTTTTTATTTGACCAGCTGCCCAACTAGCGTATTTCATGTTGTCCTTTTTCCTTTTTGCACTTGCTTTTGGATTAGAAGCAATATGACTTGCCAGCATAGAAAGCCCAAACAGGGCCGGGCACAGTGGCTCACGCCTATAATCCCAGCACTTTGGGAGGCCAAGGTGGGTGGATCACTTGAGGTCAGTGTTCGAGACCAGCGTGGTCAACATGGCGAAACCCTGTCTCTACTATAAATACAAAAAAATTAGCTAGGCGTGGTGACATGTCAAGAGATTGAGACCATCCTGGTCAACATGGTGAAACCCCGTCTCTACTAAAAATACAAAAAATTAGCTGGGCGTGGTGGCTCGTGCCTGTAATCTCAGCTACTCAGGAGGCTGAGGCAGGAGAATTGCCTGAACCCAGGAGGCGGAGGTTGCGGTGAGCCGAGATCGCGCCATTGCACTCTAGCTTGGGTAACAAGACCAAAACTCCATCATAAAAAAAAAAAAAGAAAAGAAAAGAAAGCCCAAACAAAACTCTCACATTTCTGTTGCTCAGTTTCAATGCCTGTGCACAACACTTTCTCGAAAGTTCGAGGTTTTCAAGTCCACCTTGGGCATATTTAACTTCAGCATACTGCTGACAGTATAAGTGGTTGTGTGGATTAGTCATCATTAGTTCCTCTAAACAAAAGGCTGCTTTTGCATAGTCATGTTCATTGATATAAAGTTCTGCAAGTTCATGCCAGTCTTCTTGGTCTGCAACAAGTTGTTCCATGTACTCATTCAGTTCCCAAATGGCCTCCACATTTTTCCCCTGGGCTTTTCAAATGGCAATCTTACGCTTTCTTGCAGCAGTGTTAGTTGGATCTTCTTGTCAAATCCTATCATATAGCTGGATAGCATCATATCTTTCCATGGCTTCAGATCTCATGCCTGTTAATCGCTTGACTCTGTGACTGCCAGGGAACTGTCTTCTTAGCTCTTGAAGACAAAACAGTGCCAAGTCATCCTGACCATAGTCTAGTGCAGCAATCATCACCTGTTCATATATCATCCAAATAGCATCTCCAAGCTGAGAAGCATATTCATGAATTAATTCTTCTCCAACTTCCACAATTTGCTCACTATTTTGTGAGTTTTCTTCTCTCCATTTTCTCATTTTATCTCACATTTCAGTTCTTCATAGGCACTGGTAGGCCACTATTGTCCTTCACTCAAATTCATGTTATTTTCCCCATCTGCTTGGCCCTTGGGGGGTAGGACTCCAAATACTTCCCAAGTGACATCATAAATCTCTGAGACCTTCACCATCTTCCCAGAACCTCAGATTAAGCTCCGAATCTATTGATCTTTGTAAGTTGGGAGTATATTGAAAATGTGTGTCTATATATGTTTGATGTAAATAATTTATTCCAGCGTTACTGTTGCTTCAAGAATACTAGAAGTAACAAACACTATTTTGGGACTTTTTTGACAGGGTGATAGTGGTGGACCATTAATGTGCTACTTACCAGAATATAAAAGATTTTTTGTAATGGGAATTACCAGTTACGGACATGGCTGTGGTCGAAGAGGTTTTCCTGGTATCTATCTTGGGCCATCCTTCTACCAAAAGTGGCTGACAGAGCACTTCTTCCACGCAAGCACTCAAGGCATACTGACTATCAATATTTTACGTGGCCAGATCCTCATAGCTTTATGTTTTGTCATCTTACTAGCAACAACATAAAGAAATTCTGAAGACTTTAATATCTTTATTTTGCATTGTGTCCCTTCCTATGTTCTATATAATGAAAACCATTTATTCTTCTAGCAACTAATTGCCTACATTAGAGTTCTCATGTGAACATTTTATGGGCTATAAGGATTGTGACAGATATACAATTGTAACCTTGGCACTGAATCACATACTTCCTTGAAAGAGCTTGATTGTTTTATAATCATAATTCTGTATCTGGAATATCCTAGAGTTTGTACAGAATATTCAGTTAAAAATATATTTTATGTGTATAAATGCCAAATAATAATTTATCATTAAAATGGAAGCTGTTATTTGGTTAATCAAAACTCTTTTCTTCTTAGATTTTATTTTATTCTAAAACATTTGTATGATTTTTTTAAATTATAATCTTGTTTCCAATATTCAAAGAATATTTAGAGAAACAAGTATTTACCTGTTATTTAAATTCTAATAAAAACAGTTTATTTAATATCAGTACTTCATTTCCTATGCCAAGAGGGAACTATGGTATACACACCCCCAAATAATTTACTTTTTACTTAGAGATTCATGATTTTTTCCAGCATTATAACCCACTTTCTAAACTTTATTTTCTTGAAGCCCATGCTAAAATTTTGTATTCCATGGGGCCTCTGAATTAACTGTGAGAGGCGACTGGAAAGCATGCAGGTAAAAGAGGGATGCCAACCTTGGATAAATTTTATAACTAATGTATAAAATGAATTAAAAGAAACAAAAGAAAATGAAGGCTGGGCATGGTGGCTCTCACCTGTAATCCCAGCACTTTGGGAGGTCAAGGTGGGCAGATCACTTGAGGTCAGGAGTTTAGGACCAGCCTGGCCAATGGTGAAATCCTGTCTCTACTAAAAATACAAAAATTAGCAAGGCATGGTGCGTGCCTGTAATCCCAGCTACTCAGGAGGCTGAGGCACAAGAATCACTTGAACCCAGGAGGTGGAGGTTGCAGTGAGCCAAGATCACACCACTGCAGCTTAGGCGACAGAGCTAGATCAGTTTCATACACACAAAACAACATAAAAGGTTGATTGAATTGTATCTACTATTAGTCAACTCTCATTTTCCTTGAACTTAGATGAATCCATTTAGCAAAGGAGAAACAGTTATTTTCTTCTCCTTCTTTTGACATTCAACCAGCTAAAACCAAGTGTTTTTTGTTGTTGTCTTGTGTCAACTTCATTTCAGGATTTAACCGAAATTAAGCATGAATTGCCCATGTATTAATTTCCTTCATTATTGGTTTAACACTGGGATCATTGTTTATTGGTTTAATGTTGGGTTAATATTGTTTAATATTAATAGTATTTAATACTGGGTTAATATTGTTAATATTGGGATATTGTTTATTGGTTTAATATTGGGGTCATTATTGGTTTAACATGCAAGGGCTAGATGACTATGCTTTTCATAGGCTAAGCAACACCGATGGAATGTTGGTTGTTCTTTCTTGAAAGAGCTCCCAGTTTATCCACCGACAAGGTCTCATAGATGGTAATGCTTAAATAACAATTAACACAATGCATTAGTCTTTTCCTATTTATACTACCTGAATATCACTCAGATTCACTTGATAGCTCCGAATGTTAATAAAAAGACATCTTTCTAAAATGTATTGACAGTATTAGGGGAGAAACCTGTGCTTTTCACATTAAAGGCATCTTCTAATTACTCGTTTAGTTTACATTTCTTATTTATTTATTTATTTTGGAGGTGGAGTCTGTTGCTCAGGCTAGAGTGCACTGGCACAGTCACTGATCTCTGCAGCTTTGACCTCCTGGGCTCAAGGAGCCCACCCCCACCTCCTGCATAGCTGAGACTACAGGTGCACGCCACCACATTCAGCTGCTTTTGTATTTTTTTGTAGAGACAGGGGTTTACCATGTTGCCTAGGCTGGTCTTGAACTCCTGAGATCAAGTGATCTGCACACTTCAACCTCCCAAAGTGCTGGGATTACAGGGGTGAGCCACCACTCCCAGCCTAGGTTTACAATTCTATTCTTTTTTTTTTTTTTTTTAATTCTAATCTCATGACCCATTAGATTACATTCCTGAGCTATTATCTTTTTGCCCAGCTTAGTTTACTATGTCAGCCAGCTGGAATCCAATTCTAAAATTCCTTTCTACCACAAGAAACTATCAGAGTATAAACTTCAGAAACCTAAGCTAGACTTTGTTTTAACTTTTGTCTTGTTTTAACATTGTGGTTTTTTTAAAGAGGCTCTGTCACTCAGGCTGCCTAGAGTGCTGTGGCATGATCATAGCTTACTGCAGCCTTCAACTCCTGGGCTCAAGCAATCCGCTGGCCTCAGCCTCCCAAATACCTAAGATAATAGGCCCAGACCACCATGCTCATCTAATTTAAAAAATTTGTTTGTAGAGAGGGGGGTCTCCCTGTGTCACCCAGGTTGGTCTTGAACTCTTGGCCTCTAGTAATCCTCCTATCCCTGCCTCTCAACATCCTGGGTCCCATTTGCCCCATCAATTCAAAAATTTCTTTTGAAAGTTGGTTATTGGAATCATGTCCCAAATAAGGTCCAGCATTCCTTTATTTTTTTCCAAGAGACAGGGTCTCACTATATTGGCCAGGCTGGTCTTAAACTCCTGGTCTCCAGCCATCCCCCCACCTCAGCCTCCCAAGGTACTGGAATAACACGCATGCACCAACTTGCCTGGACTTTGTTTCCATTTTTACTGTTATTAAGTTTAGATGATTATTAATACCTATTTACAACATTGTGATGATTACTAAAGTTGAATATATGAATTTCTTGACATTCGAAAGATGCCCAGTAACTGGTTTCTAATATATTAATATCCCACCCATGATTTACACACTCTTTCTGATTACACAGATCATTATCCTATTGGATATCTCATATATCATCCCCAAAATATTGCTGAAACAAAGGATCCTTTTCTGCTTATAAATTCAAATTTTTAAAATACACTATTTTTTAAAATAAATTTATTTTTACAATTTCCCAAATATCATATCCTTATTATTTAAACTGAGAAAGGGCCAAGCATGGCAGCTTATGCCTATAATCCCAGCACTCTGGAAGGCTGAGACAGGTAGATGGCTTGAGTCAAGGAGTTTGAGACTCCTGTGTGAAACCTCATCTCTACAAAAAATGTAAAAATTAGCCAGGCATGGTGGCATGTGCCTATAGTCCCATCTATCTGGGAGGCTGAGGTAGGAGGATCACTTGAGCCCATGAGGTCAAGGCTGCAGTGAGCCATTATTATGCCACTGTACTCCAGCCTGGGCAACAGAGACCTTGTCTCAAAAATAAATAAATACATAAATAAAATTGAGAAAGCACAGACAAGTAGAAAGAAAATCAGCTGGGCATGGTGGCTCACACCTGTAATTCTAGGGGGGCTGAGGTGGGGGCAGATTGCTTGAGCCCAGGAGTTCAAGACCAGCCTGGAAAACAGGGCAAACCCCATCTCTATAAAAAGAATTTAAAAATTAGCCAGGTGTGGTGGCATGCCTGTAGTCCCAGCTACTCAGGAGGCTGAGGTGGGAGGATGGCTTGAGGCCAGGAGGTAGAAGTTGCAGTGAGCTGAGATCATGCCACTGCACTCCAGCCTGGGTGACAGAGCCAGACCTTGCCTCAGAAAAGAAATGAAAAGAAAATCATCCATAACCCTATTACGCAAAGCCAGCTGCCATGAAATCCTCCTTTTTCAGTTATTATAATGGGTATTTTTACAAACTTTTATCAAACATTATTTTACCCCAATTATTTGGAAAATTTTTAAGCCTATGGAAAGTTGAAAAATAGTACCATGATTACCAATATATACTTTACCTTTTTCCCCAAATATTAACATTTTGCCCTGTTTACACTCACAGTGTATCTCTCCAAAGACAGACACACACAGACTTACACAGACATATTATACACACACAATCTCTCTTTTGTTTTCTGGTTGAACAATTTGAAAGAAAATTGCTGACATCATTGACTTCATCCCTAGTACTTCAGCATGTATCTCCTAAGAATAACATAATCACAATACCATCATCACACCAAAGAAATTCAACACGGATTTGTTTGTTCTGTTCTATAAATTGTGCCCCCATTTCTTTGGTTTATTAATCTACTGCATAGAGATCCCATTATTTTATATTGCTTCGTTCTGATTATAAAAGTATAGTATATATTCACTGTCAAAAAAAAAAAAGCACAACTATGACAAAGTATTTAGGTTGCTATAACAAAATATAATAAACTGGTGGCTGATAAACAACAGAAATTTCTCACAATTCTGGAGGCTGGGCAAGGCGCTAGCTGATTCGGGTGTCAGTCCCACTTCTACCTTCACAGAAGGCATCTTCACACTGTGTCCTCACATGGCAAAAGGGGCCAGGCCACCCTCTGGGTCCACTTTATAAAGGAACACTAATCCCATTCACGAGGGTGCCACTCTCATAATCAAATCACCTCCCAAAGGCTCACCTCCTAATAGTGTCACATTGGTGATTAGCTTTCCAACATGAATTTTAGGTGGCCACAGACATAGTACTTTTTAAGTACAAATCATAGTACTTTCTAAGTAAAATTTGAGGCGTTAAGTCAAAACCACAGATTGAACACAGTTCTAGCCACCTTCCTGTTCCACATTCTAAGATGAGAGTAATTATCTTTATTTTAAAATAAGTATTTCCTCTATCTGTCCACTGGAAAAGCCTAGATGCAACGAACGAGCAATAATACCATGTACCCTAGCACCCAGATTTTAGTGTCTCAACATCATTCCGCTATCAAAGGATCCAAGGCTGCTTGGAGATATGAAAGATTTCAGGTCTGGGCAGGAAATATATGAGATCAATCTCAGATAAATCTTTTTTTTTTTTATTGCACTTTTTAGGTACATCAGATAAATCTTTGATAACATGAACGTTATCAAAGACTAGATGGTAAAACTGCCTTAAAAATATTGAAAACAGTCACTAGAAGGGAGGAGAAACGAATTACGTATTATGATATACTGATATTATTATTTTTCTTTTTTTTTAATTATTATTATTATT
>NW_016107496.1:2751764-2753103 GCF_001604975.1 Cebus imitator
TAGTAGAGACGGGGTTTCACCATGTTGACCAGGATGGTCTCGATCTCTTGACCTTGTGATCCACCCGCCTCAGCCTCCCAAAGTGCTGGGATTACAGGCATGAGCCACCGCGTCCGGCAATTATTATTATTATTTTTTTAAAGAGGGGGTTTCACCATATTGGTCAGGCTGGTCTCGAACTCCTGACCTCAGGTTATCAGCCCACCTCAGTCTCCCAAAGTGCTGGGATTACAGGCGTGAGCCACCATGCCCGGCTTATGATATTATTGATTGACTTCTCAGATACAGTGGCAGCTAGCAAAAATCTGATAACATATTCAAAATGCTAAAAGAGAAAAAACAACTGTTAATACAAAATTCCATAACCAGAAAAACTACTCTCCAAAAAAATCAAGGTGAACAAAGACATTTTCAGATAAATGAAAACTGAGAGAATTAATTTTCAGCAGACTTGCATTATAAAAAAAATGCTGGCTGGACACAGTGGCTGTAATCCCAGCACTTTGGGAGGCCAAGGCAGGTGGATCACCTGAGGTCATGGCCATCATGGCAAAACGCCATCTCTACTAAAAATACAAAAATTAGCCAGGTGCGGTGGTACACACCTGTAATCCCAGCTACTCCGGAGGCTGAGGCACAAGAATCCAGGAGGTGGAGGATGCAGTGAGCTGAGATTGTACCACTGCATTGCAGTCTGGGCAACAGAGGGAGACTCCATCTCAAAACAAACAAACAAAAACCAATCACACATGCTGCCTACAAAACACATTTTAAACATAAAGACACAAATGGGTTGAATTTTAAAAGTTGGAAAGAGTAAGCATAAGAAAGTATAAAGAATGGCTAAGTTTATATCAGATATAATAGACTTCAGGACAGAAAAGGCAAATAGGGACCCTTCACAATAATAAAAAGATGAATATACCAGGCAGTTATGACCATATAAATATAATCATGCCTACTAACAGAACCTCAAAATACGTGAAGCAAAAATGGAAATAAAGGAGAAATAAATTCATACTCTATAAATATAGATGTATTACCTCTCTCAATAACTGATAGATAATAGAGATACAGAAGATCTGAATGACACTATCAACTACCTTAACCTAATTCACATTTAATTCATACTGCACATACAAAGAAAGATATACAACTGGCCAAAAAGCACACAAAAAGATGCTCAACATCATTCACTCTAGAGGAATCAACATGTAAAAATTACATCCAGGTGAAATTCAGGTTACAAATATAACATAAACATAAAATAACAATATACTTCTGGCTTAACAACTAATTCACATTTAACAACCTCTTCTTAAAAATCTTACTCTAGGCC
>NW_016107496.1:2755348-2757259 GCF_001604975.1 Cebus imitator
TCACTCATAGGTGGGTGTTGAACAATGAGAACACATGGACACAGGGAGGGGAGCATCACACACTGGGGTCTGTTGGGGGTGACTAGGGGAGGGACAGCAGGGGGTAGGGAGTTGGGGAGGGATAACATGGGGAGAAATGCCAGATATAGGTGATGGGGATGGAGGCAGCAAACCACATTGCCATGCATGTATCTATGCAACAATCCTGCATGTTCTTCACATGTACCCTAGAACCTAAAGTGCAATTATACACACACACACACACACACACTCTCTCTCTCTCTCTCTCTCTCTCTCTCTCTCTCTCTCTCTTTCTCATGAGAATTAATCCATTCCTGTGATAATTAATCCAGTTTCTTGGGAGCAAACATTCATTCATTACCATGAAAAAAAAAAAGTTCATGCTGCTCAAAGTGATCTACAGATTCAATGCAATCCCTATCAAAATCCCAATGGCATTATTCACAGAAATAGAAAAACATTCTAAAATTTACAAAAGATCATGAATAGCCAAAGCAATCTTGAGAAAGAATAAAGCGGGAGGCGTCACATGTCCTGATTTCAATATATATAGCAAAGGTATAGTAATCCAAATAGTATGGAACTGACAAAGACATATGATTAGTGAAACAGAATACAGAGACCTAGTATAAATCTACACATATATAATCAAATTGTCTTCAACAAAAATGCCAATAATACACATTGCGGAAAGGACAGTGCCTTTAACAAATGGTGCTGAGAAAACTGGATATCCACATGCAAAAGAATTAAACTGGTTGCTTCTTTATACCATATACAAAAATAAACTCAAGGCTGGGCATGGTGGCTCACACCTGTAATCTCAGCACTTTGGGAGGCCGAGGCAGGCGGATCACAAGTTCAGGAGTTCGAGACCAGCCTGCCCAATATGTTGAAACCCTGTCTCTACTAAAAATACAAACATTAGCTGGTGTGGTGATAGGCGCCCGTAATCCCAGCTACTGGGGAGGCTGAGGAAGGAGAACTGCTTGAACCCGGGAGGTGGAGGTTGCAGTGAGCTGAGATTGCACCACTGCACTCCAGTCTGGATGACAGAGCAAGACACCATCTCAAAAAAATAAATAAATAAACTCAAAATGGGTTAAAGACAAACACAATACCAAAAAAAACTGTAAAACATTTTGAAGAAAACATTGGGCTAAAACTCAATGACACTGGTCTGAGCAAGGACTTTTTGCATACGATCCCAAAAGGACAGGCAATAAATGTAAACATAGACATATGGAATTACATCAAACTAAAAAGCTTCTGACACAAAACAGTCACAGAGTGAAAAGGCAACCTATGGAATGGGAGAAAACATTTGCAAACCATGTATCTGATAAAGGGTTAATATCCAAAATATATAAGAATCTCAGGCTGGGCGCAGTGGCTCACACCTGTAATCCCAGCACTTTGGGAGGCCCAGGTGGGTGGATCACCTGAGATCAGGAGTTCAAGACCAGCCTGGCCAACCTGGTGAAACCCCATCTCTTAAAAAAAATAAAAATAAAGAAAAATAAAGAAACACATAAAACTCAATAAAAACAAAAAACAAAAAACAAAAAAAACTAATAACCCAACTAACAAATGGGCTAACAGGGCCAGGCATGAGCTTGTGCCTCTATTCCCAGCACTTTGGGAGGCTGAGGCGGGCAGATCACCTGAGGTCAGGAGTTCAAGACCAACCTGGCTAACATGGTGAAATGCTGTCTCTACTAAAAATACAAAAATTAGCCAGGCATAGTGGTGCACACCCATAATCCCAGCTACTCGGGAGGCTGAGGCAAGGAGAATTGCTTGAATCAAGGAGGTGGAGGATGCAGTGAGCCGAGATCTCGCCGCTGCACTCCAGCTTGGGTGACAGAGCGAGACTCCGTCTCAAAAAAA
>NW_016107496.1:2757978-2758965 GCF_001604975.1 Cebus imitator
ATCTTAGCACTTTGGGAGGCCAAGACAGGAAGATTGCTTGAGGTCAGCAGTTCAAGAGCAGCTTGGTCAACATACAGAGCCCTCATCTCTACAAAATTAAACAAAAGCCTGCAATCTCAGCACTTTGGGAGGCTGAGGCAGGCAGATTACTTTAGGTTAGGAGTCTGAGACCAGATTGGCCATCATGGTGACACCCCATCTCTACTAAAATACAAAAAATTAGCTGGGTGTGGTGGCGTGTGCCTGTAGTCCCAGCTACTCAGGAGGCTGAGGCAGGGGAATTGCTTGAATCTGGGAGACGGAGGTTGCAGTCAGCCGAGATCGTGCCACTGCACTCCACCCTCTGGGACAGAGTGAGACTCCATCTGAAAAAAATAAAATAGGTCAGGCATGGTGGCTCACACCTTCAGTTCCAGCACTTTGGGAGGCCGAGGCTGGTGGATCGTTTGACCTTGGGAGTTTGAGACCAGCCTGAGCAACATGGTGAAACCCCGTCTCAACAACAAAAAAAAAAATACAAAAATTAGCTGGACATGGTAGCACACACCTGTGGTCCCAGCTACTTCAAAGGCTGGGGTGGGAGAATCGCTTGAGACCAGCAGGAGGTCAAGGCCGCAGTGAGCTATGATCATGCCACTGCACTTCAGCCTGAGCAGCAGAGTGAGACTCTGTCTCTAAATAAATAAATAAATAAATAAATAAATAAATAAATAAATAAATAAATAAATAAATGTGGGCTAGGGATTTGAACAGACATTTCACTAAACAAAACATACACATGGTCAATAAGCACATTAAAAGGTATTCAAATCAAAACTTCAATGAGGCCAGGGGCAGTGCCTCACATCTGTAGTCCCAGCACTTTGGGAGGCTGAGGCAGGCAGATTACTTTAGGTTAGGAGTTTGAGACCCGCCTGCCCATCGTGGTAAAACCCCATCTCTACTAAAAATATAAAATATAAAAGTTAGCTGGGTGTGGTGGCAGGT
>NW_016107496.1:2759450-2761626 GCF_001604975.1 Cebus imitator
AAATGAAATTATGAGTTGGGTGCAGCGACTCATACCTGTAATCCCAGCACTATGGGAGGCCAAGGTGGGCGGATCACAAGGTCAGGAGTTCAAGACCAGCCTGGCCAATATTGTGAAACACTTTCTCTACTAAAAATGCAAAAATTAGCCAGATGTGGTGGCAGACAGCTATAATCCCAGCTACTCAGGAGGCTGAGGTAGGAGAATCACTTGAACCCGGGTAGGGGAGGTTGCAGTGAGCCAAGATGGTGCCACTGCACTCCAGCCTGGTGAGAGAGAGAGACTCTGTCTTAAAAATTAAAAAAAAATTAAAAATAAAAAAAAAAGAAATTATGGCTGGGTGGGTGGCTCATTCCTGTAATCACAGCAGTCTGGAAGACCAAGGCAAGAGAATCACTTGGGCCCAGGAGTCCAAGGCCAGGCCTGGCAACATAGCCAAACCCCATCTCTACAAAATGAAATGAAAATGAGAAAGGAAACTCTGCAATATGCAACAATATAAACGAAGCTTGAGGACATTACGCAAAATGAAATAAGTCAGTCACAGAAGAAAAATACCACACAATTTCATCTATATGAGGTATCTAAAATAGTCAAAAGAATCAAAGTGGAATATGGTAGTTGCCAGGGGCAGGGAGAAGAAGAAATGGGGAATTATTAAATGGGTATAGATTTGCAGTTGCACAAGATTTAAAAAGTTCTGGAAATTGGTTGCACAACAATGTAAATGCACTTATAACATTACTAAACTGTAAACTTAAAATTAATTTGGCTGGGCGCAGTGGCTCACACCTGTAATCCTAGCACTGTGGGAGGCTGAGAGAGGCAAATCACATGAGGTCAGGAGTGCATTGGTCGTGGTGGTGGGTGCCTGTAATCCCAGCTACTTGGGAGGCTGAGGGAGAAGAATCACTTGAACCCAGGAGGTGGAGGTTGCAGTGAGCCGAGATCATGCCACTGCATTCACTCCAGCCTGAACGACAAGAGTGAGACTCTGTCTCAAAAAATAAAAAAGATTTTGAATGGTATATGTTCTGTGTATTTTATTATAAACTTTACAAAAAACATAGGCCTCAGCGACTGGGAAAATGATAATACTATTAATTGACCCAACAAAATTAGGGGAGAAATGAAGAAAATGGGTCTGGTTTAAGACAGTTTGAACCTGTGAGCCATCTAAGTGGAAATGTTTGGAAGACAGAACACTTGTGAGGCTGGTACTCAGGTGAGGAGACAGGCCATCAGCAGGTAGAATTCAACATGAATACTGAATTTTATAAACTATTTTTCCTCTCTATTGAAATAGTCATACCAGCTTTCCTTTTATAATCTGTACATGTGACACATTAAATTGACAGATTATGAATGTAGAAGCATCTTGGCATTCTTAGGATAAAATATATTTTAAAATATATATAGTTTTATTTGATGCCATTTTATTTAGGATTTTTTCTTCTTCGTTCATGAGTGAGCTTAGGCTGTAATTTTTTTGGTATTGTTTTTGTCTGCACAATATGAACCTTAATGTTATTAAGGCTATACTAGCTTTATACAATGAGTTGATTTCCTTAATTTTCTATTTTCTAGAACTGTTTTTACATAAGAGTGATTGAGGCTGGGCACTGTGGATCCCACCTGTAACCCCAGCACTTTGGGAGGCCAAAGCGGGAAGATCACCTGAGGTCAGGAGTTCAAGACAGCCTAGTCATGGTGAAACCCTGTCTCTACTAAAAATACAAAAATTAGCCAGGCGTGGTGGCAAATACCTATAATTTCAGCTACTTGGGAGGCTGAGACAGGAGAATCTTTTGAACCCAGGAGGCAGAGGCTATAGTGAGTCAAGATCGTGCCATTGCACTCCAGCCTGGGTAACAGTGAAACTCTGTCTCAAAAACAAACAAACATAAGAGTGACTGAAAGTTTGGTAAAAACCTCTTCATAAAGCCATACAGGCTTGGTGCTTTTGTATTTAATTTTTTTGAGATGAAGCCTTGCTATGTTGCCCAGGCTGGACTTGAACTCCTGGGGTCAAGCAGCTGAGATTACAGATGCTCACCACTGTATGAGGCCAGGCCTGGTAGTTTTGAAGGAGAGAATCTTTACCACCAGTTTAGATTCCTTAAAGGTTAGAAGTCTAATCAGATATTCTATGTCTTCTTTTTTTTTTTTTTTTTTT
>NW_016107496.1:2761831-2770714 GCF_001604975.1 Cebus imitator
TTTTTTGTAGTTTTAGTACAGATGGGGTTTCACCATGTTGACCAGGATGGTCTCGATCTCTTGACCTCATGATCCACCCACCTCGGCCACCCAAAGTGCTGGGATTACAGGCTTGAGCCACCGCGCCCGGCCTATTCTATGTCTTCTCTAATCAATTTTGGTATTCTCAATTTTGCAGAAAATTATGCAATTCATCCAAGGCTTCAAACGTATTAGCATAAAGTTTTACATAATATTCTCATAGTTTTAAATTTTTCTATTGTATGTCACATATGCCCCTTTTATATTCCTATTATGTCCTTTTTTACTTGAACAGTCATTACATTTTCATTCAGATAAATTTACATACAATTAAAGTACACAAACTTTAAGTGTACAGCTTGATAATTTTTACGTGTGTGTGTATATATATGTTTAACTTGCAACAAAAGAAAAATATAGAACATTTCCAATATCCCTAGAAGGCTCCTTTGTGGCCTGTAAGTCAATAACCCCAAAATGTCTATAACATTATAAGTCAGTTCGCTTGTTTTTGAACTTAATGTAAATAAAATGCTACAGTATGTACTTTTTTCCTTTAATCTGTAAGATTAATTTTTGTTGTTATATGTATTAGCAGTACATTTGTTTTGTAGGCGTTTTTGAAAATTAAATATTCTATTATTTGATTTGACCATTCAATTTGTTGTTATTTTTAATTTTTATTTTTTTGAGACAGTCTCACTCTGTTGCCCAGGCTGGAGCACACTGGCACAGTCTTGGCTCACTGAAACCTCCACCTCTCAGGTTCAAGCAATTCTCACGCCTCAGCCAGGCTGGCCTCAAACTCCTGACCTCAAATGATCTGCCAGCCTTGGCCTCCCAAAGCGCTGGGATTACAGGTATGAGTCAAGGCGCCTAGCCTGAAAATTCAATTCCATCTGTCTCAACTGGGCTTTGTGACCCAGGGATTGGTTTTTGCTCAGAATTCCAGAATGCTGTTTTGTTTTCGCAATTCTGAAAAAGAGTTTCAGGAACAACATTCAGGCTGTTTTCCTAAACAAAAACAAAAACAAAAGATAAGTGCAAAAGAAAAAAAGAAAAGACTATGTCACCAGAAGGAAAATGAGGTTATCTGATTTGCAAAAGGAAATGCCTATGGCCCGGGTAGGTTCCCAAAGGCATTTTAATTTTGTTAATGGTAACGTCTGGGGGTTACTCTGGTGCTTCTCTTACAAGCAAACTTTGTGGCCATAGACCTCTCCCTTTTAAAAAGAAGAATTAAATTCTCTACAAAATTACTTTCATTCTCCGTTGCTGAGGGCTTTAGAATCTCCAGTCCTAGGCCGGGCACGGTGGCTCAAGCCTGTAATCCCAGCACTTTGGGAGGCCGAAGCGGGTGGATCACGAGGTCAAGAGATCGAGACCATCCTGGTCAACATGGTGAAACCCCGTCTCTACTAAAAATACAAAAACATTAGCTGGGCATGGTGGCACGTGCCTGTAATCCCAGCTACTGAGGAGGTTGAGGCAGGAGAATTGCCTGAACCCAGGAGGCAGAGGTCACGGTGAGCCGAGATCGCGCCATTGCTGGGCTCAGTTTCTTCCCTGGTCCCTGGATCCTGTTTTCAAAAACAGAAAAGAGGCCACTGACTGCCTTGGGATTAGGGGTGGAGAAGGGAGGATCACAATGGAGCAAGAGGAAGCTTTCAGGGGTGATGGGTATGTTCATCGATCTTGGCTGAAGTGATGGGTTCACAGGTACAGAGATATATGAAAACTTATCAAACTGTACCCATCAGCTATGTAAAGTTTATTATATATCAATTCCACCTCAAAAAAAGCTGTTAAAAGTGGAATAGATATAATATTTATAAATGCAGGGTATAACGAATCATGTAACAACAGAACACTCCCTGTATCTATCACTCAGTTTTTAAAAGTAAATGTTACTATTAAAAAACTTTTTTTCTGTGTTCCCTAACCACCCGAGAGCTCAGGCTTTCTTCTTCATAGTCTTTTTTTTTTTTTTTTTTAAAGAGATAGATTCTCACTATGTTGCCCAGGCAGGGTTTGAATTCCTTGGCTGAAGGTGTGCTTCTGCATTAGCTCCTCAGTACCTGAGACCACGGGCACCCACCACTGTGCTTAGATTCAGCCTTTCTTGTAAAAAGTTGAAGGATGCTTGAAACTATTTTCTGAATCCCTTTGGCTCCCAAATATGAATATTCTGGGGAATATTTTTATCTAAATTATCTGAGTAATCGAATAGACACAATTTGAAGACTGAGGCTTGTCCTTTAAAAGAAGGGCAGCCCATGAACCGACTTCCTTGAGCCAAAAATTTTTCAAAAAGGGGGAGTACAGCCCAAGACAATGATTTTTAAATATTGACAAGAAAAAAGTCAAACTCTGTAAAATATTTAAAGAGATTTATTCTGAACCAAATATGAGTGACCATGTCCTATGACACAGCCCTAGGAAATCCTGAGAACATATGCCCAAGGTGGTCAGGATGCAGCTTGGTTTTATACATCTTAGGGAGACATGAGACTTCAATCGAATACGTGTAAGAAATACATTGGGGCCAGGCGTGGTGGCTCAAGCCTGTAATCCCAGCACTTTAGGAGGCCGAGGTGGGTGGATCACAAGGTCAAGAGATCGAGACCATCCTGGTCAACATGGTGAAACCCCGTCTGTACTAAAAATACAAAAAATTAGCTGGGCACGGTGGCGCGTGCCTGTAATTCCAGCTACTAAGGAAGCTGAGGCAGGAGAATTGCCTGAACCCAGGAGGCGGAGGTTGCGGTGAGCCGAGATCACGCCATTGCACTCCAGCCTGGGTAACAAGAGTGAAACTCCGTCTCAAGAAAAAAAAAAAAAAAAAAAAAAAAAGAAATACATTGGTTCGGACCAGAAAGGCGGGACCACTCAAGGCGAGGTGGGGAGCTTCCATATTACAGGTAGGTTTTAAAATTTTCTGATTGACAATTGCTTGAGTTCATCTAAAGACCTAGGATCAACAGAAAGGAATACCTGGGTTGCAGTAAGAGTTGTGGAGACAGAAGTTTTATGGTGCAAATGAAGCCTCCAAGTAGCAAGCTTCAGAGAGAATAGATTGTAAATGTACTTAAGGTCTGTGTTGATGTTAATGCCGGAAAAGTGTAAGTTGGCGCTTGACTCCCACTTCCCATCATGGCCTGAACCAATCTCTCAGGTTACATTTTAAGAACACCCTGGCCGAGGAGAAAGTCCATTCAAATGGTTGGAGGACCTTACAACTTTATTTTTGGTTTACAAAAATAATTCTGTTGTTGGCTTAGGAACACTGAGAGCCTCTGCCCAGAATGTAAAAAGGAGAATTCTTGCTGACTGTGGCCGGCCATGCATGTCCTTTCACTTCCTTTAAAAAAAAAAAGAAAGAAAAAAAGAAAAGAAGAAACAAAACAAAACAGGATCGGGGGGCGGGAGTAAGGGGGGGCGTGTTATGATAAAGGGCCTTGGCAGCCTCTACGGGTGCGGTTTCACCAGGCTCCGCCCACGAATTCTTTTAGAGGTCACTGACGAGCCCAAAGGGGCGTAAGTAACTGCGCTTGTAAACTCTAGCAGGAAGCTAGCAGTCGCCTCTAAACCCAGAGAAGGGGAAACAGGAATCGATTAGGAATGAAGGATTATAATCAACTTTCCTTCTCAGGAAAAGCTGGGAACCTTCTCATTTTGACTCATGAAAACTAAGCTGAGCTGACTTCTGCCGAATATCTGTTAATTAGGCAAAATGGGCCTCTTGCCCGCCATTTGACTTTGCAGCACAGCCAGTTCTTTTTTCCCGCTGCAGCTGATTGGCTCTGGAGTGTGGTCAGAGCCTCTCTCCCGCAATTAAAGGAGTCGGGTCTCTAATTGTTGATCTGTTGGGTTTTTTTTTCTCCGCTTCTGACCAATGGAGCTTACCATCTTTATCCTGCGACTTGCCGTTTACATCCTGGCATTTCCCATGTACCTGCTGAACTTTCTGGGCTTGTGGAGCTGGATGTGCAAAAAATGGTTCCCCTACTTCTTGATGAGGTTCTCTGTGATGTACAACGAACAGATGGCAAGCAAGAAGCGGGAGCTCTTCAGCAACCTGCAGGAGTTTGCAGGCCCCTCCGGGAAGCTCTCCCTGCTGGAGGTGGGCTGTGGCACCGGGACCAACTTCAAATTCTACCCACCTGGGTGCAGGGTGACCTGTATTGACCCCAACCCCAACTTTGAGAAGTTTTTGATCAAGAGCATTGCTGAGAACCGTCACCTGCAGTTTGAGCGCTTTGTGGTAGCTGCCGGGGAGAACATGCACCAGGTGGCCGATGGCTCTGTGGACGTGGTGGTCTGCACCCTGGTGCTGTGCTCTGTGGAGAGCCAGGAACAGATCCTCCGCGAGGTGTGCAGAGTGCTGAGACCGGTGAGTGAAAGGGTGTGAGGAGGACTGATTAGTAGCAGCCATTATCACAGCAGGCAGTCCTGTCAATTTCAGGTGGCTGAAACTTTTTTTTTTTTTTTTTTTTTGAGATGGAGTCTCACTGTGTTGCCCAGGCTGGAGTGCAGTGGCGCGATCTCGGCTCACTGCGCCAGGAGCCGTGGCTCATGCCTGTAACCCAGCACTTTGTGAAGCCAAGGGCAGGTGAATCACAAGGTCAGGAGGTTGAGACCAGCCTGGGCAACATAGTGAAACCCTGTCTCTACTAAAAATACAAAAATTTGTCGGATGTGGTGTCATACCCCTGTAGTCCCAGCTACTCAGGAAGCTGAGGCAGGAGAATTGCTTGAACCTGGGAGGCAGAGGTTGCAGTGAACAGAGACTACACCATTGCACTCCAGCCTGGGTGACAAAGTGAGACTCCATCTCACACACACACACACACACACACACACACACACACACACAAAAGTAAACTCCTAGAAAAGACTGTTAAAATTTTTTTTTAGAGTGGGAGAGAAGTTATAAAGAGAACAATTGATAAATCTGAATATAAAAACTTAAAACTACTATAAAGAAAAAAACTCCTGGAGGGGCACAGAGGCTCACATCTGTAATCCCGGCATTTTGGGAGGCCAAGGCAAGCAGATTGCTTGAGGTCAGGAGTTCGAGACCAGCGTGGCCAACATGGTGAAACCCCATCTCTACTAAAAATACAAAACTAAGCCAGGCATGGTGGCAGGCACCTGTAATCCCACAACTCAGGAGGCTGAGGCAGGAGAATCTCTTGAATCTGGGAGGCGGAGGTCACCGTAAGCCAAGATTACGCCACCGCACTCCAGCCTGGGCCAGAGAGTGAGACTCCGTATAAAAATAAAAAGAAAAAAAAAAAAAGGAAAAACTTCTAAAAACAAAGTTAAAGTACAAAACAAGCTTAGAAAAAGTATTTTCCAGGGATGACAGACAAGGAGTTAACTTCCTCATGTTAAAAGACATTACGTATCAACATGATCGGTACAGGCAAATAACAGGAACAGAAATGTAAACCAATTATGTTACAAAAAATGCTCAAACTTACAATGAAAGCTAATTAAGGATACCAAATTTACCTATTATACAGTTAGGGACTTCTTTTAATGCCAGGATAGTGTTGGGGTGGGTTTGGGGGACTGGATACCACCATACCCATTAGAAGAGGTACCCTCTTTGGATGATATCTGATAACATCAAAATTTAAAGCATACATACTCTTTTATCCAGTGGGAATTTATCCTACACGCAAAAACTTGTCCATACACAAGAATATTTATTAAGTAGTATTTGTAATAGCACAAACTGGAAGTAACCTAAATATTAATAGGATGCTGTGTAAGTGAGTTGTCACATTGTATAAAGAAACACTGTACAGCTGTTAGAAAGAACAAGAAGAGTTATCTGTGCTGATATTTAAAAATCCCCAAGGGATAATGTTTAATGAGAACAAAAAACAATCAAGGCACAGAATGTTAGGTAGAGCGTAGGCTCACTGTGTACCCATTGTGTAAGGGGGACAGAGGACATACATCTATGTGTGTATGTTAATGGGAATGATAGACAAGTAACTTTTTTTGAGACAGAGTTTCCCTCTTGTAGCCCAGGCTGAAGTGCAATGGCATGACCTCAGCTCAGGGGAACCTCCCCAACCTGGGTTCAAGTGATTCTCCTGCCTCAGCCTCCCAAGTAGCTGGGATTACAGGCACGCACCACCACGCCTGGCTAATTTTGTATTATTATTTTTTTTTTAGTAGAGACAGAGTTTCTCCATGTTGGTCAGGCTGGTCTTCAACTCCTGACCTCAGGTGATCCGCCCACCTCAGCCTCCCAAAGTCCTGGGATTACAGGTGTGAGCCACTGTGCCCGGCCTAGACAAGCAACTATTAATAGTGGTTACCACTTGGGAATGGGATTGGATCCAGGGAAAGAATTACTTTTCATTTTAAACCTTTCTGTAAAGTCTATAATTTTTTATATCTGTATGCAGTTTTCACATATTACCCTTATTATTCTTAGCTAATTTAAACTCATTTTATATTCTGAACAAAGTTAAATAAATGGATATGTTAACATTTGAATTTACTATTCTCGGAGAAAGGCATGTTCTGTAATCCCCAGTTTTGTCTATTTTTTACTGAGACAAGGTCTCCCTCTGTCGCCCAGGCTGGAGTGCAGTAGCACGATCACCGCTCACTGAAGCCTTGACCTCCTGGGCTCAAGCTCTCAGCTTCCCCACCCTCCCAGTGGCTGGGACTACAGGTGTGCACCATCACACCCAGCTAGTTTTTGTATTTTTGTAAAGACAAAGTTTTGCCATGTTGCCCAGGCTGGTCTCAAACTCCTGGGCTCAAGTGGTCTTCCTGCTTTGGCCTCCCATAGTGTTGGGATTACAGGTGTGAGCTACCACACCCGACCCTCAGTTTTATTTTCTAGAGGAAGTTCCTTAGGAAGAAAAGAACTTGGAGATAGAGTTTAGAGACAATCATACAATCCTGTCTTTGGCTCAATATCAGAGTAGTAAATAAAAAAGGACTGATTCTTATACCCAAATGCTGGGTTCTTATGTCCTAAGACTGGGCACTAACTGGCACATTAGTAGACGTTTTGCTTACAGCGTTACTAATCTCACAACACCCCTGCGAGGCAGGTAATTATTATCTCAGTTTACAGTGCCAAAAATCGATTCAACTCTTAAAGGTATCACTTTCTTGATAGTCTTCCTTAGCTTCTGCTAAGTGCCCACTCTCTGCTGGATATAATAAGGGAACTTTATTACTTTTTTTTGAGACAGGGTCTTGCTCTGTTGCCCAGGCTGGAGTGCAGTGGTGAGATCTCAGCTCACTGCAGTCTCCACCTCCCTGGTTCAAGCAATTCCCCTGCATCAGTCTCTCGAATAGCTGAGATTACAGGCTCATACTACCATGCCTGGCTATTGTTTTGTATTTGTAGTAGAGACGGGGTTTCACCAGGTTGGCCGGGTTGGTCTTGAACTCCTGACCTCAGGCGGTCCGCCTACCTCAGCCTCCCAAAGTGCTGGGATTACAGGCATGAGCCACTGGCCCGGCCGGGAACTTTATTACATTTTCATTTAACCCTCTCTCAACAGTCCTCTAAAGTAGAAATGTTAGGACATGTTAGACTCAGAGAGATTAAGGTATTTGCCCAAAGTCACACAGGTAGTAGATTTGGCTCTCTTTAATGCAAATGCAAATATTCCTTTTTTTTTTTTTTTTGAGGCAGAGTCTTGCTCTGTCACCCAGGCTGGAGTGTAGTGGCACAGTCTTGGCTAGCTGCAGCCTCTACCTCCCGGGATCAAGTGATTGTCCCTGCCTCAGCCTCCTGAGTAGCTGGGATTACAGGCATATGCCACCACACCTGGCTAACTTTTATATTTTTAGTATAGACAGGGTTTTGTCATGTTGGCCAGGCTGGTCTCCAACTTCTGGCCTCAAGTGATCCATCCATCTTGGCCTCCCAAAGTGTTGGGATTACAGGCATAAACCACCGCATCTTGACCTGATTTTTTAAAAAAAGAAATAATAAATCAGGAATTTCCAATTTTTCTATTCCTAACCTAGGTCTTGCACTTACCATATAATTTGGGGGAACTCCATCTCTAAACTGAACTCTGTCTCTAAAATCTGCCCAAGGGGCCAAGACTAGGATAGCTAGAGGAAGCCAAGAAGAGTGGGGCAGTTACCATGATTTTTGGAGGTGACTGCCTGGTCCCTCTCTCCCTACTCCCCTCAGAGGTAGTTGGTAGAAAACTTCTGAAGATGCCCCCCCACCCACAACATGTAATAACATCTATTGTGCCTATACTTGACCCATCTTTTTTTCTTTTAGAGACAGGGTATCTCCATGTTGGTCAGGCTAGTGTCAAACTCCCGACTTCAGTGATCCACCCACCTCGGCCTCCCAAAGGGCTGGGATTACAGGCAGGAGCCACTGCGCCTGGCCTTACTTGACCAATCTTTATAGGACTCCCTGATGAAAGCAGTAGTTGCTAATTCCTACAAGCAGTAATTTACATTTAGTATCACTGACTGATTACCTAATGAGAAAATGTTACCTTGAATTCAGTAATGATTTTAGATGTATCTGTATTTTCATTCATCATATCAAGTACTTATTTGTGAAAATGATACAAAAGTTAAAAACATGGTTATTTAAGGCTGGGTGTGGTGGCTCACGCCTGTAATCCCAGCACTTTGGGAGGCCAAGGGGAGTGTATCACCTGATGTCAGGAGTTTAAGACCAGCCTGACCAACATGGAGAAACCCCGTCTCTACTAAAAATATAAAATTAGGGCCAGGCGCGGTGGCTCACGCCTGTAATCCCAGCACTTTGGGAGGCCAAGGCGGGTGGATCACAAGGTCAAGAGATCGAGACCATCCTGGTCAACATGGTGAAACCCCGTC
>NW_016107496.1:2772395-2774173 GCF_001604975.1 Cebus imitator
ACTTTTGTCAGCCCTGGCTTTGGGGCTATCGATTAAAAAAAGTAGCCAGGCATGGTGACAGGTGCCTGTAATCCCAGCTACTGGGGAGGCTGAGGTGGAGAATGTCTTGAACCCGGGAGGCGGAGGTTGCAGTGAGCTGAGATCATGCCATTGCACCAGCCCGGGCGACAAGAGCAAGACTTCGTCTCAAAAAACAACAACATATAGAGACAGGGTCTCACTATGTTGCCTAGGCTGGTCTTGAACTCCTGGGCTCAAGTGATTCTCCCACCATGACCTCTCAAATTGCTGGGATTACAGGCATAAGACTGTGCCTGGCCAAAACAGCACAAGTTTCTGAAAAAGAAATCTGAACCTATTTGTTGTTCTTAATTCTGCCTTTCAGAATTAACATACAAGGCTGTCACACCTAGTTCTGCCCAGCTTTATGTCTTTTATTCCAGTACTGCACCAATGTTTGTTTTCTTGCATTCCAGTTCTCAAGTCTTAAGATAAAGATTGTACTTGACACTTTAATATATCCATAAAACTATTTGAGGCGGTTAAGTTTCTTGGGCTCATTTTCCTTATTATCTAGCACATACTTTGCTGAATATAATAGATTGTAGGCAATGAAAAAGCCCATTATTAGAAATACCTTTAATAATTAGGTGTACTATTAGGAGCCCCTAATCATCAAGCAATCTGTGAGTCTGTAAAGAAGTAAACAAATATTTTTTGGATTATTCTCATCAAATTCCACCCCTGTTCCCAGATGATTTCTTTCTTCTTTGCAACTATGGAAGCTGTGAAAATCATCACAAGTGCCTCTGAAAGCAAGCATTAAGTTGGTTAGAGGGTTTAATATTTCCTGCAATGGTTTGTATGAGTTTTAATAAATGTAGTATATTTTCTGAGATTGATTTTGCAAAAGTACTATTTTAAGTATCAAATCAACCAATAAATTCACATTCATGTTAGGAACAGAAATATGGTCTGTATCTTTGCTGGCTTGGTTTCCTTTTTCTTAATGTCTCTGGGAGGTATTTCCTTCACTGTGAAAATTTTAGCTTTTTAAACATACAGATTTTTCTTTCAACAGCCAGGCAACTATAAACACAGCTAATGGATTTTAGACAAAGCAATCTTGGAAGTATCAGAATGGGTTTTGAAAAGTTCAAGTCCATCATGTGATCATGTTTGGCTACTTTAGAAAAGCAAAAAAGTTCAAGTTTAAAGATCCCACTTGTGAAATCCACAGAGCAGAAAGAAAGGAAACTTACTATTTTAACTATCTCTTGGACATGAAAAGTTATTGATG
Source organism: Cebus imitator (assembly GCF_001604975.1). Taxonomy (NCBI): domain Eukaryota; kingdom Metazoa; phylum Chordata; class Mammalia; order Primates; family Cebidae; genus Cebus; species Cebus imitator. The sequence goes on from NW_016107496.1 coordinate 2,773,696, forward strand.
CAGTGAGGTTCGATGCACATCACGCTTCCTACTCTCTAGAACATGAATCTCCTTCCTCTGTCATCTCCCCTGAATAGGAACCTCCTTAATCTACCCATCTCACTATTGGTTAGGTCAGTCTAGTGACTGAGAAATACAAAAAGCCACAGGTTGAAATGGTGAAATGTCATGACATTGATAGATAATACCGAAGTACAAAGTCCTAGGCACAGCCTTATCAATTCCCTCTTGTCTAAGTGGTGTGGCAAATATTATCTTCACTTTTCACAGACGAAACTGAAGTGTAGAAAAGTAAATAAATAAAGTTTCTTTTTTTTTTTTTTTGAGACAGAGTTTCGCTCACATTACCCAGGCTGGAGTGCAATGGCCCGATCTCGGCTCACCGCAACCTCCGTCTCCTGGGTTCAGGCAATTCTCCTGCCTCAGCCTCCTGAGTAGCTGGGATTACAGGCACGCGCCACCATGCCCAGCTAATTTT
>NW_016107496.1:2777008-2778128 GCF_001604975.1 Cebus imitator
AAAAAAAAAAAAAAAAGGAAAACACAGAACTTAACGTAACTGAAATTCTTGTTTATCTGTTAAAGGAATAAGAGTCTGAGGAATCATAGCAAACAACCATCAACAAAAGCAAAAAAGCAAACTGTTCAGTATCACTTTAACCATCTCAGTATTTAAAACCAGAAGCATTAGGCTACATAGTAAGAAGAATTTCATGTTGAACCATGGACCCACTGGTTAATCCTGGTGCCAGAGAAACGGAGCAGAGGTCACATGAACCAAGGGCAAAGGAAATAATGGACCGGCCAATGTCCAAAGTATTACTTTGTTTTAAAGGAAACTGTCTCGGGAAACTGCAGAGAACTACGTGGGAACATATACATGAACTAGGAGAATTACCATTCAGAATTTACTTTTTGTTTTGTTGTTTTTTGAGACAGAGTCTCTGTGGCCCAGGCTGTAATGAGGTGGTGTGATAATGGCTCGAGGTAGCTTCAACCTCCCAGTCCCAAGTGATCCTCCCTCCTCAGCCTCCCAAAGTGCTGGGGTTACAGGTATGAGCCACCACACCCAGCCCCAGAATTTAACATTCTTAAAAGTAAAAAGCATGATAGTCTCACTTGAAGCTGCATGTTTCTCAGTCTTTAGAAATGTTTCTAACAAAAATGACAAACTTCTCTTTGGAATAATCCTTTTTACACCATGTCCTAAATACCTAATAATTTCATTTAAAAAAAAAATTTTTTTTTTGGGACACGAAGTCTCGCACTGTCACCCAGGCTGGAGTGCAGTGGCATGACTGGCTCACTGCAACCTCCGCCTCCTGGGTTCAAGCAATTCCCTTGCCTCAGCCTTTCGAGTAGCTGGGACTACAGGCACACACCACCATGCTTGGCTAATTTTTTCTAATTTAGTAGAGATGGGGCTTCATTGTGTTGCCCACGCTGGTCTTGGACTCCTGAGCTCAGGCAATCTGCCCGCCTCAGCCTCACAAAGTGCTGGGATTACAGGCGAGAGCCACTGCGCCCAGCCATAATTTCCATTTCTTAAGTATCTTCTTTATGCAAGGCACTATTTATTTATTTACAGAGACAGGATATTGCTACGTTGCCCAAGCTGGTCTTGAACTCCTGGGCTCAAG
>NW_016107496.1:2779358-2781681 GCF_001604975.1 Cebus imitator
GGAGTTTCGCTCTTGTTACCCAGGCTGGAGTGCAATGGCGCGATCTCGGCTCACCGCAACCTCTGCCTCCTGGGTTCAGGCAATTCTCCTGCCTCAGCCTCCTAAATTGCTGGGATTACAGGCACACGCCACCATGCCCAGCTAATTTTTTGTACTTTTAGTAGAGACGGGGTTTCACCGTGTTGACCAGGATGGTCTCGATCTCTTGACCTCGTGATCCATCCGCCTCGGCCTCCCAAAGTGGGGGATTACAGGCTTGAGCCACCGCGCCCGGCCAATGAGTCTGGGGTTTTTATGTACTCATAATGGAGGAAGCATGTGCTGATGGATCCATGGGCAGCTACATATGGGCCTGGAAAAAGCATTATCTGATTGGCCAAATGTTCATCAATGAAATTCTCACTCTGAGTTGTGGACTGTACCTGGAACTGGCAGCCCAGCCCCAGCCTTCAGGCTGTCCCTAGCTTGAAGGTGGGATTTCACTGGGTACCTGCCCCTCCCAGCCTAGGAATCTGATCTGCCTCCCTCCACCATCAATATGCTCCCCACAGCACCCAGGCTGTCCGTGCTGAGGGGTGCCTGCAGGCCCCTTCCAAGCTGCCCTCAGCCTCCCTCAGCCCCCTCCCACACTCCTTGGTGCCCAAAGTCCGGAAGGGGCCCAGGCAGCAGGGGTCTGGCAGGAGGCTGGCGTGTCAGCACTGCCCTGAGTGCATGCACCCCGCTGGGTTGCGAGAGCATTAAGGCTCAGCTACAACTTTGTTCCGCACCAGAGCGAGTACTGGGAGTGGGGAGAGGCCAGGGAGAAGGCACTTCCAAGTCTGTAGGAGCAGGGGGCTTCCCAGATCTCTAAGAGTACAGGGATGCCCGGGTCCAGAGCTGTGGCTGGCTGGCTGCAACTGCTCTAGGAGCCAACTGGAGCTCCACCCTGCCAACTCAGCAGAGCGAGGGGCCTGGCCCCTGTGGGCTCTGCAACCCTGGCCATGCCTCCCCGACTGTAGCTGGCATCCTCACAGAGGCTGCTCCAGATGGCCCACTGCAACCATCACTTCTATATACCTCTCCTCTATCTTTTCCACTCCATTTCCATAGCTATCACCATCACCTAAGTTTAAGAACTAGTGCCTGGATAGCTATTTGTATAAGTTGACCAGGGATGGCTGGAACGACAAACCATTGGTGTGAGAACTTGCCAGTTATTGCCTAGTTCTCAAAGGATATGATAGGAAAGCAGGGAAGATACTAAGTTTAGATAAAATAGTAGAAAAACACTCCTTTTGCAACTGACTCAATCTTCCTTGCCCTTCTTTGTCCAATTCACCCCACTAACATGGCATGGCAAAAACAGAAGCTTAGCAAGCAATTTTCCTGGAGTGCAAAGAAGTGGCTTCCTAGATAACCACCAATATTTGATCTAAAGCATAATGTCTAATACCTAAAATTGCTACACATTGGTCTCTATACCTCGCCACCTTCACTCCTCCTGTCTTCCTACTCATCATTTCCAGAATAAAAACAATCTTAAGTAACAGTTTATTTTTATGTATGTATTTATTTATTTTGAGACAGAGTCTCACTCTGTCATCCAGGCTGGAGTCCAGTGGTACGATCTTGGCTCACCACAACCTCCAGCTCCCAAGTTCAAGCGATCCTCCTGCCTCAGCCTCCCACCTGCCACCGCACCCAGCTAATTTTTATATTTTTAGTAGAGATGGGATTTCTCCATGTTGGCTAGGCTGGTCTCTTAACTCCTGACCTCAAGTGATCTGCCTGCCCTGGCCTTCCAAAGTGCTGGGATTACAGGCATGAGCCATCAGGCCCGGCCTTAAGTAACAGTTTAATTTGGCTATTCCCACAACTTAAAATTATGAAAATACCTGCTAATGATAAAATCGAATTTAAGCTGCTCATCTCTGTATTGAGGGCTGTCTGTCAGTGCTGCATCGACACTTTCACCAGCTTTGCAATGCAGTAGAAAACCATGGAGTTTGGAGTCAGAATATTTGAATCCACATCTCATGACTGCATCTCACTAATATCATCATTAACTTAGTGAAAGAGGATGCCACCACCTACATCTCCCTGGATTGTTATGAGGATGAAATGAGATAAACACAAAAGGTAATTTGTAAACCACGACACTGCCAGTGTTGAGCACCGCGGCTTCCCCACATGGTCTCTCACTCTGGGCAAGGCCTGCCTCCTCAGGCATTTCTAAGAGTGGTAGAATATTTATTTATTTTTCTATCAGAAAAGATATTTTGCTTCTATAAATGTAGCCTTGAAATTCCGATCATCTGGATTATGTTTTTTTTTTTTTTTTTTT
>NW_016107496.1:2783169-2799915 GCF_001604975.1 Cebus imitator
GCTCAAGTGATCCTCTCACCTCAGCCTCCCAAGTAGCTGGGACCAAAGGCATGTGCCACCATGCCTGGCTAATTTTTTTTTTTTTTAATACAAAAAATAGACATGAGGTCTCACCATATTGCCTAGGCCGGCCTTGAACTCCTGGCCCTCAAGCAATCCTCCCTCTTCAGTTTCCCAAAGTGCTGAGCCACCATGACCAGGTGAATTTTTTCATTTTTTTGTAGAGATGGGGTCTCCCGATTTTACCCAGGCTGGTCTCAAACTCGTGGGCTCAAGTGATCCCTTAGCCTTGACCTCCCAAAGTGCTGAGATTATAAGCATGAGCCACTGTACCCAGCCTGCCCCAATTTTTTAAATGGGGGAAGCACTGGAGAAAGTGAACTATTAATACATTGTTAACCTGTCAGCCCACATTTTTGCCATGGGGCTTTTATTTTTTTCCTTTCATATTCTGGGCTCCTGAGTAAAATTCTATAAACATTGGCCTGAGGTTCACACAACATTTGGATGCCAGGTATGCCAAAAAATGTGAGAATTAGGTGAAAATGGTGCCATCTAATGCCTATTCTTAACTTTTATGGGGGGAGGGGCAGTATGGTCATAGACAACCTTGAGAATCTGATGAAAGGTATAGGGCCTCTCCCTAGAAAAGTGCTCCTACAAATAAACATGCCCTTTCAGGAGGAAACAGATAAAACAAACGCTTGTGGAAGCATCTTGTCATCACTTCCAAAGCACCACATGTGAAATGTTAAACTCAGAAGCCCCAGTCTCTAAACCTAGCCCCCCAGCCTTTTACATCTCCCTCTAAACCAGATCCCCAACTTAGAGGCTTGCTATGCCTCCACTCCACCTGGTCTGTCTCTGGCTATCAAACTGCACAGATTCCCTTCTCCCACCAGGCTGAGCTAGAAAAAACCAGTTCATTATCATTATCCCTCTCCTATTCATGCTCCCTGGGTTTTGGTTTTTGTTTTTTTGGGTTTTTTTTTTTTTTTCTTTTTTGAGACATAGTCTCACTCTGTCACCCAGACCGGAGTGCAGTGATGCAATCTCGGTTCACTGCAATTACCACCCTCCAGGCTCTGAGCCACCACACCAGGCTAATTTTTTGTATTTTTAGTAGAGATGGAGTTTCACCACATTGCCCAAGCTGGTCTTGAACTCCTGAGCTCAAACAATCCACCCACCTTGGCTTCCCAAAGTGCTGAGATTACAGGCATGAGCCACTGTGCCCGGCCCATGCTCCCTTATTCTATTGCCATACAAATCAGCCAATTTCTGAGCAAGGGGGACCTTTTACCCCAAATCTGCTTCCTATTCTATATTTTTTAACTTAGTGAATTACAAAGCCATTTTTGTTACAGGAACTCAAACTGGAAACCAGGACATCATCCTAGCGCCCTCCCTCTCACTACAGCCCACAGCCAGTCGGAGTGTGGCCTCCTCCTTTCTTCCCCCATTGCTTCCACACACATCACTCTTTACTTGGCTCAACTGGCCTACAGCATGACCCCTTCCAATCTATGCTTTGTGCTGCTACCAGAACCTAAATAAAAAATCACTTCCCGGGTGAAATCCTTTGATGGCTTCTCAGACTTTTCAGAATAATTTTCAAAATCCTTACTTTAAAATGCAAGGCCCAGCTGGGTGTAGCGGCTCATGCCTGCAGTCCCATTTGGGAGACCAAGGCCGGAGGATTACTTGAGTTTGGGAGTTAGAGACCAGCCTGAGCAACATGGCAAGACTTCATCTCTACAAATAAAAAAATTAGCTGGGCATGTTGGCATGCACCTGTAGTCCCAGCTACTCAGGAGGCTGAGGTGGGTGGATCAATTGAGCCAGGAAGTTGAGGCTGCAGTGAGCCCTGATTGTGCTACTGCACTCCATCCATCCTGGGCAGAGCCAGATGCAGTCTTTTTTTTTTTTTTTTTTTGATATGGAGTTTCGCTCTTGTTACCCAGGCTAGAGCACACTGGCATGATAGTTTACTCAACCTTCGCCTCCTGGGTTCAAGTGATTCTCCTGCCTCAGCCTCCCACGTAGCTGGGATTACAGTTGCCTACCACCATGCCCAGGTAATTTTTGTATTTCTAGTAGAGATGGGGTTTTACCATGTTGGTTAGGTTGGTCTTGAACTCCTGACCTCAAGTGATCCACCCACCTCAGCCTCCCAAAGTGCTGGGATTACAGGCGTAAGCCACCATGCCCGGCCAAGATGCAGTTCCAAATACAAAATCAAATAAAATGCAAGTCTCTTGTGATCTGGCCCTGTTGGTCCTCAAGCTCTGTCCTCCACTCCACCTGCCTCCCTCATACCCGCTTCTATACATTATGCCATTTGTGCTGTTTGCCTCTGTGCATTTCCACAACAGCTATGCCCTCTGCCCGAGTACCCATATTTTCTCTTCATCTGAAGTTTACTAGTTCTCAAAAACATCCGTAGTCCTCTCCAAAAATGCCATTCTTAACTCTGCAGTTTATTAAGTGCACCTTTCCAGTGGGCTCTAATGTTGGTTTACTCATTTCTCTTTTCTTAACTCTAAGTGTCTTGATGGCAACACACTTGTTTTATATCCTTGTATCATATCTGCAGCTCTCAATTAATCTTTCTTAAATGCACAAATAATCCCAGGCATCTCTGTTCCTACCCTCAGGTGAAAGTTAAATACCCTAGATTGTCAATGACACATAAATCTTGTAATTTCCCGGGCCCGGTAGCTCATGCCTGTAATCCCAGCACTTTGGGAGGCTGAGGTGGGCAGATTTGAGACCAACCTGGCTAATATAGTGAAACCCCGTCTCTACTAAAAACACAAAAATTAGCTGGGCATGGTAGCACGCCTGTAGTCCCAGCTAATCATTGCCTGAACCTGGGAGGTGGAGGTTGTGGTAAGCTGAGATTGCACCATTGCACTCCAGCCTGGGCAACAGAGCAAGACTCTGTCTCAAAAAACAAAACAAAAAAATCTTGTAATTTACCTTTAGCTGCCACAAAAACCAAACCTTGACACTCCCAAGTCATCCTACTCATGTCTATACTCCTTCCTCTCAGCAGATGGCTTCACTTCTCATTCCACAAAAGAAAAAAATGAGCCAGTGAATGAGACTGGAAATGTAAAAACCTCACAGATCCCTCTCCTGACCTAAGGATGAGGTCTCCTCCCAGGCTCTGCAATAATACCCCTGGGCTCTTGATTCCTCTCTCCCAGGTCTGTCTTTTGCTGAGTCACGTTCATTTTGTATCGTCACTGTTCCCCTCTCCAGGAATTTCTTCGCCTGTGCTCAAATATCCTAAAATCCACACCTTCCTCCAATAAAATCAAAACAAAATAACACACTAGGCCAGGCACAGTGTTTCGCTCACATCTGTAATCAATCCCAGCACTTTGGGAGGCCGAAGCAGGTAGATCACCTGAGGTCAGGAGTCTGAGACCAGCCTGGCCAACATGGTTAAATTCCATCTCTACTAAAAAAAAAAAACCACACAAAAATTAACCAGGCATGTTGGCAGGTGCCTGCAGTCCCAGCTACTTAGGAGGCTGAGGCAGGGAGAATTGCTTGAACCTGGGAGGCGGAGGTTGCAGTGAGTTGAGATTGCACCAGTGCACTCCAGCCTAGGTGACAGAGCAAGACACTGCCTCAGAATAAATAAATAAGGGCTTCATCCTATGTCTGAACTGTGTTATATCTGATTCTCGTGTTCCTTAAGATGTTTTCCATTCCTGTGGCTTCTGGATACCATTCTCTCATGGGTCTTTTCAACCCTCTACAGCTGCTCCACTTCTACTTCACCAGTATGCCTTCCTTATAGTCCTTGTTATTCTACAGACTTCTTTTTGTGGGAGTTCAATGGATCTGTGACACGTCCACACTCTCCTATCCTGTGGAGCACACTGGCTAGACAGAAAAATGTTGGGCACCTGTCACCTGTATTAGTTTCCTATTGCTGCTCTAATGCACAACCTAAGTGGCTTAAAACAACACAAACTTATCATGTTACAGTTCCGGAAGATGGACATCGAAAACGGGTCTCACCAGGCTAAAATCAAGGTGTCGGCAGGTCTGTATTTCTTCTGGAGGCCCTGGGGGAGACTACTTTCTTTTCCAGTTTGTCGAGGCCACCTTCACTCCTCGGCACATGGTGCCTTCTTCCATTTTCAAAGTCAGCAATCTAACATCTTCAAATCTCTCAACCTGACTTTATTCTCCTACCTTCCACCTTCTTGTAAAAACTGCTGTAATTACATTTTCCCCCACCCAGATGATCCAGGACAAGCTCTCAACTCAAGGTCAGCTGATCACTAGCAACCTTAATTCCATCTGCAATCTTAATTTCCCTTTTTCATGTACTATAACATATCCCCAGGTTCTGGAAATTAGGATGTGGACATTTCTGGGAGTGGTGAAGAGGCGATATTATTCTGCCTGCCACATCAGGTAAACTGGCAAATACATAAAAGATAATGAAACCTTCAGTGAGGCATCAAACTGGTCTAAAATAGACAAGATGAACTGAGCATGGTGGCGGGCACCTGTAATCTCAGCTACTTGGGAGGCTGAGGCAGGAGAATCACGTGAACCCAAGGAGGTTGCGGTGAGCCAAGACCATGCCACTGCACTCCAGCCTGGGCAGTAGAGTGAGACTCCATCCCACATAAATAATAAGGAAGACAAGATGAGAACCGTGTGAAATGGCAGAATAGTTGCAGGAAGAGCTGAATGAGGAATACAAGGGAACAGAATACAGTCTGTACACGCTAAGTTTCAAAAAGAAAATCAGGCTACATTTGTAGAAGAGCTCACATTTGTCTCTGACGCATCTCCCCAGGCTAAAAATTATCATTTCTATTTCTGGAGCCTTCCCTACATGATCACTTGACTCAGAATCCTTTGATGACTCCAGGCATGTCTTCTAATCCTCTCCCAATCTCTTCACAACTTTAAAATTATGAAACCTAACAAATAAGTTTTTGAATATGCAAAATGACCATTAAACATAGGAAAATATGTTCGATTTCACTCACAAGAAATGCTCATCAAAACTGCTGTAAGGTACCATTTCTCACATATCAGATTGGTGAAAACTTCAAAAGTCTGACCACACATTCCGCTGGGCAGGCAGTGGAGAAAGAGTCACTTCTGTATATTGCTGGTGGGAATGCCAATACATTCAACCCTCGTAGGGAAATTTGGCAATATCTAATAAAACTAAACTTTAATTTTCCTTTGACCCAGCAATTCCACTTCTGGGAATTTACCCTGAAAATATACCTTCAATAATATGAAAACATATATGCACAGGGTGATTCACTGCAACATTGTTTGCTGTAATGTCTCCAGCCTACATGCTCACTCACAGCTAGAAGAGCACTTCAACCATGCTACACTCACACAGTGGAGGACTATGCAGCTATAACACAGAAGGAGGAAAAGATCCCTAGGACTCTTGCATCTTTTTTTTTTTTTTTTTTCTTGAGACAGAATCTTGCTCCGTCACCAGGCTGGAGGGCAGTGGCACGATCTTGGCTCACTGCAACCTCTGCCTCCCGGATTCATGCGATTCTCCTGCCTCAGCCTTCCAAGTAGCTGGAACTACAGGCATGCACCATCACACCCAGTTAATTTTTGTATTTTTAGTAGAGGCGGGGTTTCACTGTGTTAGCCAGGACAGTCTCCATCTTCTGATCTTGTGATCTTCCCGCCTCGGCCTCCCAAAGTACTGGGATTACAGGTGTGAGCCACCGCGCCCAGCCTCTCTTGCATCTTTCTAACGCCATTTGGGCTAGGGCCCACTTGTCCAGGCTGTGCTGCTTCTGCCCCTTGTTTTATTTGCTCATTGTCATGGCTTTCAGGAATTTTGCCTTGTCTTTGTCCTCCTTTTTCTTGCTCTGCTTGGTCACACTGAGCTCTGCGATGCCTTTCAACTAAAGGGGTCCCCTCTGGACCTGCTTATAGGCTGACATGGCACCCGCCTGTAGTTTAGTAGGTAGGCTGCCCTGATTACTTATATTAATGATCAAATTGCCCCAGATTTCACTATTGGATGCCCGTTTAAGCTGGCTCCTCTTGTCTATTGGCATGTCCCATTATTCTTTGAATGCCTTTTTTTTTTTTTTTTTTTGAGGTGAAGTCTCGCTCTGTCACCAAGGCTGGAGTGTAGTGGTGACATATCAGCTCACTGAAACCTCCACCTCCCAGGTTCAATAGATTCTCTTGCCTCAACCTCCTGAGTAGCTGGGATTACAGGCATGTGCCACCTCACCCAGCTAATTTTTGTATTTTTAGTAGAGACGGGGTTTCACCATGTTGGTCAGGTTGGTCTCCAACTCCTGGCCTCAAGTGATCGGCCTGCCTCAGCCTCCCAAAGTGCTGGGATTAAGGCGTGGGCAGTGAGACAACACAGCCTGGGTAGCTGAAACAAGTCACCACTCAAGGCAGGAATGAAACATAAATCTTGTCCCTTTCTGAGCCCATTCCCCCAAAATCCCACTTCCAGACACTTCTAACGTGCATTGCCAGGCCAGGTGTGGCTAATCAATCAGTCTTCTTTGTAATGGAACCCAGACACATTCTGCCTCAGAACCCTCATCTCTGGGCTCCAAGCAGCTTCTTGTATTTACTCAGAGTTAGCACATCACCTGGAGCCTACTTAGCATTCCCGCCTTAAGGACACCTCACAGGTGAAAGGACTATGGCAGAGCCCCATGGTAAACAGACATGGGAACAGTCAAATTGGAGGGTCCAGGTAGCAGCGCTGGAAGGCCAGGGCCTTCGAGGGCCTATGTGTCCTAGATGAGGATCAAACTACATACGCTATTGAGAGAAACGGTCTCTGCTGATACAGTAATTGAAATAACAAAGGCAGAAGAGAAAAATCGAGTATGGAGTTTGAGGTTGGCCTATGTAAACTACAGAACAAAGCAAAAACAAAACAAACAAAAAAAAAACCAGTTATTTCAAAATAAAATATAAATAATCATAGTGATGAGTAAGCCACTGAATAAATAGGAATGCAAAAGTCCAAACTGATATAAATAAACGATTAAATAGAATCCTCATTAGAATGCCTACTAATAAATTTTGGTTTGGTTTTGTTTCTGAGATGGAGTCTCTCTCTGTTACCCAGGATGGAGTGCAGTGGCATGATCTTGGCTCACTGCAAACTCTACCTCCTGGGTTCAGGCGATTTCCTCCCTCAGCCTCCCTAAGTAGCTGGGACTACAGACATGTGCCACCCTGCCCAGGTAATTTTTTTTTTTTTCTGTATTTTTAGTAGAGACGAGGTTTCACCATGTTGGCCAGGCTGATCTGAAACGCTTCACCTCAGGTGATTCCCCTACACCTTGGCCTCCCAAAGTGCTGGGATTACAGGTATGAGCCAACGCGCCCAGCCATAAATGTTTTTTTAAAGTGATGTATTTAGCTCCTCCTCCCATCTTGGCTCCTACGGAGGCCTGCTGGGAACAGGACTTCTAAAAGGAACTATGAATGGAAGGCTGTGGTCCAAGGCTGTTTTTGCCGGCTATAAGCGAGGTCTTCAGAACCTAAAGGGAGCACACAGCTCTTCTTAAAATTGAAGGTGTTTATGCCCGAGATGAAACAGAATTCTGTTTGGGCAAGAGATGTGCTTATGTATACAAAGCAAAGAACAACACAGTGACTCCTGGCAGCAAACCAAACAAAACCAGAGTAATCTGGGGAAAGGCATATGGAAACAGTGGCATGGTTCATGCCAAATTCCGAAGCAACCTTCTTGCTAAGGCTATTGGACACAGAATCCGAGTGACGCTTACCCCTCGAGGATTTAAACTAATGAAAAGTCAATAAATAAATGTGGATTTGTGCACTTGTATTTTTGTTAAGTGGATTAAAAAATTTACCTTAAAAAATGACATATTTTGAAAAACCACCATTTAGCAAACTAAAATTAATGGAGTCAAGCAAGGATCACCAATGGACACTGAAATTAATGGATAAAAGTCTGACAAATAACTGGATATTTGTATAATATTAAAGTACCTATTCAGAAACTACTTATTAATTAAAAGTGGGAAGAAAAACAGTAACTACAGCGGAGAACCAGACAGACACCACCCTAATTCACATGATCAAAGCAGTGGTGTGCTAGAGCTCACTCCTACCAACCCAGGAAAGGGACATTTTCCAACCTTGCGTTCCATGATGACAGGCTCTATTTAGAAATTGGCCATGATGGGAGTATTTACAACACAGAATGGGGCAACAGCAAATGCCACAGATCAGGGCGACATCTCCCCTTCCAGAACCAGTTGTTAAATATTTATCAGCATCACACTGGATCAAAGTTTACCAGAAGACAATTCGACTTTCTGTGCCTCCTGATATTTCACACTAAGAAGAGCACAGTATCACTTTTGTTGTATTCTGCCCAAAATGTAGGACCTCAATCTAGTGAGAAAACATCAGTGAGGGGGGAAAAAAAACTAGACTGAGAGGCATCCTACAAAATAACTGGACTGCACTGGCAAAACGTCAAGGTCAGTTGGGCACGGTGGCTCACGCCCATAATCCCAGCACTTTGGGAGGCCAAGGTGGGTGGACCACCTGAGGTGAGGAGTTTCAGAGCAGCCTGACCAACATGGTGAAACCCCATCGCTACTAAAAATACAAAAAATTAGCAGGGTGTGGTGGCAGATGCCTGTAGTTCCAGCTACTTGGGAGGCTGAGGCAGGAGAATTGCTTGAACCGGGGAGATGGAGATTACAGTGAGCCTAGATTGTGCCATTGCACTCCAACCTGGGCAACAAGAGCAAAACTCCGTCTCAAAAGAAAAAAAAAAAAATCAAGGTCATGAAAGACAAAGATGATTGAGGAGATGTCAAAGACTAAAGAGGCAGAACAACTGAAAGCAATATATGATCCTAATTGGATGCTAGGCCAGAAATTTTTTTTTTATTAAGGACATTATTGGGACAACTAGTGAATATAAATAAAATCTTTATATTGGAAAACAAACTAATATCAATGTTAAATTTCTGATTTTGAACACCGTACTATGGTTATATAATAAAATAATGTCCCAAATGCATACAAAAGCATATGGAGGAAAAGGCATAGTTTGCAGCTGTCAGGTGGTTCGCCAAAACTATTTTTTAAAGAAAGAAACATGTTAATAAAGGAAAATGTAGGTACCAGACACGTAGTTCTTTGTACTGTTCTGGGGACTTTTCCGTAAGTCTGAAATCATTTAAACATTAAGTTACAAAAGAAAAACCATGAACGCTACCTGGTCCTCTGCCCTCATCTCGAGGTCCACATGGCTGCAGTTGGAGGGAGGCGGTGAGCAACACGTTCTCCAAGGTCTCAAGGGGCCGCAAGGCCATGAGATCAGAACAGAAGTGAAGGCCACGTCCAGCACCCACCCGCCTCAAGAGCCACAGCCTCTCTCGGGTCTCCACAGCCTCACTCAGGTCTTAACGCGCAGGCTCAGGGATTGGCCGCACGTGCCGTGACATCGCGTCTTTCCCCGGGTGCGTGTGCAGCTCAAGACTTTGCAGGAGGCGCACCTGCAGTAGCCCCACCGCCAGGTGAGCAGTGATGAGCTCTCATTGCCTCAGCCGGAGATTCCAACCACAATGCATGCACCTCTCCTCTGGCTAGCGCGCGTTTCTGAAGGATAGCAAGAATCCTGGCCTCTGATGGCTGTCCTCTCCCCTTCCCCTCCAAGCCCAGTGTTGTGACCCTGTGCCCTCTTTTCCCTCAATTCTGGGCTCAGGAGTCAGGTACTAAGACTCACAGTCACAGAGGGAAGTCAGAAGCTCCCTTGTGAAGGCAGACTTAAGTAAATGCATCTTCTTCCAAAGCCTTCATGTTTTTCTTAATGTTGGCTTTGAGAGCCTAGTTTGTGGCCCAGGTGTTTCTGGCAGGATGCTGGCAGTCTTGGCCAATAGCAGCTGACCACTCCCCCACCCCCCTGGGGCGTGTTTCTGGGCTTTCCCATTATCAATTAGTTGGAAATTGCACATCACTGTGTCCTGGCCTTACAAAAAACACCTGTTCTGATCTACAGCCTCTTGCTGAAGGAACACTAGGAGACAGACAGCGGATACACCACAGGTATTTTTACACTTAACGTTTTCTGATGAAGCCTCATTCATAGGATGAAGCTGCTGTATTTGAATTCTGGGGTGAACACAATAGGTTGCACAGGGAACAGATTCAGGTGCTGCTAAATCTGTTGTGATTATCGTTGCTTTTGCAAGTTTCTTCATTCATCCTATGTAGATAAGCCAGGCTAGACAAGGAATCCATCGTTTAGCATAGTAACTGGCACACAGGAGGTGCTTGGTAAATATCTGAATGACTTTATAATGCCCTGCACATTCTGCAGAGTTGGAGTGATCACTCTCCAGATACCTGTAAATCTGGAAGTATTTTTCCCTATGTTGGCACTGTCATACTTCTTTAAAATGATACTTTAAAAAGAAACTGTGTTCTTCAAATACAGTGCTTGTGGAAGAAGTCCTGAGGTTCCCAAAAATCTCAAATACTGAGCAGTGAAAGGAGACTGAATAACAGAACTATAATCTGTGTTTTTATTCTGTATTCATAAAAATCTAATTATCACTTTTTCTCTGTATTTTTTTTTCTTATCCCCTTCCCCTGCAAAATAAAAAAATTCTATAATGAAAAGTGTGAAGGAAAGACAATTGCTTATTTCAGTTGAGCAGATAGTCTTATCAAACAAATGAAGACAACGAACACATAATCGAGAGTGTGATGGGAGAGGGAAGACAAATTGTTTTTAATGATTCATGGCAACCACATTTATATCCTATTGTTACTAGAGAAAAAAATGTCTTCAGATAACCAGTGGTCAGCAGATGAGGATGAAAGCCAATTATCCCGACTAATCAGGAAATCTAGAGACTCCCCCTTTGTCCCTATAGGTAAGTACAAGCTTTGGGAGGATGCTGGAAAACTGTAATAACATAATGATGCCTTACCCAGTGCCTCTGAGGACTGAAATGTCTCATATAATTGAATTTTTCCAGATAATTGAAGCTAACCTCCTCTAAACATGTGTTGAACTTTCAGAATAATTTCTAGTACATGGTAAGCCCCCAGTAAATGTTAGCTGTTATTTGAGGCATCAAATTTTATTCTACTTTATCCATTTTTTAGAAGTCTACCTAAAATTATCAATTCCTAGTCAGTCAGATGAAATAGGCTGAATGAACATTAATGTTTCTGTCATAACTCAGGACTGTCAACAGCAGCATCAGTTTATTATATTTAAAGTCTGTTAGGAACCATTGAGATGCGTATGTCTCCTTGTCTTGTAAGTAATCTAAACTTTAAGTTCTTATGTCTTCTGTTTATAGATTTTTTCTGTTTCTTTCTTACCATTGGGCACATTAAAAACTTCTGCTTCTAAGCCAGGCATGGTGGCTCATGCCTGTAATCCCAGCACTTTGGGAGGCCGAGGTGGGAGGATTGCTTGAGCTCAGGAGTGCAGGTTGTAGTGAACCAAGATCATACCACTGCACTTCAGCGTGGGTGGCATGGTGAGACCCTGTCTCACAAACGAGAAACCAAAACTTCTGCGTCTAATGTTTTTAATGTACTGTGGCACCAGAAGCTACATACCCAAGCTTGAAAGAACTGTGAGTCAATTCAGAGGAAAGCTCTGAGTAAAAGCCTGGACCTATCTGAACACTTGTGAGCATGAGCTTCGTAGTGGTCATTTTGGCTGCTCAGTGGCTCTCTATGCTGGCTTCCTGGTGTGCTCCAGATGTTGAGTTTGATGGCAAAATAAATTCTGGACTAAAAACGTGATACTATAATTAGGCTGGGCACGGTGGTTCATGCCTGTATCTCAGCACCTTGGGAGGCTGAGGTGGGCAGACAGCTAGAGGTCAGGAGTTTGAGACCAGCCTGGCCAACGTGGTAAAACCCCATCTTTACTAAAAATACAAAAAATTAGCCAGGCATAGTGGTATGTGCCCGTAATCCCAGCTACTCAGGATGCTGAGACACCAGAATCACTTGAACCCAGGAGGAGGAGGTTGCAGTGAGCCGAGATCGCACAACTGTACTCTAGCCTGTGTGCAGAGCAAGACTCTGTCTCAAAAAACAGAGATACCATAATTTGATCACTTAATGATCTATACCTTAGCTTCTTTATGCTTTCCCTACACATATTTAGTATGTTTATGTTTTCAACAAGTACTATGTGTATGTGGACTTAAAAAAAATCACGCCACAAAACCTAAGCACCAATATTATGTTTTAAAGTCTGAGCTTTTGCTTTCTTCTCCATGGATGTATACTTCAGCCATGCCTATTTCCTTCTGTTCATTTTGTCTGGAAACTATTAAAATAATTTACTTAAATCAGACTGACATAAGTTTGCAAAAATGTTAATAGCATAAAACCTTCTAAATAGATGTTTAGAAGTAAAAATAAATACCAGATGTTCCCATTAAGTGTTACTGTGACTCTAGCTACTTTCTAAGTGTCATTATTCACCTATCAAAAAAGAATCAAATTTTACTTTACAGTAATATTGTTTAGAAGCTCCATTTAAGACTTGTAATACAACCCATAAGAAATGGAAGCAAATAATTTAATAGTGATTTATCTTCCTTAGCATTTTTAACTAGAAAAACAATTCGAAAACACAATGCTACGTGAACAGATCACTATAATGAACAGAGATTAATCACTGTGCCTGTTGTACATTAAATTATTTTTCCAGAGACATTTTGGGTGATTAAAGTAGAAAGATAAGAGTGTTTCCAGCTAAATTCAATTATAAACAAACTAGAGACACTATATGGAAAACAGTAAAGGTTCTGACTTTAATCTCGAAAAGAAACAAAATCAATTTAAATAAAAACAACTCTGATTTGATTAAGGGAAGAGAGCCGAGCTTTTGCTAATAAATAAATAACAATAAAATTTGGTAGGCTGGGCAAGGTGGCTCATACCTGTAATCCCAGCACTTTGGTAGGCGAAGGCAGGTGAATCACTTGAAATCAGGAGTTTGAGACCAGCCTGGCCAAGATGGTGACACCCCGTCTCTACCAAAAATACAAACATTAGCCAGGCGTGGTGGCGCATACCTGTAATCCCAACTACTCAGGAGACTGAGGCACGAGAATCATTTGAACTCAAGAGGTGGAGGTTGCAGTGAGCTAAGATCACACCACTGCACTCCACCCTGGACAACAGAGCGAGATTCTGTCTCAAAAAAAAAAAAAAAAAAAAAAATGGAGAGACTACTGTTTTCATGAATTTGAGGGGCATTTGTGTGTGTGTGTTTGTGTTTAGTAGAGGCAGGGTTTCACCATTTTGGCCAGGCTGGTCCTGAACTCCTGACCTCAAGTGATACATCTGCCTCAGCCTCCCAAAGTGCCTGATTACAGGCATGAGTTACCACGCCTAACCCTGTGTTCATGAATTGGAAGGCACAGTCTATTAGTAAAGATGTCAATTATCCCCAAATTGATCTATAGGCTTAATGTCATTCCTGTCAAAACCCCAGCAAGGGTTTTTGTAGACATAGATAAACTTATTCTAAAACTTATATGGAAAGGCACAAGTCCTAGAAAATCTAAAATAATCTTTTTTAGAAAAGATAAAATGGAAAGAATCACTCTGGCTGATATTAAGGCTTACTATATTGCTATAGTAATCAACATGGTGTGGTACTGATGGAAGGTCAGATGCGTAGATCAATGGAATAGAATAGAGAATCCAAAAGGCTGGGCACAGTGGCTCACGCTTATAATCCCAGCATTTCAGGAGGCTGTGGCGGGTGGGTCACTTGGGGCCAGGAGTTCAAGGCCAGCCTGGCCAACATATTGAGACCCATCTCTACTAGAAATACAAAAGTTAGCCAGGCGTGTTGGTGCATATCTGTAATCCCAGCTACTAGAGAGGGTGAGGCACGAAAATCACTTGAACCTGGGAGGTGGAGGTTGCAGTGAGCTGAGATTGCACCACTGCATTCCAGCCTGAGCAAGAGTGAGACTCTGTCTCAAAAGAAAAACAAACAAAAATAGACTCACATGTTTACTATGCAAATGTTTTCTTACTGTGCATTTTGTCATTGTCATATTCTATTACGTCTGCCATATCCTCTTACAGATGTTTTCAATATGCTGTTCTATTTTCTTCAGTTTTTGTTGTTGTTATGTTTTTGTTTTGTTTTGCATTTAACTTTTTTTTTTTTTTTGGGACGGAGTTTCGCTCTCGTCACCCAGGCTGGAGTGCAATGGCGCAATCTCGGCTCACCGCAACCTCCGCCTCCTGGGTTCAGGCAATTCTCCTGCCTCGGCTTCCTGCGTAGCTGGGATTACAGGCATGCGCCACCATGCCCAGCTAATGTTTTGTATTTTTAGTAGAGACGGGGTTTCACCATGTTGACCAGGATGGTCTCGATCTCTTGACCTTGTGATCCACCCGCCTCGGCCTCCCAAAGTGCTGGGATTACAGGCTTGAGCCACCACGCCCGCATTTAACTCTTACTTATCCAAAAAAAATTTTTTTTTGCAGGGTCTGATGTGAAGTACAAATCCAAGTTAGTTCTTCTCTATACCAACAGGTTGTACTTATGGCATTTATTAAATTGTTCCACTATCTGGTGGGTTTTTCTGTTGGTTTGTTCATTTGTTGTTTTGAGATGAAGTCTCGCTCTGTCGCCCAGGCTAGAGTGCAACGCCACGATCTCAGCTCACTGCAACCTCCACCTCCCAGGTTCAAGTGATTCTCCTGCCTCAGCCTCCTGAGTGTCTGGGATTACAGGCAGGTACCACCACGCCTGGCTAATTTTTTTGTATTTTTAGTGGAGACGGGGTTTCACCATGTTGGCCAGGTTGGTCTCGAACTCCTGACCTCAAGTGATCTACCCACCTCGGCCTCCCAAAGTGCTGGGATTATAGACATGAGCCACCACACCTGGCCCAGTATCTGTTATTTGGCTATTTTTATTTTGTCACGGATTCAGTTCTCCGTGTTTTAAATCTTTTTCTAGAATCTTTCCTATTTAGTTGATAAGTTCTTTGTTTTAGAGCCAGTTATATAGAATACTGGTTGTCACAGCAGTATATTCACCCCTTGACATTTGTAGGAAATACAGAAATATTTGTTTAGGCTTCTGAACTTTTCTAGAATCACAGTTCTTGCCAGAGTTATGCTTATTATGCATATATTCATACCTTTTCAACTCTCACTAAAGTTTATTGTTTCACTTTATACAGAAGAACAATTTTTTTTATCACTCTACTGGATTTACTTCTTCTTTCGTAACAGGAAAAGAAGAGTAAAAGCCAAACACTCAAAAGCTGTGGGTCCTGAGATGTTGGATCAGTTCCCTTGCTGGCTAAGTGACTTGCCACAGATAATAACCTTGTAATAACCTTTGAAATCATTCCTCAGGAAATCACATATGGCTAGACAAGTTACTCTATCATTCTAATTTTTCTGGGAAGAGTCAAAACTGCAAATATTGGACCTAAGAATATTAAGGGCTAATTTTAAAATCTGGTAGATCAAATCCAGCTTGGTTCTTTGAAAAATGTTTCTTTTTTTTAAATTGTACTTTAAGTTCTGGGGTACATGTACAGAACATGCAGGTTTGTTACATAGGTATACACTGAAAAATGTTCTTTTTTGAAGTCTTTCCTGCTTATATTCCAGGCTCTTATCCTTTAGACAATCTTTCATTTAACTCTCTAAGCACTTGAAAATTCTTGCCTGCTGTGTATTCAACCCATACATTTTTTTTTTTTTTTCCTAGAGACAGGGTGTCACCCTGTCACCTAGGCTGGAGTGCAGTGGTGCAATCATAGATCCCTGAAGCCTTGAATTCCTGGGCTCACGGCATCCTCCTGCCTCAACCTCCTGAGTAGCTGGGACTATAGATGTGCATGCCTGGCTAATTTTTTATTTTTTGTAGGGGTGAGGGTCTTGCTATGTTGCCCAGGCTGTTCTCAAATTCCTGGTCTCAAGCGATGCTCCTGCCTCAGCCTTCCAAATAACCTATAGTTTTACAATTCACAGGTATAGCAGGCTTTGTGACTGTGGTGTCCTATGGTCTTTACAAATTAAAGTATAGAAGAGATCAGAAAATGTCACTTCATCTTATTCACATGAGAGTTGCTGCCCAAGGATTTGTTGTCGGAGCTGTGACTCTAGGTAACCTGCTTTATTTGTACCTTATGTTCAGCTGTCCTTGAGAGTATATTTACTTATTTTATTCATTCATAGTAGAAGATAATAACTGGGTCAACAAAAAAAAAAGCTGGGTGGTGGCACATGCCTGTAATCTCAGCTACTAGGGAGGCTAAGGCAGGACCATCACTTGAACCTGAGAGGCGGAGGTTACAGTGAGCTGAGCTCGTACCATTGCATTCCAGCCTGGGCAACAAGAGTGAAGCTCCATCAGAAAAAAAAAAAAAAAAGCTGGGTGTGGTGGCTCTCTCTCAACACTTTGGTGGGCTGGGGCGGAGAGATCACTTGAGGTCAGGAGTTCAAGACCAGCCTAGCCAACACTCACCTCTACTAAAAAATACAAAAATTAGCCAGGTGTGGTGGCATGCACTTGTAGTCCCAACTACTCGGGAGGCTGAGGCAGAAGAATCGCTAGAACCTGGGAGGTGGAGGTTGCAGTGAGCTGAGATCACGCCACTGCACTCCAGCCTGAGCATCAGGGCAAGACTCCGTCTCAAAAAGAAAGAAATGAAGTACTGCTATATG
>NW_016107496.1:2800007-2806809 GCF_001604975.1 Cebus imitator
ACGTTCAGGGTCATGATCATCTTCATCACCTATAAAAAAAAAAAAAAAGAAATAGCACAGGTTGCTATGGTAGCACAAACATAAGGGAGTGGTATTTAACAAGGGCTGGGAGGCTAGGGGAGGCAACTCTAAGGATGTAAATCATGTGCTGAACTAAGAATAAGGAGGAATTAACTAAGCAGAGAAGGAGCTCAGGATTCTAGGCAGAGGAAAAAACAAAGGCACAGAAGCACGGCATGTAAGTGGAAAACTACATAGCTTGGTAGGTGAATCAGTGTTTGATGAGAAAAGCAAAACTACTAGTAGTAATATTTAGTGAGGGATTTATTACAGGTATTTAGCCTTATATAATTATGAGGCCCTTGCATATGATTCTGGAGCTTGGGCCTGAAGTGAGCAGGGAAAGGAATTAGAAAAGGAAAGTAGGCCCGGCGTGGTGGGTCACCCCCTGTAATCCCAGCACTTTGGGAGGCTGAGGCGAGGGATCACTTGAGGTCAGGAGTTCAACCTCAAATGGTCCACCTGCCTCAGCCTCTCAAAGCGTTGGGATTGTGGGCATGAGCCACTGGACCCGGCCTTTATTTTTTGTAGAAACAAGGTTCTCAATTCATTGCGTAAGCTGGTCTTGAACTCCGCCTCAGCCTCCCAAAGTGCTGGGATAACAGGCATAAGCCACCATGCCTGGCTTAATTTAAGAAACTATTTTACTACTACATCACATGGACTGTTAGTATCCTCTTTATCACTGAAAACATGGCCATTAATGCCTTTAAATCTAAATAGATCAGAGAACCAATTCTGGATAACCCAAAACCACTTCAGAGAATCTATCATCAGGGTTCTGTTCCTCTGGAAGCACTTCTAATTCCAAACTGTATCAGTCAGGATTCAGACAAGCAAAACTACCAGTAGTGATATATAAAAAGCAATTTAGGCTGGGTGTGGTGGCTCATGCCTGTAACCTCAGCATTTTGGGAGTCCGAGGCAGGAGGATCACTTGAGCCCAAAAGTTTGAGACCAGACTGGGCAATATGGCGAATACCCTGTTTCTACAAAAAATTAAGAAATTAGCCAGGCAGGTCTCATCCACCTGTGGTCCCAGCTACTCGGGAGGCTGAGATGAGAGGATGGCTTAAACCCAGAAGATCAAGGCTGCAGTGAGCCTTGCTCACACCACTGCACTCCAGCCTTGACCACAGAGCAAGACATTGTCTCAAATAATAATAATAATAATAAAGGAAGACGAGAAGGAAGAGGATGAAGAGGAGGAGGAGAAGGAGAATGAAAAGGAAGAGAGAGGAGGAAAAGAAGGGAGTTATTACAGAGATATGACCTTAAAACATTTTTGGAGTTGGCTAAACAGTCCATGCGAGGCTGTTGCTTATGTTTCTAATACTGGGGCCCGAAGTCAGCAAATCAACAGTCGAGAAGGAAAGATAAACAGGAATTTGCAAGGATGAGCCAGAACTGACAAAAGGATGAGGCAGACTCACCTTACAGTAATCTCTACTCCAGTTCCACCGATTTTTTTCTTTGGAGAGACAGGGTCTTGCTCTGTCATCCAGGCTGGACTGCAGTGGTACAATCACGGTTCACTGTAGCCTCAAATTCCTGGGCTCAGGTGATCCTCCCACCTCAGCTTCCCTAGTAGCTAGGATCATAGGCATGCGCCACCATGCCCAGCTAATTTTTTTGTTCTGTTTTTTTCTTTTCTTTTCCACATCAATAGAAGATTCCTTGTGAATGTTCCATTTTTTTTGAGATGGAGTCTCGCTCTGTCGCCCAGGCTGGAGTGCAATGGCACAAACTCAGCTCACTGCAAACTCTGCTTCCCAGGTTCAAGCAATTCCCATGCCTCAGACTCCCAAGTAGCTGGGATTATAGGCACCTGCCACCATGCCTGGCTAATTTTTGTATTCTTAGTAGAGACAGGGTTTTGTCATGTTGGCCAGGCTAGTTTGAACTCCTGACCTCAGGTAATCCACCCGCCTCAGCCTCCCAAAGTGCTGGGATTACAGGTATAAGCCACCATGCCCGGCCCTAACTTTTTAAATTTTTTTGTAGAGATGAGTCTTGCTATTTTAACTAGGCTAGTCTCTAACTCCTACCCTTAAGTTACCCTCCTCCCTTGGCCTTCCAAAGTGCTGGGATTACAGGCATAAACCCCCACCACCCACCTGCATTTATATTGTTTGTAAATAAATGCACATTTTGGCGTGGCACAGTGGCTCACACCTATAATCCCAGCACTTTGGGAGGTCGAGGCAGGTGGATCACCTGAGGTCAGGAGTTTGAGACCAGCCTGGCAACATGGTAAAACCCCATCTCTACCAAAAATACAAAATTACTCGGGTGTGGTGGCACACACCTATAGTTCCAGCTACTCAGAAGGCTGAGACAGGAGAGCTGCTTGAATCTGGGAGGTGGAGGCTACAGTGAGCCAAGATTGTGCCACTGCAAACCAGCCTGGGCGAGACAGAGCAAGACTCTGTCTCAAAAATAAATAAATGAATGCACATTTTGAGAGGCATGCTCAACATATTTACTTAAGTAAATTTGGAAAGTTTGGAGACCATCTACTTATGTGATGTGGAAATGTCATATGTAAGGCCAGGCACAATGGCTCACACCTGTAACCCCAGCACTTTGGGAAGCCAAAGCGAGTGGATCACCTGAGGTCAGGAGTTCAAGACCAGCCTGGCCAACATGGCAAAATCCCATCTCTACCAAAAATATAAAAATTAGCTGGGCATGGTGGGGGGTGCCTTTCATCCCAGTTACTCGGGAGCCTGAGGCAGGAGAATTGCTTGAACCTGGGAGGCAGAGGTTGCAGTGAACAGAGATCATGCCATTGCACCACTCCAGCCTGGATGACAAGAGCAAGATTCCATCTCAAAAAAAAAAAAAAAAAAGTCATATGTACAATAATGAATATATGGGTTTCACACTCAGAAGAGAGATCTAATTTTGAAATCTGACACCCTGATAACTGAGATGGGTATGGGCTGGTGGTGGTGGTGTGTGAGTTGTAGTTTAAATCTGTGACTCCCTAACTTGCTTTTGGGTGTCAACATTTGCTGACATCTTTGGAACTCACCAAAGCAGCTCCTCTCTTCCTCATCTTATTTCCCCTAGCTACTTCCCCCACATGCCTAGGACTCTGTGGAAGCCATACATATCATCGATTTAAACTCATAGGCAATTCACCCACTAGATCATAAATCCCTAGAAGCAGGAATTAGATCCATTCACCATTTGTTTTTCTCAGGATACTGAGTACAAACAAAGACTGAATAAATGTTTGCTAACTGAGATGACTACTATTTTTATCTTAACATCTGGTCAAATTTGCCCACTTTCCTAGTATTTCACCAACATTTTGCTGGCATAATAACATCATAAATTTATTAGTATCCATTTTAAAGTGCTCCTAGAGTTTTGTTTTTTTCTAGAGTCACTTGTATGA
This sequence comes from Cebus imitator, assembly GCF_001604975.1. NCBI lineage: Eukaryota > Metazoa > Chordata > Mammalia > Primates > Cebidae > Cebus > Cebus imitator. The sequence continues at coordinate 2,803,474 of NW_016107496.1, forward strand.
TCCAAACCAAAAACTAATAAAAAGGAGGGCCTTTGTTTGCTTCTGTTTAAATTGGGGGCTAGTTTCATAAAAATACAACAAATGGAAGAAATTCAGTGTTTTTTCCCCCATGGATACTCAATTAATATACATCTTTCTGTTTCTAGGTGTTCTTTACTCTATGTATAAGGATCACATTAGACCTAGATTCTTCAGTGAGTCCAAAAAATGAAGCTACACGCTGGAAGCAAGAAAGACAAAAAGCTTCTGAAAATGATTTATTATGAAGAGTAAATTTTCAATATGTAGCAAATTTTACTACAGAAGTATCACAGAATGCTCACGTACTTCAAGTCTTAATGTTTGAAGTTGATTTCCAGATCAACAATCATAAACAGTCAACTCAGAAATATCTCTTGTTGATGTCTTTCAGAACCTAGGGCATTATTTTCTGACTTAATTTTTTTTTTTATTTTTTAGTTAGTGGCAGAAAATAATCTGCCACTAATCTGTCAAACTAATGATAGTCTGCCAAACCAATCTAAAAATTAATAGTTATACAGTAGTTACAGAAGACTTCTCTTTTCTTTTTTTCTTTTTTTGAGATGGAGTCTCGTTCTGTAGCCCAGGCTGGAGAGCAGTGGTATGATCTCAGCTCACTGCAGCCTCCGCCTCCCAGGTTCAAGAGATTCTCCTGCCTCAACTCAGGCTCCCGAGTAACTGAGATTACAGGCACCCACCATCATGGGTGGCTAAATTTTGTATTTTTAGTAGAGACAGGGTTTCACCATGTTGGCCAGACTGGTCTCAAACTTCTCACCTCATGTGATCCACCCACCTTGGCCTCCCAAAGTGCCGGGATTAGAGGTGTAAGCCACTGCACCTGGCCACAGAAGACTTTTTTTTTTTTTTTTTTTTTTTTTTTGAGACAGAGTTTCGCTCTTGTTACCCAGGCTGGAGTGCAATGGCACGATCTCGGCGCACTGCAACCTCCACCTCCTGGGTTCAAGCAATTCTCCTGCCTCAGCCTCCTGAGTAGCTGGGACTACAGGCATGCGCCACCATGCCCAGCTAATTTTTGTATTTTTAGTAGAGACGGGTTTCACCTTGTTGACCAGGATGGTCTCAATCTCTTGACCTCGTGATCCACCCGCCTTGGCCTCCCAAAGTGCTGGGATTATAGGCGTGAGCCACCATGCCCGGCCAGACTTTTCTATATGTTAAATGTGACACCCTATTCAAGACTAAATTCTCCCCAAATAGGGCAAAGCAATTAAAGTTTCATAAACTCCTTTTTAGAATGGGTAATAATTACACCAGAGGAGAATGGTCATGTTGCTATACAAAGTTGGTTCACCACTTTACATCTCATTCTTATATAGAAAATTGACTATTTTACCCCAAACATATGTTTAACATTTAATTATTTATTCATTTTTAGATTTCTTCAAAGTATTCCTAGGAATACAAAAGTGAACTACAAACAAATTTCTTTTCCCTGAGATGGCAAAAAGGATTTAGTCCAGAAGTGCTATTGCTAATGTGGTACGACACTGTAGAAAACACAGGAAATCAAAGCAGATGTTAAAGGTTAAGTATGCCTGCGGCTTTGAACTCCTGTCTAATTGCCCTCAGGGTCTAAAAAATCATCTAGGGTTTTTTGAAGACATAACTGCTTTAAGCTTAATCCCAAAGAATCCAAGCCTAGGAGAGAAAAAAAAAAGTCACTGAAATAAAATCAAGAATATATGCAATAGAAGTTGATTTCTGGTGGTGATTTCCTTTTCCTCAGTGTTTCCTATAATGGAGGGTGACACTGACAAGAAGGTGAAGTCCAGTATTTGTGGAAAAGAAAAACATGAAAATGTCTGCATTCTGGATATTAACTCACTATTCTGTGTATTACATAAATTTTTCTTCACTGGCACAGATAATTATTTTAAAAGTTGTCAACGGCTGGGTACGGTAGCTCATGCCTGTAATCCCAGCACTTTGGGAGGCTGAGGTGGGTGGATCACCTGGGGTCAAAAGTTGAAGACCAGCCTAACCAACATGGAGAAACCCCGTCTCTACTAGAAATACAAAATTAGCCAGGCGTGGTGGCGCATGCCTGTAATCCTAGCTACTTGGGAGGATAAGGCAGGAGAACTGCTTGAACCCGAGAGGTGTAGGCTGTAGTAAGCTGAGATCACACCATCACACTCTGGCCTGGGTGACAGAGCAAGACTCCGTCTTAAAAAAAAGAAAAAAAGCTGTCAATTGTACCTATCATGAAGTTCTTCTAGTGCTACCAACAAGTACACATATTTTGGTCAACACTGTCCTCTTTGGAAAATAGGCAAGGAAATAATCCAACTGCTTTATTCCATTAGAGTAAATATTCCAGCAGCTGGATCTAATATGTTCCATTAAGGTCAGGAAAATTGAGGATAGCTGGCACAGAAATAAATCATCCTTTCATGTTCGTTGTGCAATGAAAAGTATTTCTAACCAGGCTACTGGAAAGATTCTACCTTCTCAATATATACTCAGCACTAAAAATAATTAAGAGTTTAATTAGAAATTAGCTTTTCTTACAAAACCAATAGGTTCCACAATTTTGTAATGTTACTCTGAGAGAGCTAAAGTAATATATTTGTTGCTTGAAAAAAGCAATGCAAAGTATTCATTTGTTAAGAATAGCTATGCATGAGAACCTACAAACTGTGTTTAAATTAAAATGTAAAATCACATTTGGAGAAAAGTTAGGAAGTATGCAGGATGTGAATTTACCCACTTCAGCTTGGGTAAAGTGGGAGGGTCACTGCATGAAGACCCTATAAACAGATAACATAACAATATGTGACTTTCTGGGCAAAGCTTTACTGGCCTCAGGTTGTAATGTCTGAAACTGAGAAGGCTGTTTGTATCAGCTACCACAACCCCGCCTCTCTTATTAATGAAACTACTTCACATGCATATACGTTCCGCCTGCCTTTTATATTAGGCTGGCACACAGTTATGTAGCAGCGACTGCCCAGTAACAATTACTTAATTGTACTTTTTCTTGACATTCTGTGTATACATTGTCAGAGCATCCTTTTACAGACTGACTCCATCGTGCTGAACTCCAGAAATTAAGTAAATCCACTCAGTTTGTTCTTAAGATTGAATATATTCATATTCATATAGTAATCTAGATTTGTATACCACAAATTGGAGAGTGATTAAATATTCTTAATTTAGAAAAAAGCTTACTCAGGCCGGGTGCGGTGGCTCAAGCCTGTAATCCCAGCACTTTGGGAGGCCGAGGCGGGTGGATCACGAGGTCAAGAGATCGAGACCATCCTGGTCAACATGGTGAAACCCCGTCTCTAC
>NW_016107496.1:2807998-2812492 GCF_001604975.1 Cebus imitator
AAAAAAAAAAAAAAAAGAGTCTCTCTTTCAAGTAAAAGCGTAAATTGATGTTAATTCAGTCTCAATTTTAAGATCAGGATTATAACCTAAGTTGCAGGGTTGGCTGCTCTTTTTATCTGAAGTTTCAAGAGGCCCTGAAGTAGAAATGAGAAAATTTTAAAGTGTCATTTTAGAAAAATTCCTGCCATTTTAAGGGCCAAACAATTATAAATGAAGATAGGCAATGTCTGGATTTTTTAAAAACTTTTATTGAAATATAGTAAGTTCTGAAATAAGGCAGAGAGGTCATATATTTAATGCTCAAAGGGGAAAGTGAGGCACAAAGTCACACAAAGGCTGCAGGATTTGCAGGTGTTGAACCTTTGGGGCTAGAAAGAAATAAGGAGTGAGCTGGATGTGGTGGCTCATGCCTATAATCCCAGCACTTTGGGAGGCCAAGACTGGCAGATTGCTTGAGCTCACAAGTTCAAGGCTGGCCTGGGCAACATGGTAAAACCCCGTCTCTACAAAAAATACAAAAACTAGCTGGGCATGGTGGTGTGTGCCTGCTGTCCCAGCTACCTGGTAGGCTGAAGTGGGCGGATGGCTTGAGCCCAGGAGGCAGAAGTTGCAGTGAGCTGAGATCACACCGCTCCACTCCCGCCTGGGCAACAGAGCAAGACCCTGTCTTAACAACAAAAATAAGCCTGGGCACAGTGGCTCACACCTATAATCCCAGCACTTTGGGAGGCTGAGTCAGGCAGATCACTTGAGGTCAGGAGTGTGAGACCAGCTGGCCAACATGGTAAAACCCCATCTCTACTACAAATACAAAAATTAGCTGGTGTGGTGGGGTGTGCCTGTAATCCCAGCTATTTAGGAGGCTGAAGGAGGAGAATCATTTCAACCCTGGAGGTGGAGGTTACAGTGAACTGAGATCATGTCACTGCACTCCCGCCTGGGTAACAGGGCAAGACTCTGTCTCAAAAAAAAAAAACAAGAAACAACAACAAAATTAAGGAAACAAATTTGTGGTTAGGAAGGTGGGTGAGAAAAACAATCTATACATGTAGGCAAGCAGTTTGTCATATGTGGACTAATCTTCCAAATCTCAGTCTAGTACTAATCTCATGCTACTTGGTATAGATTTTTTTTTTCTGTTGCCCAGGCTGGAGTACAATAGCACAGTCTTGGCTCACTGCGATCTCCGCCTCCAGGGTTCAAATGATTCTCCTGCCTCAGCCTCCTGAGTAGCTGGGATTACAGGCACCCTGCCCCATGCCCAGCTAAGTTTTATATTTTTAGTAGAGACGGTGTTTCACCATGTTAGCCAGGCTGGTCTCAAACTCCTGACCTCGTGATCCGCCCACCTCGACCTCCCAAAGTGCTGAATATTTTAAAGTGAAATGTTTGGCATTCCCGAGGAGTTTCAACAATACAAATATTAGCCACTCTTAGAAACAGACTTTGGACCTAGAAATGATGTTTGGCGTGTTGATGGGAATAGTGAGAAGAAACTAAACTGAGGACTATACAAATATTAGAAAGAAGATTAATATCTTTACTATCTTATGTCAGGCCTTACAAGTTAAATGTTAGGAGTTTCTTCTTTTTCTGCCTAAAACTTGAATGCCAGAATGAGCTGAGTTACAATGCAACCCGGAAAACTGATCACTGGTTAAAGTATGGTCTCTAGATCTTGTTACTGGGTATTACAGCTCTTTGGCAAATGCCTTTGTATTTGTTTAATGACTAGAAAACAATTCAAGAAAAGTGACAACAAAGACAATAATTACAAAACGGGCTGATAACCTGGGTTAATTATGATTGCCAAATACAGAAATTTGTTTTTAAGAAATGATGTGTTAATATCAATAGATACCAAGGATATAATCTGGTCCATTAAGGTCAAAGTGAAATTTAACTTACATAGTAAAATATCACTTTACAAGAAAGTCAATTTGACCAGTTCATTGTGAAAAAGAGCATTATTCTCTTTCCTTTCTCACTTGTGATCCAGACAAAACAAATATCTGATTTATCTAAACAAAGTTTTTTTTTTTTTTAAAATACAAAAGCTCTATCAGTTTCATATAACCTTAAAACTCTACTCAAACTGAGATGCTCAGGTTTACATAAATATATATACATATATATTTTTTAAATCCCAGAGTCCAAGACACAAGCCCACAGCGGTGTGTGGCCACCAGAGGCCGATCATTTAACTCTGGGAGTGTGTGACTGTTGTGAGGTGTGTGGGTCTCTGACCTACATTTATAGCTGTCAGTTTTGAACACCCTTCCCATGAGGAAATCTTGGCCTTTTGCTCAAAACGTCTGAACAAAACTCACCTCTGAACTAACAGAGATGTTAACAGGACACCTGGCACAAAGGGGCTTAGAGAAACTTGTTCTCATATAGTCTCTCAGGCTGTCAGTCATCTAGGCACAAGTGAGTCAGCATCCATGGTGTTCAGAAGATAGAGTTCAGGCTGAGCTGTCAATCCCAGATGGTACTAAGGAAAAAAAAGATGGAAGAGGATTAGACCGATTTTCATGTATTTATTGAAATCAGCATTTAAGTACCTGTAATTAGCACATCAATTTAGGCCTTTTTTCCATATTGCTATATTGATTTTTATTTCAGAAAGGACATGGCTTGCACATACATACATGAATGGTTTCTGATATGCAGAAGCTGATATGTAGGAGCTGAAATAGTTAAGGACTGAGATGGTGTCAAATGTCCTCAGCAAAATTAGTACTCTGATGATTCTTGTGACACACTCTACCTCAGGATGGGTGCTTCAAATCAGTATAAGAGCACACATGCAGAATGCTGTTGTATTTTACTACTGTGTGGGTTAGAAATCAAATTTCCAACCATCTCAATAATTCTGGCCCTATTATCCTTTGGCACTGGAGCAGAGAAAAGCCTTTCATTTACAAAACAAAAACATGAAATAGCAGTTACTAAGAGACAGAAAGATGATCTATGGGTCCCAAATGTTTGTCATGCTGAATCAGCATCACCGAAGCTGCTTTTAAAACACAACTCCAGGCTGGGTGCGGCAGCTCACGCCTGTAATCCCAGCACTTTGGGGGGCCAAGTTGAGTAGATCACAAAGTCAGGAGATAGAAACCATCTTGGCCAACATGGTGAAGCCCTGTCTCTACTTAAAATACAAAAATATTAGCTGAGTGTGGCAGCTCGCGCCTGTAATCCCAGCTACTCGGGAGGCTGAGGCAGGAGAATCACTTGAACCCAAGAGGTGGAGATTGCAGTGAGCCAAGATCGTGTCACTGCACTCCAGCCTGGCAAAAGAGAGAGACTACGTTTCAAAAAACAAACAAAAATGAAACACAATGCCAGCTGGGCATGGTGGCTCATGCCTGTAATCCCAGCACTGTGGGAGGCCGAGGCGGGTGGATCACCTGAGGTCAGAAGTTCAAGACCAGTCTGGCCAACATGGCGAAACCCCACCTCTACTAAAAATACAAAAATTATTGGGGCATGGTGGCACATGCCTGTAATCCCAGCTACTCTGGGGGCTGAGGCAGGAGAATCACTTGAACTCAGGAGGCAGAGGTTGCAGTGAGAGGAGATTGTGCCACTGCACTCCAGCCTGGGCGATAGAGGGAGACTCCATCTCAAAAAAAAGAACTGAGTCTAGATGGTTTGTGTTGGGACCTGTGAAGTTTTTTTTTTTTTTTTTTTGTAGTGAGTTGGTCTCACTATGTCACCCACGCTGGAGTGCTAATGACAAAATCTTGGCTCACTGCATGGAACCTCTGCCTCTTGGGCTTCAGCCATCCTCCCATCTCGGCCTCCCAAGCAGCTGGGACTACAGGTGTGTGCCACCACACACTAAGCTAATTTTTTTGTAGACAGGGTTTTGCCATGTTTCCCAGGCCGGCTGTGAAGTTATTTTTACTTTTTCTCTCCCTCAAATACACCTTGGGACAACTTTGTGTCTCATTTTAGCCCTACTATTATTACTTTAGAGCTTTTATTATTTATTATCCCATGGCACCAACAGCCTGTAAGCTAATGCAGAATGCAGACTATAAATTTATTGGCAGCAACTATCCTGTTTTAGTATAATGGAAAGGCACTGCCGTTGAGTTCAAGCCCTTAACTCTACCACTTGCTATGGCCTTCAGCATGTCACATACTTTCGGATACTTATTCTACTTACTTGTAAAATGTGAAGAAATGCCACATTTGAAAATGCCAAGTACAGCCAGGCACAGTGGCTCACACCTGTAATCCCAGCACTTTGGGAGGCTTTGGTGGGCAGATCACGAGGTCAGGAGTTCAAGACCAGCCTGGCCAACATGGTGACACTCCATCTCTAAAAATATAAAACTTAGCTGGACGCAGTGGTGTGTGCCTGTAGTCCCACCTACTCGTGAGGCTGAGGTAGGAGACTCACTTGAACCCAGGAAGTGGAGGTTGCAGTGAGCCGAGACCACACCACTGCACTCCAGCCTGGGCAACAGAGTGAAACTCTGT
>NW_016107496.1:2812642-2822237 GCF_001604975.1 Cebus imitator
AAAAAAAAAAAAAAAAAAAAAAAAGGAAATGCCAAGTACACCAATATACTATCTCATGTTAATCTTCAACGGATATATTTAACACATTACAAACTGCCTTGTATAACCGCACAGGGTTGTTGTGATGACTGTGTGAAGATTAGACCAAATGGTGCCCAAGATAAAATTATTCCCAACTAGTGGGCTAAGAAAATACTGTATGACACTGGCTTTAGGGCATGGAAACAGCTCTTCAGACTTAATTCAGGCTTAAGTAAATAACAGCAATTATATATACTGACAATTCATTGACGCCTTTTCCCAAGTGAACAGCTGTGGTAGACTTCTTCAATATGTAGTAAACAAGGGTTGCAGTATAAGTCCTGTGAGGCCCACAGAGTGTCACTTAGATGACTTAGTTGATAGACCTCCTTCAATGGAGATGTTCGTTGCTGTTCTGAGACATTGAGAAATGAGACTAAATGGCATGGGAATGGGCCAAAATACTTCCAGGGGCAGAGAGCTAATGCAAAGGAGTGAATTTATTAACTAGTAATTCTTGGCTACTGCTAGGAGGGCCCTGTCCGCTCTCTACACTTGCCAAAAGCATTCAATCTTATGTTTAAAACTTCTGCACAGGGGCCAAAATCTGCCAGTTAGCAACTTCTGGCTAAGGCATATTCTAGCACTAATCAGAGTATGAAACAAATGCTTCAATGTGTTATGTTCCTTGTGTTGCTAAACAACACAATGTGAAGGGTATACTATATATTATACAGGATAGTTTGGGAATGAAAACATGGATTCTGGAGTTAAGCTATGCGAGTTCAAATGCCAATTGCGCATTTCTTTAATAATGTAAATGTGGGCAAGCTACTTTTGGCCTTCTACTTGACTTATCTACATAGAGGCTGATCCTTTTGTTACAAAGATTAAATGAGATAATACAAGTGTTCAGGCCAGGACTAGAACACAGTAATGAGTTAGCCAGTTTTACATTCATAAGCTAAGGGGCTGAGAGCAGCTGACATGTTTAGATTCATTGGTCCTACCAATGAAGGAACAGAAGTTATTCAGAGGGCAGAGCTAAAAGAAATGTTTCTAAACAGGATCCTCATATTGTTTTACATCCTATTTTATTTCTGAAATTAAATCTAAAGTAAGGAAAGAGCACTAAATGAGGAAGGACAACGTGGAGAACAAAATTTTCCCTAGATGACTTCCACTGTGTTACTTACAGGGAAGGCTTGCAACAGAGAAAGGAAAAATGAAGTTCTGGTGACACTCCTGGGACAAATCAAGTGCTGACTCAGGTTCTCCTGTCATGTGTCTGGTAATAGGGCTAGTAGTTCACTGTGCCTGAGCTTGTTTTTAAATGGTGCCAGTATTTCCATTTACATCAGGTCTGCCAAAATGCTCATTGGTCTTTAAGCTAAATGAGTTTGGTTTCTCTTCACATATTCATTTTCACTGGCAGCATATACAGAATGTAAAAGTGAAATAGTGAAGTAAACTACACATAGAAAATATTCAGCTTAGGGAAAAGCAGAATAAAATTTTCTTCCCCAAGTTTAAACATGGTAATGATGTGACCCTTTAGGTATGGTAAAACTATCTGACTAAGTGAGAAAATGGAAATTAATGTCCTGGTAACTGCAATTAATCCAAGCTTTCTGAGGGCTAAATCCATTTATTGCTCTATCCTTTCTAAGAAGAAAATCCTAACAGTGTGGGATTAGTGTGTCATTCCCGGTGGTAGCTACTGTTGCAGTATTTTTGTATCAAAGTTGTTGAAACCCTATTAATATTTCAAGGTTAAAAAAATACCCAGGAAACCAAATTGGAAAAAGAAAAAAAATTTTAATTAGAAACTGAGTTTACATATGGTTAAATGGTTACTAAAAGCTCAGTTGTAACCACTCCTAATACCACTAGCAGGACCTCAAGGGAGCCAAGAGCTCTTCCCTTTTCCCCTGTTAATTTCCAATATAATGTAGCCGTACAATTATTTCATGTCACATTTAAGGAGAACAAGGACCAATTTATATAAAGTGCAACTGTATATCCTTAAACATTCAACATAAACACACTGCCAAAACTCACTGCATATGCTGGCATTGGAGGACTTAAATTTCTAAATATTGTTTATTGCACCCAGAGTGCTGGTTAAAATGCACTTTCTGAGGATCAAATGCAATATGATATGAGAGTATTTTTAACACGGTGAAGTACACACATATTATAAAATGCCATTTAATTGGGAAGGATTTTTCCATCATTGCAAGTCATAAATATAACGTTTAAAAGAATACTAGCAGCTTTTACCTAGGCTCCTAAATGCTTGTGAATCTGAGACTGACTGGACCACCCAGACTCAGGGCAAAGGTAAATGTTACCATATCATCTTTATAAATAATCTTTTTCGTCAAGTTGGCCTTTCCTACTGTAGCCAGGTGAGAGCTTAAGATGTCAGTCCTCAATATCTTCACAGAAAGCCTTTATGAGCAGTTTGGGGAAAGATGATGGTAAGGAGAAGAGGCAGATATGAGGAGGAATGATTAGGGGAAGTGTCATTCATGATTCTGTGCTTGAGGGACTAAGAAAAATTTATGGTCAGTGAAACACAGTAGTGTACCCTTAAATGCCTTATAAAAAACCATCCATCTGGTATGTGCTTTTGACTGTGTGCAGTAATAATGCTTTTGGGGACTCAGATGAGCAGAAAACACCAATCAACAAGGACTCTGAAAGGAAAGCTCCAAAAATGAGAAATCCTTCAATGCCATTCCCATTACTGTTCTCACCAAGTCAATGGCTATAAAACACTTTTGATTATTTATCTCCATCAAAGTAATTTGATTTGAGATAATTACACAATCTCAGGCTCCGCATGTAAAAATGTCAGAAGTGGCTGAAGAAAGAGCAGCAGCTTCATGCTGAAGACACCCATTTCCTCTGACTCCAGAACTCCATCATCTGGTCTCAAGATTTTCCCCTCTGAGGAAATAGCTGTAGAGGTAGCCCAGTTCAACCTTGCTGAGACAGTGAACTTTGCAACCATACTGACACCTACTGACTTGCTGAGAACGCTGAGGAAGTGTGCTTTGCAATGGTTAAGTCCACAGCTCCTGAGATTGCCTTGCAAATCATCTTGGGCATGAAGTAGAGTGGTGCATCAGAAAAACATGACGATTCTGGCAAGAGGTGGCTTTTAGGAACAAAACAGATGGCTCTCCTTCCTCCTTAAAGTCTTTTCTCCCCACCCTCAACATTTCATGAGAACATCAGTTCATAAATATTACCATCTTTTAATATTACCACCCTCCTGAAGAAGGAAAATGAAGGTTTTACAACTACATGTACTCAAGAATAAATATCATCAGGAAAGTTCTGTACTAACAGGCAGGTTATTAAGACTCCCAAGAAATCCTCATAAGCTTTTCAATCTCTGAAGAAAATCCTGAGATCATTAGTAAGCACCACCTACAGATGAGTTTTGCTAGTTGCCAGTTTTTCACCTCCTTTGTTTTCTCACTCCTCTTAAATTGCATTGAGAAATTAGAGTGGAAATAAGTTCAAAGAATCCTAAGCCTTACAGAGCTAGATGTCTCTTAATTTTATATTTCATATAGATGAAGCTATTCTAGCCAAGGATTTTGCATAATTAAAATAATTGAAAATTCTCAGCCTTTAAAAATCCATTACATCTTGATAAATAAAACCTGCATACTCATTCTGTAGTTTGTATAATAAAAAAATGTACTGTGTTTTCCAAATTTTGTTAACATCTAGCCTGGTTAAGAATCATGCATATTCTTGTCTCTCAGAAGGATAAACTGAGCTGGCCCTTGGGCAACTACTTCAGAGTTTAGTGTTGGAATGAGAGCAGCAAATGTCAGTGTTTCAAAGATCCCGCCCTAATCCAGTTCCCAGGTTAGGAGGTCAGGAAGAAAAAACTAATTCCATTTTTCAAACATATATGAAGCAAAGTCTTTTCCCACCAACAGTTGAGTCGTAAATGCAGTCTGTGCAACAGCACATACTTTTGGCTATGTTCACACAGTAAACCATAGAAACACACTGGCTCTGATGGCTACCTGCAGAAGACTGACTTATCCAGTGTTATTTAGTGTAGCCACCGGTGGCTTCTTCTGTCAGCAGGCTTTTAGAGATGCTTACCGTATGCCCGCAGTCCAGGAAGGACATGCCCAGTGCAATCAAACACTGCCAACCCTGAAAGACAAAATATGGTCATCATTCACCAGGCTCTTTGAAGAGCCAGGACTGCTCACACAGCACTTCTCAAATGCAAATCTGCTCCCTTCCTTGAACATCCAGCTGTGCCCATCTTCTACCACCAAGGGTTGCACAAGTCATTCTCTCAACCCCACTCCCTCTTCAAAAAATCATCTGCCTCCCTCAACAAAATTTGTCCATACATTTTCAATACTGAATTTCTCTGTTCTTACTGCTTTGTGTCTGCGGTTTTTCTTTTCTTTCTTTTTTTTTTTTCTTAATAATCTTTGTTGGTTTTTTTTTTTAACTTTTTAGCACAAGGTCTCCCTGATCGCTCAGGCTGGAGTATACTGGTGCAACCATAGCTCACTGAAGCCTTGAATTCCTGGGCTCAAGAAATCCTCCCTCCTCAGCCTCCTGAACTGCCAAGATTATCGGCCACACCACCATGCCCAGCTAATTTAATTTTTTTTGTAGAGACCGGGTCTTGCTATATTGTCCAGGCTGGTCTTGCACTCCTAACCTCAAGTAACCCTCCTGGCTCAGTCTCCAAAAGCACTGAGATTACAAGCATGAGCCACCTCATCCAGCCTGTAGTTTGTTTCTTTTATCCAACTGTGAATTCCCTGAAGGGCACCTTTCCTCAGTCCTCCCCGTGATGAGAATGACTAACAAACTAATACAATTGGTGTAGTCTCCTACGCTGCTCTATGAAGTTCCTGTTAAACAGCAGTAACCCACTCTAGAATCAGCCCTCACCTCTAAAAATGGGTCTTCAGGCCAGGTGCAGTGGCTCACTCCTTGTAATCCCAGCACTATGGGAGGCTGAGGTGGGTGAATCATCTGAGGTCAGGAGTTTGAGACCAGCCTGGCCAACATGGTGAAACCCTATCTCTACTAAAAATACAAAAATTAGCTGGGCATGGTAGCACGTGCATGCAGTCCCAGCTACTCAGGAGGCTGAGGTAGGAGAATTGCTTGAACCCAGGAGGCAGAGGTTGCAGTAAGCTAAGATCGTGCCACTGCACTCCAGCCTGGGAAACAGAGCAAAACTGTCTCAAAAATAATAATAAAAAAAATGGGTCTTCAACAAGCTCACTAGCCTTAGGCTGAATGAGGATAAATTGGCAACTTCATATCCAATTTGCATTATGAAAGGATTCCCCTAATCTACAGTGAATTTTTAAAAACAACTCCTGTCAAGGACATACTCAGTTACTTGGTTTTCCTTGAAGTTAAGTTCCTCAATCATACAGTCTTTGTGTGCCCAAAGTTTATTGGGAAGAAAAAATGAGATACATCAATCTAGGAAATAATTTTTCAACATCTACTAAAGTGATTTTCTCAGTAAAGTATCTAATGTGTGGCATGCTGGCATGGAGAAGTGTACTAGAGATCAACAGCAGGTTTCCAGCCTCCAACTTCAGCCATTCTCTGCAGCAAAAATGGCATAAATTCTGCTATTCATTATCCCCAACCCCTGTGTTTTTTTCAGAGAAACCTGTATAAACAGGGAAATGGATCTGATGTTATTTTGGTTGTTTTCATTAATATAAGCAATGTTAAAGAAGATTTGGAAAATAGAGAATAATATATCTATAATCCTACCTTCCTAAAACAATTATATTGTTAAAACGGTAAGAGAAGGTATGCAAGGATTTTTATGTTGTTTTTCTGTTAAAACAGTGCCTAAAACAATTATATTACAATTTTTATATAATTTATCCTAGACTTTAAATAAATTTTTTATAATTGGAATATAAATTGTACATACCTTTTTCATGTAGCTATGGTTTTATAACCATTTTTTAAAAATGACTTTAGAATGAGAGTCAAGGGGAAACTATCACTGTTTACTTATTTCCTTGGACAGCCAGTAGGTGATGGAGCTGAGTGGGCTGTACGCCTGTATGTGTCCCACCCAAATCTCTATATCATACTGTGTGCCCCATTCTCCAACTCTGTCTTGAACCGTTCTCCACTATTTGTACTGCTACCCTTCTTTTAATTCCTCAAACATACTATACTCTCTTGTTAGGAATTGTTAAGAATGGAAACTACAGGAGTGACAGAAAAATGACAAATCGAAGTAACCAAAGTGAATTTTATGGTTAGAAATATTATTTTGTAAACAGCTGATTTGACAATTCCATATAAATTGTCTCGATAACCTGGAGGCAGATTGTCATGTGCTCTTTTGGGTCTGTTCACTTCTTTTTTTTTTTTTTTTTTGTAGAGATGGGGTCTTACTATGTTGCCCAGATTGGTCTCTAATTCCTGGACTCAAGCAATCCTCCCACCTTAGCTTCCCAAAGTACTGGGATTACAGGCATGAGCCACTGTGCCAGGACTGGTTCTGTTCATTTCTGAATGCCAGTGAACCCCGCCTCTACCATCCCCGGTACCTATCCCCTGCTTCTCCAGATGGGACTTACCAAGTAGAACACAAAGCCCAGATAAGCCATGCTGACCACACCAGCCACCACATATAACACCACATGCCCTAGTTCCTGAACATAAACCAATACAAAGTACATATTGATGGAACAGATGATAAGGACCAAGATTCCTCCTGCAATCCGCCAGCCTCTGTAAAAGAAATCAGCACAGTCACTGGTGGAATAACCCAAGGTGGCCACAGACAGAAATGCAAACTGTATCCTGTGAGATAAACAGGACAAGAATTAAAGGCAGTTCAAAATGAACAGAAAAATTGTTCTTAATTGGAAAAAATGATTCTTCATAAGTCTAAGTTAAATCAGCCAAAATTAGAGACTGATAGAAAACGGGGGAAGACACCATTAAATAATCCCTAATATTTAAGTCCCTAGAGATCCAACAAGGCCTAGAAATGCAACAAGTCACTTCAGATACCTCATATCCTTTAAAGGTATATATAAAAGGTACTAACTTATGCCTTTCTTGTTAAGATCATTTAACAAAGAACTAAGGTGCCTCAAACTTCAGTGGCTGAAGCTGAAGAGTTATGCCATAAAAACTGAGTTTTTTCCCCCCTCCAAATGAAAGATGTGCTTTCTCTTCCTTTACTATATTCACAGTTTCCATTCTCTAAGCCAAAGAAGAAGCGGCTAGCAATCACCTCTCAAAGCATATCGTTTCCCTCTGTCTCATGTCTGACTGGCCTACTACATGAAGACACCCTTTCCCCATATCAGCTTCCCCTTGGGAACTAAGAGGAGTACACTCACAGTCCATTGGCAAAGTCACTCATTACTGGCCGCAAGCTTGTAAATGTGAGGACGGGTATGAGAGCAAAGGGGAGCTGGAAAAGAAAGAAGATCAGATGGGATTACTATGGGTCCTTGTATCACCCCAGATAATAGCACAATGAATGAAAGGGAAACATAAATGCTGCCTCGACTTCTACTTAAGAAATCATGATTCCTTTCACCCCAACACACTCAGGCATTCTACTGAATTCTGTAGAGCTGTCATTAACCTAGCATGCAAATCTTTCTATGGGACTTGTCTCCTTAACGTCCACAGGACCTGGTACAGTGTCCTATATGTTCATTTAATGTTTACTTGCATTAATGAACTATAATTTTGTGTTTTCTATATAAGTAAAGCTCATAGTTCCCATTCAACAGGTTTAAAAACCAAATCATTTGTAAAATCCTTTTAGATGCCAAGGATTTCATATACATTTACTGCAGACCACAATCATGCCTCTGTCTTCCTCTCAATATCCCCCCAGCACCCAGCCAGGCTTCATACCCAAGGGCAGTACATAATGCTGCCTGAATAACTAGGATATGAGTTTCCCCAGCTTCCTCCTCACCTGTAAGCTCTGTAGAACATTCAGGAAGTCATTCATCCCTGTTAGACTCTCTACATCTTGGAAGACAGAAACAAGCAGAGTGGGGATAATGGCAATAGAGCGAGTCAGAACCACTCGGGCAAAGCGTGACCACTTTAGGTTCAGAAATCCCTGGAAGAAAACATAGGAACAGGAAACAGAAAAAAATCTAGGGAGGTTCAGGACAGAACTCAAAAGAATGAGATTAAGAAGTGACAAAAGGGGCCAGGTGCAGTGGCTCACGCCTGTAATCCCAGCACTTTGAGAGGCCGAGGCGGGCACATCACCTGAGGTCAGCAGTTCGAGACCAGCCTAGCCAACATGGTGAAACCCTATCTCAACTAAAAATACAAAAATTAGCCAGGCGTGGTAGCGGGAGCCTGTAATCATAGCTACTCAGGAGGCTGAGGCAGGAGAATCACTTGAACCCAGGAGATGAAAGTTGCAGAGCCAAGATCGCACCATTGCACCTTAGCGTGGGCAACAACAGCGAGACTCCATCTCAAAAAAAAAAAAACAAAAGGCCGGGCGCGGTGGCTCAAGCCTGTAATCCCAGCACTTTGGGAGGCCGAGGCGGGTGGATCACGAGGTCAAGAGATCGAGACCATCCTGGTCAACATGGTGAAACCCCATCTCTACTAAAAATACAAAAAATTAGCTGGGCATGGTGGCGCGTGCCTGTAATCCCAGCTACTCAGGAGGCTGAGGCAGGAGAATTGCCTGAACCCAGGAGACGGAGGTTGCGGTGAGCCGAGATCGCGCCATTGCACTCCAGCCTGGGTAACAAGAGCGAAACTCCGTCTCCAAAAAAAAAAAAAACAAGGTAACAAAAGGGTTGTGTCATCTCCCTTTATTCTATACTAGCACATACCTCCATGACAAACTGGCCAGAATAGGTTCCTGTCATGGTGGAGCTCTGTCCTGCAGCCAGGATCCCCACTGCCCAAATGTAGAGTGCAGCAGGCCCAAAGTAACATCCCAGCACAACACCCTGTGAGAGGCAAAAAATAAGGATATGATTGTATCAATAATCTGCTCAGACAACATTCAAAATAGCAGTTCCTTGTAGCATTTCTCCCTTCTTCTTTGCTATGTACCACCCATGTCAAGTGCTGTGCTGGGCACTGTCCCAGAAGCTAGGCTCAAGTCCTGACCTCATTCTAGAAGCTTTCAATCTAAACTTTACTGAATGCTCCTTCATTTCTCTGCCTAGCCCTTTCTCTTCTCCAAGCTCCTAAACCTCCATCTTAAATATTTTTTTTTAAAAAAAAAAGGCCGGGCATGGTGGCTCATGCCTCTAATTCCAGCACTTTGGGAGGCCAAGGCGGGCAGATCACGAGGTCAGGAGTTCGAGACCAGCCTGACCAACATAGTGAAACCCCATCTCTACTAAAAATGCAAAAATTAGCCTGGTGTGGTGGCACATGCCTGTAGTCCCACCTACTCGGGAGGCTGAGGCAGGAGAATCGCTTGAACTCGGGAGGTGGAGATGGAGTTGAGATCACGCCACTGCACTCTAGCCTGGGAGACAGGGCAAGACTTCATCTCAAAAAAAAAAAA
>NW_016107496.1:2823488-2826664 GCF_001604975.1 Cebus imitator
AGATATACGAAACAAATGTGTATAATACATACTTAATATTCTAAAGAAAGGGCTGGGGGTGGCGGCTCACGCCTATAATCCCAGCACTTTGGGAGACCAAGGCAGACAGATTGCTTGGGCCCAGGAGTTCAAGAGCAGCCTGGGCAACATGATGAAACCCTCTCTCTAAAAAAAATACAAAAATTAGCTCCGTGTGGTGGTGTGTACTTATATCCCAGCTATTAGGGATGTTGAGGTGGAAGGATTGCTTGAGCCCAGGAGGTGGAGGTTGCAGTGAACTAAGATCATACCACCCCAGCCTAGGCGTGATCCCAAAAAAAAAAAAAAAAACAAAAAAGGAGGAAAAAACCAAAAAACCCAAAACCACGGGCCCAAAAAAAAAAAAAAAAAAAAAAAAGAGCTCTCCTACATATCATACAGTGATCTATGAGAGTTAGGCTGGACGGAAAACAATAGATATATGCCATGATGTGGGCAGAGACTGGCAGCAATGTCATCTAGGATCTTCCTCTATAATCCTTCTACACCCACAGGTCATCACAGGTCATCAAAAATCTTTACTGAGTTACAGTGTGCATGGTAATAATGTACAAACACTGGGGTACTTTAAATGATGACAGGAGGAGAGGCTCTGAAGAAGGCTTCAGACACGAGAGAACACCCGGCATAGAATTCTTAGTCAAAGCAGACAGGAGTCAGAGGTTCCACAGCTGGGAAACAAACAGTGATCAATACTACATAGGCAGGCCAGGCATGGTGGCTCATGCCTGTAATGCCTGTACTTTGGGAGGCTGAGGAGGGAGGATCACTTGAGGTAAGGAGTTTGAGACCAGCCTGGCCAACATGGTGAAACCCCACCTCTACTAAAAATACAAAAAATTAGCTGGGCGTGGTGGTAGACGCCCGTAATCCCAACTATTCAGGAGGCTGAAGCAGGAGAATCACTTGAACCCAGGAGGCAGAGGTTGCAGTGAGCCGAGATCATACCACTGTGCTCCAGCCTGGACAACAGTGCAAGACTCCATCTCAAAAATAAAACAAAAAACTACATAGGTAATCAGAAATTAAGATGATACAGAATTCAAAATGACAAGACAAAGTCTGTCCTCATCATAGTTCCTGTTTCATGTTTGTTGACTACTCCCAATCAAAATCTGAGAAAGATGGTCCAGGCTTGGTCAGCTCTATACTGTAGACTCTGACTGGTGCACAGTGATTTTGGGGGGCAGAGATGAGACTACAGATTATTTATCCTGAACATTAACACTAGAATAGGGTATTTTCCTTCCCCATCCCATTGCAGTCTTCACTTTACCCTCATATTCACTACCACCCATAACCCTGGCTTACTCACCACCTGCTCGTTGGTTTTCCCAAAAAATGCTTCAGCAAAGACTGAGACAACAAAGACGTTGATGATGAAGGAAACAAAGAGAGCAATGCAGGATTCAATGAAAAAGTACTTATTGGCTTCTTGGATTTCCTGCTTATTGCTCCGGTTTATCTGTCTAGACTAAAAAGATAACAACAACAGTCATTTTATTGACCAGTTAGAACAAGTTTCCTTACGACATTTAAGGAGTTGAGTCAGCTGAGAGATTTAGAGGACAAACAGCTGACTAGACGAAATGTGAGCGATCCAACATTTGCCTACATCCTAGCTCACTGAGCAATTAAGAAATTCATATGGGGGAAAAAAAGAACTTCATGCCCTTTTGTGGAAGTACACATTCCTCAAATAGGAAACAGAGACTAAATGACTACTGAGCTCTCAGATACCGTGGCTAGAAGGAGCACTGACCTACAAAAACAACCCGATTTCAGTCCGAAGGTGTGTATTTCCCTAATATAAAGCTTTCTGAAATCTCCCAGCAAACTATTACATAATACTGACTGGTAAAAGCCTGTTTGGGCTCCTTTACTCCTGACCTCCATAAGGCCACTCAGGCTTTTGAAATTTAAACACAAGGGACTTGATGCACTTCAAACCTTTCATGAAGAACTTTAGTCCTGGCTGGGCGCAATAGCTCACACCTGTAATCCCAGCACTTTGGGAGGCCAAGGCGCATGGATCACTTGAGCTCAGGAGTTTGAGACCAGCCTGGCCAACATGGTGAAACCACATCTCTACTAAAAATAGAAAAATCAGCCAGGTGTGGTAGCACACACCTATAATCTCAGGTACTCGGGAGGCTGAGGCATGAGAATTGCTTGAACCCAGGTGGCAGAGGTTTGCAGTGAGCCAAGATCACGCTACTACACCCCAGCTTGGGCGACAGAGCGAGACTCCATCTCAATTTAAAAAAAAAAAAAGAAATTTAGTCCCACCTTCTCTATGCAGTTAGTAATATCTGGTCAATTTGGTGGTAAAAACAGTGTCTAAGCATATGGAGTTTATTAATGTCCAGCCTTGGAAAGTTCCTTGCTCCTCATGGTCCTAACAACTGTAAACTAACTTTGCGTCCCTTGCAATTGAAGGAAAAGATCCCATGAACTGTCTAGGAGGTGAAGGAGATAAGGGCCTTGCTCACCTTGACTAAGGCAGAATGCAGGTACATGTTGTGTGGCATGATGACAGCTCCCACGATGCCCACAGCCTGTTCAATCTGTGGAGTGCGACAGCCTGAACAGGATGGTACGAACATGCCCTTGAGTACCTGGCTCTGGCTGGGTTTCACTGTAACATACTACATAGCAACATAACGATGATTAGCCTTTATGGGAGCATGAAACAGGGGAGTAATGTAGTACTAGGGAACACTTAGCATCCTTTACCCCTTACAATCTCTTCTTCTTTATTTTATAGTTTTGAGATACAATCTTGCTCTGTCACCCAGGCTGGATGGCAGTGGCGTGATCACAGCTCACTGAAACCTTGATCTCCCAAGCTCAGGCAATCCTCTTACCTCAGCCAGCCAAAGTGCTAGGACAGGCCACCACACCTGGCCACAACCTTTTCTTCTGCAACTACCTAGGGTAACGAGGAATACAGAATCATCACAGGACCAAGCAACATAAGGGGCTTACTGCCAGGGGCCAGAGAACTCAGGACTGAGTATCCAGATAGTTTACATCGATTTTAGATATACGAAACAAATGTGTATAATACATACTTAATATTCTAAAGAAAGGGCTGGGGGTGGCGGCTCACGCCTATAATCCCAGCACTTTGGGAG
>NW_016107496.1:2828164-2829574 GCF_001604975.1 Cebus imitator
AAAAAAAAAAAAAAAGGAACTGTACAAAGAAAGGTGCTAGTATTGCAAATAAGGTTAGTGACTCTGAGGAGTTTCTGGGTTGGGGCACAAACTAGGAAATATCCAGCATATCTCACATAATTCATTAACTGTTTTAATATTGGGAAAGTTCAAGCTGCAATTAATATAAACCAGGATAAGCAAAAGCAGAACTCCTCTAAGTTAACAGCCAAGAACAACCCTGCAACCCCCTCCTTAATTAACCCTCTCCATGGCTGTTCTGTTGTCAGATGGTCAACTTGGGATCAAGGAATCTAGTCTGGAAAGCCCTAAAATATCTACTCATTTTAAACCTGGGAGTCCCTGCAGGCCTTTCTACACACTTATCTTTGCTATGGATAATCCTTCAAAATTGGCCCAGGGATAAATCGGGTTTTTGTTGATACACACAATGTAACTGAACCATACTAGCATTATTACTGTCTTCTCTAATAAAAAGCTAAACACGTGCGTGCGCGCGCGCGCGCACACACACACACACACACACACACACACACACACACACACAGAAACTTGTTTTAAAAAACTAATGAATACCCTGTACCACTTGCCTCATATCCAAATGTGAGTGCCATAATAGTGATGAGAAAGCCAAAAAATGCTTCTAGCTTCCGCAAGCCTAAAGGAAAAAAGACAGCAGTGAGCTCAGAGAAGGCAGACTTCCCCATCTGCCACATGATAGAGGGCAGCTCCTTTGCCTGACCGTACCGTTCCCACTCTCCTTACCGTATTTGTCCAAGAAGAGAAATACAAAAGTATCTGCAATAGTGATGAGGACGCCACCCCACAGAGGAATCCTAAGTCAGAGACAAGAAATGGAGGTCAGAGAGATGGAAAGTAAGGAAACATTGAAAAACACTATCTTCCCAACAGCTCCTCAGATAAAGAACACTTGGAGAAGCTAGGACTTCAGGGAGAGACAGTGGCAGAAAACCAGGCCTTGGGTAATGTCGGGTAACAGCAGCAACTTAATTACATTCATTAAAACTTTGAGAGTCTACTAGGTCATACTTAGGATACAAAGCTGAAAAGTATGGGTCTTACCATCACGGAATTAGACGGATAGACAGAATTTGATAGGATTAAATGGATAGTATCTAGGGGCCAGGCACAGTAACTCACACCTGTAATATCAGCACTTGGGTAGGCTGAGGCAGGTGTTCCTAGAACTGAGGTCAGGAGTTAGAGACCAGCCTAGCCAACATGATGAAACCCGCTATCTACTAAAAATACAAAAATTAGCTGTATTAGCCTGTAATCCCAGCTACTTGGGAGGCTGAGGCACAAGAATGGCTTGAATGGAGGAGGTGGAGCCAAGATCATACCACTGCACTCCAGCCTGGGTGACGGAGAAAGACTCTGTCTCAAAAA
>NW_016107496.1:2831654-2834488 GCF_001604975.1 Cebus imitator
AAAAAAAAAAAAGAAGAAGAAGAAAACCTTCACATGAATACATCCCAAAATCTAAAATAAAAATTGAAGAAAGAAAAAAAAGTACAAAAATTATCCAGGCATGGTGGCGTACGCCTGTAGTTCCAGCTACTCGGGAGACTGAGGCAGGAGGATAGCTTAGCCCCAGTGGTCAGGGCTGCAGTGAGCTGTGATCATGCCACTGCACTCCAGACTGGGCAACAGACAGAATGAGACTCTGTCTCAAACCTCCATCTCAAGAACAGAAAAGGTTGGGGTCACCTTTAATGTAATAATAATAACCAAGCAAGTGAAAAAGAACAGATATGCAAATGGACTCAAGGAAGATGGCTGGAATTGGGTGGCATAAAACAAAGTCAGAAACTAATTCTGACCAAACAATACAGCTGAAAATCAAATTTAGTTATGCTGACTCACTGAACCCAGAAAAAACACCTCCAGATAGCTAGTATCCAAAAAAATTTGTCAGGTCATCCATGGTAGCTCACGCCTATAATCCCTTAACTTCAGGAGGCAGGGGTGGGAGATCACTTGAGCCCAGCCTGGGCAACATGGTGAAGCCCTGTCTCTATAAAAAATTTTTAAAATACCTGGGTATTGTGGTACATGCCTGTGGTCCCAGCTACTCAAGAGACTGAGGTAGGAAAACTGCTTGAGCCTGGGAGGTCAAGGCTGTAAGTGAGCCTACAGTGGCATGACTGTGCCACTGCACTCTAGTCTAGGTAATAGAGCAAGACCCTATCTCAAACACAAAAACAAAAACAGGCCAGGCACAGTGTCTCACATCTGTAATCCTAGCACTCTGGGAGGCTGGGGCAGATGGATGCCTTGAGGTCTGGAGTTCAAAATCAGCCTGGCTAACGTGGCAAAACCCTGTCTCTACTAAAAATACAAAAATTAGCCAGGTGTGGTGACATTCACCTGTAGTCCTCAGCTACTCAAGAAGCTGAGGCAGGAGAATCACTTGAACCCAGGAGGCAGAGGTTGTGGTAAGCTGAGATCGAGCCATTGCACTCCAGCCTGGGCAATGGAGCAAGGCTCTGTCTCAAAAAAAAACAAAACAAGACAAAAAAAAAAAAAAAAAAATTAAAAAAAAGATAGTACCTAGTGGGATAAAATGACATACAAATCAGAAATTGTGATACAAAACACCACACATTCTAATACAGGTAAGCACAACCCACCATGGGAAATGGAAGATGTAGAGTCTACATCTACCAGGGAAGAAGAAATTGTTTCCAGAAAGGTTCCACAGAAGAAATAACAATTGAGTTGAATCTTCAAAATTAAAAATGAAAAAATAAACAAAATTAAAAACAAATAAAAAATGAATTGAGTTTTTGTTTTTATCTTTTTGCTTTGAAATCCAGCAAAACACTGATTACTTTCTAAAGGAAAACCCCCTCACCTTCCTACAGACAGAAGATTGATGGCAATGGCTGAGCCAATGACTTCTTGCATATCTGAGCCAATGATAGCCAGCTCCACCATCAGCCACAGGATGATTCGTGGGACCTAAACACCAAACAGTAGAACGACACGGTTCTGATTAATCATTTCTAAAAATTTCCTCCACAGCTTGGAATTCACATTTTGGCACTAAACCATAAACAGTCCTTTATAAGCATTCAGACCAGAGATTAAATATGAGAATGTGCCACCACTTGGCCGATCACTGAACTATGGCTCTCAGTTGGAGAAGAAAAAGCGTGCTACCATGTGGCAGAGCCTATGAACCAAGGTCAAGGTCAAGGCAGTAACTGATCTTTTTTCTTTTTCCTTTCTACTTGAGAAAAATGTAATTTCCATTTACTAATTTCCACTTAATTTCCTGCCTAAAAACAATCCTAAAAGTGTTAGGGAATAAGGATGTTAATATGGTCAAAATATGGGTCAAGAAAGAATATTAAGTGATTGCAGAACAACACATCTATCCTGACCATAGCCAAGAAGACAAAACAAACATGAAAAAGTTGGGGTTGACCAAGCACAGTGGCTCACACCTATAATCCCAGCACTTTGGGATGCCAAGGTGGGCAGATCCCTTGACCCCAGGAGTTTGAGACCAGCCTAGGCAACATGGCAAAACCCTATCTCTACAAAAAGCACAAAAATCAGGAGCTAAATAAGAACTTTTTTTTTTTGAGACGGAGTTTCTGTCGCCCAGGCTGGAGTGCAGTGGCACTCAGCTCACTGCAACCTCCACTTTCCAGATTCAAGCAATTCTCTGCCTCAGCCTCCGGAGTAGCTGGGACTACAGGCATCTGCCACCATATCCAGCTAATTCTTCTGTATTTTTAGTAGAGACGGGGTTTCACCATCTTAGCCAGGCTGGTCTTGAACTCCTGATCTCGTGACCCACCCACCTCGGCTTCTCAAAGTGTTGGGATTACAGGCGTAAGCCACCATGCCTGGTCAATGATAAGAACTTACGAACACGCAGACAGAAACAACAGACACTGGGGTCTACAAGATGGGGGAGGGTGGAAGGAGAGAGAGGAGCAGAAAAGATAACCATTAGATACTGTACTTGAAATATGGGTGATGTAATAATATGTACCACAAACCCACATGGCGTGTTTATCTATGTAACAAACCTTCACATGTGGCTGCTCTGCCTATGGAATAGCCATTCTTCATTCCTTTACTTTCTTAATAAACTTGCTTTCACTTAAAAAGAAAAAAACCTGGGGCCGGGCGCGGTGGCTCAAGCCTGTAATCCCAGCACTTTGGGAGGCCGAGGCGGGTGGATCACGAGGTCAAGAGATTGAGACCATCCTGGTCAACATGGTGAAACCCCATCTCTACTAAAAATA
>NW_016107496.1:2834507-2839015 GCF_001604975.1 Cebus imitator
AAAAAAAAAAAAAAAAAAAAAAAAAAAAAAAAAAAAAAAAAAAAAAAAAGAAACAAAACAAAAGACAAAGCTAAGTAAAAAATATCTTCTAAACATAGTGTTCATTCTTGCTTTAGGCAGCTGTAAGAAAGGCCCAAAATGTCCAAAAGGAAGCTGCAGAGGACAGTGTAGCCCCCAGGGGGAGGGAAAACTGAAAAATAATTATTAGCAAATCCAAAGATCCTGCCACATACAGTTCCTACTAAAAGGAAAAAAACTTACCTTTTTCAAAGTGATGGCAAAGTCAAAAAAGAAGATACTTAAAATGCAAACTTACGGAGTAAAATGGAGGTATGAATAAAAGTGCTTAGAGAGAATATCCCCCTCCCCATGAGCTAGGCATTGCAAAATACTGGAAGGTAGAGTCAATGGTAAATGTTTACCTCAAACACAGTTTTTCTAAGAAAACCTTCTAGGAAAGGGGAGTCTCAAGATAGATTTTGAAGGAGAGGAAAAACATGGCCTGGCACCAGGAGGAGCTACAGTATTTCCCTTGGTACCATCTGTCTTCAGGGCCACTGACCCCCAAGTCCTTGACTGTCTCACTATGGAATGCAGCCAGCACACAGATTCCTACGGTATGGGTGAGAGACAAACAAGACAGTAGATTGCTCACCTTGGGATACTGACGGTGACATACTTCAGCAAGATGCAGCCCAGTGACCACTCCCAGTCTAGCTGCAAGCCGCTGAAGCAACAGCCCCACAAGGGTGGCCAACAGAAGGATCCAGAGCAACTAAGAAGAACAAAATCTCCTGTAACACTCATTGGATGACTGAGATTTTTTTGTTTAATTGTTTGGCAACATGAGTCGTAAATACTGCATTCAGAAAAGAGCCCAGGTCAAGAATCAAATGACTTGAGTTCTATATCAGGTTTTGCACATGACCTGCTAGGTCACCTTGTACCTTTCTGAGCCTCAGTTTCTCCTATGTTCAAGGAAACTATGTGGATAAAATAAAAGACCAAGTGGAAAGTACTTTACACATAAGAGCCACTGCCAATGAAGTATTTGTATGTAGCCCCTGAGGCTAGTATCTATCCAACATGTAGGGTGGAGAAAAGGATGTGAGGGTGTATTCTGTGTTTAAAAGGACGGGGGTAGGACTAGATGTTCACCTTAAATCCAGCCACTGCTCCAGACTGCAAATCAGATTCGATATTTCCTGGATCCAGGTAGGCAATGCTCATAAGAAAGCCCGGTCCAGTGAAAGCCCAGAGTTTCCGAAAGCTAAAACAAGAGTACTACACAAGAGAGGAAAAGAGATTAAACTGATTATCATCATCAAACTACTGATCTAATTGAACTGTTATCATATATGAAGCAACAATACCAACTTCACAAGAAAAAAGGATTTACAATTTCAGATATTGCTTGTGTCCAAGTTTCACTTCCACCTTATCCACTTTTTATTAAGAAGCTGGCCACTTCTCTGTCCAAGTCAGAACCCTACCCTAACCTGCTTGTTCCATCAGCCTCTTATTCTAAAACCAGAATATCCGGGTGAGGTGGCTCATACCTGTAATCGTAGCACTTTGGGAGGCCAAGGCGGGCAAATCATGAGGTCAGGAGATCAAGATCATCCTGGCCAACATGGTGAAACCCTGTCTCTACTAAAATTACAAAAATTAGCTGGGCGTGGTAGCGCACGCCTGTAATCCTAGCTACTCAGGAGGCTAAGGCAGAAGAATCGCTTGAACCCAGGGGGAGGATGCTGCAGTGAGCCGAGACTGCACCATTACACTCCAGCCTGGCAAGAGTGAAACTCTGTCTCAAGAAAAAGAAAAAAAAAAAAAAAAAAAAAAAAAAAAAAAAAAAACCGTTCTCAAGAAAAAGAAAAAAAAAAAAAAAAACAGAACAGTATCAGTTGCCTGTGTGCCCAGACACTTTCCAAAAAGGACAAGAGCCACCATTTAAAAAAGGAAACAAACCAGATGTGGTGGTGTGTGATGTGTGCCTATAGTCCAGCTACTCTGTACACTGAGGAGAGTAAACAAAAATAAAATTCTAAGCTCCTGCAACCAACTGAATGGATCCTCTTCATGGTCAAGGGCATTCCAAAGGAAACCAGAAAAACTAGTTTAGGCCATGATGGGAGGGAGAAGTCAGAGAAACCTCATTACACCCTCTTCCCTTTGGAATTCAGGAACAAATGACCAGCATTAAAACAGAGATCTTAAAACTGACAAAACAAAGTCCTTGTAGCAATAACATGCCAAATTCCAACCTGACTCTATATAGCATCACATGACAGATAACAGGCCCTAAAAGAAACCCAAGTATTTTACTCCAAAATATATTTCTTTGTATATTTTGAAATGACCCTGCAAAGCTGTCTCTTACAAGCAAAACATAGAATCTGTAAAGAATCTCCTTCCCTTTCCAGGTCTTTTCCTGATCCAGGAGAGAATTAAAAGTCTGGTACCTTTTAAGTCTGATAAAGGACATTTACAACTATTTTCTCTAAAGCTGTAGCTAATAAAAACCTTGGTCTCCACAACCCCTCATTTTAGACCAGACACTCCTTTCTGTTGACTTCAGACCTTTAGAAAATAACTCTTTCAACCAATTTCCTTTATTCATTCATTCATTTATTTAATTTATTTATTTATTTATATTTTTGTAGAGATGGGGTTTTGCCATGTTCCCCAGGCGGGTCTCAAACTCCTGGGCTTAAGCCATCCTTCCCCTTCAGCCTCCAAAGTCGCTGGGACCACAGGTGTGCACAACCACCCTCAACTAATTTTATTTTATTTTTTTTAGATGGAGTTGTGCTCTTGTTACCCAGGCTGGAGTGCAATGGTGCGATCTCGGCTCACTGCAACCTCTGCCTCCTGAGTTCAAGCATTTCTCCTGCCTCAGCCTCCCAAGTAGCTGGGATTACAGGCATGTGCCACCATGCCTGGCTAATTTTGTATTTTTAGTCGAGACAGTTTCTCCACGTTGGTCAGGGTAGTCTCAAACTCCCGATTTCAGGTGATCCTCCCGCCTTGGTCTCCCAAAGTGCTGGGATTGCAGGCGTGAGACACCATACCCAGCTAATTATTTTTTTTTTTAAGGTAGAGACGAGGTCTCATCATGTTGCCCAGACCAGTTGGTCTCTAACTCATGGGTTCAAGCAATCCACCTGCCTCAGCCTCCCAAAGTGCTGGGATTACAGGCATGAGCCACTGCACCCAGCCTCAATCAATTTCCAATCAGAATATCTTTAAAACCACCTTTGACCTGAAAGGCTCCCCGCTTCCCACTTCAAGTGGTCCCATGTTTCCTGATAGAAACAATGTACATCTTACATATATTGACTGATGTCTGCCTGTAACTTCTGACCCCTAAAATGTATAAAATCAAGCTGTAACCCCACCACCTTGGGCACATGTTCTCAGGACTTCCTGGGGCTGTATCTGGGCCTTGGTCACTCATATTTGACCCAGAATAAACCTCTTTAAATAGTTTACAGAGTTTGACTCTTTTTTGTTTTTTTGAGATGGAGTCTCACTGTTGCTCAGGCTGGAGTGCAGTGGTGCAATCTCGACTCACCGCAGCCTCTGCCTCCCAGGTTCAAGTGATTCTCCTGCCTCAGTCTCCCGAGTAGATGGGATTACAGGCACCAACCACTATGCCTGGCTAACTTTTGTATCTTTAGTAGAGACAGGGTTTCACCATGTTGACCAGGCTGGTCTTGAACTCCTAACCTCAGGTGATCCACCCACCTCAGCCTTCCAAAGTGCTGAGACTACAGGCGTGAGCCACCATGTCCAGCTTGTTTGTTTTTTGTTTTGGTTTGGTTTTTGTTTTTGAGAGGAGGTCTCACTCTGTCACCCAGAGTGGAGTGCCATGGCATGATTTTGGCTCACTACATCTTCTGCCTCCTGGGCTCAAATGACGATCCTCCCACCTCAGCCTCCTGAGTAGCTGGGACTACAGGTGCACACCACCTGCTCAGCTGATTTTTGTAGAGACAGGGCTTCACCATGTCGACCAGGCTGGTCTTGAATTCCTGGGCTCAAGTGATCCTTCTGCCTCAGCCTCTCAAAGTGCTGGGAATACAGGTGTGAGCCACTGGGCTCAGCCAGAGTTTGACTCTTTTGCATCAACAAACGAGAAGGAAGGCTGCTTGAGGCCAGGAGTTCAAGAATAGCCTGGGCAACATTGTGAGACCCTGTCTCTAAAAATAAAAACAAAAATAATGAGGCTGGCATGGTGGCATGCCATCTATCGTCTCAGTTACTGGGGAGGCTGAGGTGGGAGGATCACCTGACCCCAGCAGTTTAAGACTACAGTAAGAAATGGTTATGCCACTACACTGCCACCTAGATGACAGAGCAAGACCCTGTCTGTAAAAATACATAGGTATAAGCCGGGCGCGGTGGCTCAAGCCTGTAATCCCAGCACTTTGGGAGGCCGAGGCGGGTGGATCACGAGGTCAAGAGATCGAGACCATCCTGGTCAACATGGTGAAACCCCGTCT
>NW_016107496.1:2839325-2841544 GCF_001604975.1 Cebus imitator
GTGTGTATGTGTGTGTGGGTGTGTATATATATATATGCACACACCCCTATCTATATGTATAGCTATATCTATACGTATATCTATATATTTACACACAGTCTTCAAAGATTGCCAGCCAAAATGAGACCTGAGGCTGCTGAGCTTGACCCATCCAGCTGATCTTTCACTCACAGGTTTTCCCCAGACAATACTGTTCTCCTTCAAGGATCTGACACTAACCTCCACCTCAGGAATGGAGATCTTCTCATTAAAGTAAGTGGTGAACTCATCCTCTGAGTTCCCAGAGGGCTGTGGAAGAGAGGGATTACTATAGGCAGGGTTGAAGGTACCAAGACTGGCCGACTCCCCATGTTCTCCGGAAACACTGTCTGAATGAACAGATTTGAAAACAAATTAGTAAAAAATGAACAAAACATGAACAACTCATTCTTAGTATACTGAAATTAAATATTTTAATACCTAAATGCACAAGAGACCAACCTGACTCTAGCTCAATTTATTTTTTGAATAGTTTATTTTTAATCTATATTTTAGAATAGGTAATATAGTCACGTGGTTAAAAATTCAGGAAGTAAAAAATTTAGCCTACACTAAAAAAGTTATCTCCCTCCCCTCTCCCAGTCACTTAGCTCTCTAGATCAGTTTTAACTCCCAGTGGTTTTCCTACTTCCACACGTCTACTCCTACTTGGGAATTTTTACAGCCATTTCATTTTCCTCTAAAAACACTGACATATGGGCTCAAAAAATTACATTCCCAGATCAGCCTCTGGTAACCTAAAATCCTAACTTTTAAAAGAAAAGAACTAGGTCCATCTAGCAAAATGTCCTCCCCATCTCCTATATTTGGTAAGACTTACTCAAAGAATTGTCCTTGGACATAATACCTCCGTCAGACTTCTCAGAAAACGTGCAAGTTACAAAATCCTGCCACAGTTCAGGCTACACTCTGAAGCTGCGGCAAAACCACCAAGCAGGAACCCTTTGTACCCTGACTAAGACCTGCAACAAAGTGCCGCGGGTCACAGGGTACTGGCACCCTCGTGATAGCAGGACTCATCTCAGACTGATCAGTGTTTCCCTGAGTTCTGCATTTTATAGTCAGTCTTAAATACTGGGAAGCAGAAGGTTTGGGAGAAAAGGGGTAACCTGCCAGAAATACACAGAGCCTAGTTTACTTCAGCCATCAAATGGCTATTTGGAATCACAAAGCTCTAATCTCTGTGTTTCTAATAAATCCTTACAATCTCTAACTTAAAAAAGTAAGAGCTTTCTTTCCATAGGGAGCTGACTCACATCATCTTAATTAAGTGGCTTTGAATTAATAAAGAAATTTACAAAAAAGGAACAGAAATTCCAAAGAAGCAGCTCAGATTTAGGAAGGAATAGTCAAAGCACTCAAGAAGCCCCAAGCAAATACACAGCATAAGGTACTCGCCCTGTATTTACTGCTCCATACACATCTGAAACACCAGGAAGCGTCACGAGCAGCCAAAGTACTCCAGAGGTTTTTATGCTGGGTCAAGGAATAATAGTGCCCTTGCAAGAATTACTGCCAGAAACCAAAATTCAGTTAATCTGGGCTCACCTCAGAATTGTAAAAAAGAAATGAAGCAGGTCTCTGGTTAAAAAATCTGTTTTCAGGCTGGGTGCGGGAGCTCACACTTGTAATTCCAGCACTTCGGGAGGCTGAGGCAGGCAGATCACTTGAGGTCAGGCGTTTGAGAACAGGCTGGCCAACATGGTGAAACGCTGTCTCTACTAAAAATACAAAAATTAGCCAGGTGGTGTGGCATGTGTCTTTAGTCCCAGCTACTCGGGAGGCTGAGGCAGGAGAATCACTTGAACCAAAGAGGTGGAGGTTGCAGTGAGCTGAGACTGCACCACTGCAGTCCAACCTGGGCGACAGAGTGAGACTCCACTTGAAAGAAAAAAAAAAAATTTTTCCATTTACAGCCTAAGTCACCAGATGGTGGCTTTTGAATGGAGTTGTTAGAATATGCATATGGGGCCGGGCGCGGTGGCTCAAGCCTGTAATCCCAGCACTTTGGGAGGCCGAGGTGGGTGGATCACGAGGTCAAGAGATCGAGACCATCTTGATCAACATGGTGAAACCCTGTCTCTACTAAAAATACAAAACATTAGCTGGGCATGGTGGCGCGTGCCTGTAATCCCAGCTACTCAGGAGGCTGAGGCAGGAGAATTGCCTGAACCCGGGAG
>NW_016107496.1:2842473-2843699 GCF_001604975.1 Cebus imitator
GGGGTTTCACCATGTTGACCAGGATGGTCTCGATCTCTTGACCTCGTGATCCACCCGCCTCGGCCTCCCAAAGTGCTGGGATTACAGGCTTGAGCCACCGCGCCCGGCCGAGTTTTGATTTTTTTGTCTGTTTTGAGATGGAGTCTCACTCTGTTGCCCAGGCTGGAGTGCAGTGACATGATCTCAGCTCACTGCAACCTCTGCCTCCCGGGTTCAAGCAATTCTCCTGCCTCAGCCTCCTGAGTAGCTGGGACTACAGGCGTATGCCACGATGCCCAGCTAATTTTTGTATTTTTAGTAGAGAACAGGGTTTACCATGTTGGCCAGGTTGGTCTCGAAGTCCTGACCTCATGATCCACCCACCTAGGCCTCCCAAAGTGCTGGGATTACAGGCGTGAGCCACCACCCCCAGCCTATTTTATGAGCTTTTAAGAACAGAGATCTATAATTCTCTTTGGTCTAAAATATGCAATTTAAGCTCATGGTTCAATCTTCTAGAAAGAATGAGGAAAAGTACCATACAAGCATACCAATGGTGGAGGGACACTATTTGGCAGCCTCAAATTTTCCTGAGAAAGTAAAGTCTACAGCTATAATGTTCCAGACCTCATTCCTCAACCCTCTGACACCTAGAAGTAACTAGTCACCTGCAGCCGAGCCCCTCCTGAGCTCTCCAAGAGGGCTAAAGCACCAGCAGGATTAAGCACAGTGTGCAGGACACCAGCATTTGTCTGTAGGTCCAGTACTAAGCAACCTGCAGTGGGGTGGGTGAGGTTGGGGGATTTGGGGGAGGTTCCAGATGTCCATTAGCCTTTTAAGTTTAATTGGGGAGGGGGGGAGATGTTAGCAAGCTCATTTGGGAACAGATCTATGGCATATTCTCCAGTCAGCCTCACCAATAAGGTTATTTTTCAAAAAACATTTCAGGACCAGGCACAGTGGCTCATGCCTGTAATCCCAGCACTTTGGAAGGCAGAAGCAAGCGGATCGCCTGAGGTTGGGAGTTCGAGACCAGGCTGGCCAGCATGGTGAAACCTCATCTCTACTATAAAAATAAAAAAATTGGCCGGGTGCGGTGGCTCAAGCCTGTAATCCTAGCACTTTGGGAGGCCGAGACGGGTGGATCACGAGGTCAAGAGATCGAGACCATCCTGGTCAACACGGTGAAACCCCGTCTCTACTAAAACTACAAAAAATTAGCTGGGCATGGTGGCGCGTGCCTGTAA
>NW_016107496.1:2844367-2851652 GCF_001604975.1 Cebus imitator
AGTTGATTTCAAATTTAGAAGGGGGAGGACAACATACTATTTATTGATAAGCCTCTCCTTAAATCCCAGTAATAACTGTCCTACTGAAGAAGTGATGAAGCCTTGCTTAATGATCTTTTACTGCTTAAATCTAGTCTTTTTTCCATCCTTGTCCCTTACATGTTGTTCCTATCTGAACAATCTTCTACTTCCCTTATCGGGTTTTGAGTAATCTTTGTATCTACCAACATATTCTGTACTTATAAAATTATGGAATTTGGGCCGAGCACAGCGGCTCATGCTATAATCCCAGCACTTTGGGAGGCCGAGGCGGGCAGATCATGAGGTCAGGAGTTTGAGACTAGCCAGGCCAATATGGTGAAACCTCATCCCTAATTTTAAAAAATACAAAAATTAGCCAAGGTGTCATGGCACACGCCTGGAGGCTGAGGCAGAAGAATCGCTTGAATCTGGGAGGCGGAGATTGCAGTGAACCGAGATCCCGCTACTGCACTCCAGCCTGAGCGACAGAGCAAGACTTTGTCTCAAAAAAAAAAAAGAAAAAGAAATACAGAATTCAGACCAGAAAGGAGCTTTTCTTTTCCTTTTAGGTTTCATCTGTCTTCTAGAGCCAACTAGCCATGTCTCTCCTGTCAGGTTTTAAGCCACCAGATGATTAAACATCAGCCAACAGATCCCAATAATACTGACTAAAGTCAACCCCTCTCTCAGTCAATTACAATAGCACCTCACCTAAATGGGATTTAAATATTTGACCACTCAGAATAGCAGTACTCACTTGGATTTCAAACACATCACAGCCCCTTAGCTCTCAACAAAGCCTTTTTACTTTTGTTTTACATATAATTCTAATAAGCTAATGTTATCAGGTTATCTTAACCCACAGTAAATTGGAAACCACAAGTCAGATCTGGAACTATACATAGCTCTTCCAGGAAAAGAGGAACTTGGCACACTGAGGAATCAAAAAATTCAAGAAGTACATCAGTTAGTCTTGAGCTATTTGATATGAGGCAAAGAGTCCTTCCTTATATGTCAATCAGTTCTGAGAATATTATTACAAGTAGAATAACTCAAGTTTCGGCCAGGCATGGTAGCTCATGCCTGTAATCCCAGCACTTTCGGAGGCCGAGGCAGGCAGATCACCTGAGGTCAGGAGTTCAAGATCAGCCTGACCAACATGGAGAAACCTTGTCTCTTCTAAAAATAAATACAAAATTAGCCAGGCATGATGGCACAAAAAAAAGAAAAGAAAAAAGAAAAATAACTCAAGTTTCCAATTGTGGCCCTGATCACAATGAGGCAAACAAATTAAATTTTTTTTTTTTTTTTTTTTTTTTTGAGACAGAGTTTCACTCTTGTCACCTAGGCTGGAGTACAAGGGTGCAATTTCGGCTCACCGCAAACTCCACTTCCTGGGTTCAAGTGATTCTCCTCCCTCAGCCTCCCAAGTAGCTGGGATTACAGGCACTTACCACCAACCCTAGCTAATTTTTGTATTTTTTTAAGTAGAGATAGGGTTTCACAATGTTGGCCAGGCTGTAAATCATTTTTGTAATGATGATTAATATCCTATTTAAGGTACTAGAAAATTAACTGGGTATGGTAGTGTATGTCTGTGATGCCAGCTACTTGGGAGACTGAACTAGGAGGACTGCTTGAGCCCAGGGGTCAAGGCTGCAGTGACCCGTGATTGTACCACTGCACTCCAGCCTAGGTGACACAGTGAGGCCTTGTCTAAAAAAAAAAAAAAAAAAAAAAAAAAAGAGAAGATGACACAGAAATGTCTAGTCTGCATCTGAGGAAGATTTTTTTTATCCAAAATAGGCAAAATAGGCCTTAAAAAAAAATTTTTTTTTTTTTTTTTTTTTTAGTGGAGTCTCACTCTGTCACCCAGGCTGGAGTGCAGTGGCAAGATCTCGGCTCTCCGAAACCTCCGGCTCCCAGGTTCAACCAATTCTCCTACCTCAGCCTCCTGAGTGGCTGGGATTACAGGCACAGGCAACCATACCCTGCTAATTTTTGTATTTTTAGTAGAGATGGGGTTTTGCCATGTTGTCTAGGCTGGTCTTGAACTCCTGACCTCAGGTGATCCATCCACCTTGGCCTCCCAAAGTGCTGGGATTACAGGCATGAGCCACGGCACAGGGCCAAACATTTTTTTTAAAGTACGGAACACTTCACAAATTTGTATGTCATCCTTGTGCAGACAGGCCATGCTAATCTTCTATTGTTCCAATTTAGCATATGTGCTGCCAAAACAAGCACCAAAATGGGCTTTTAAAAGTTATATATTAAAAGCATGTACAATTAAGGTAATAGCGTGTTCTTCACAAGACTATACTCTGCAAATACTTTTAGACAGAAATATTTCATGATAAAATTTTAAATAATTATTAGTGGTATTCTAAGTTCATTCCTATACCAACTACAGAGCTGATCAAATACAAAAAGTTTGTTCTTCTGTCTGAAATCTCAAGAATGAATTATTTCAAGAAATAAAACAAATTCTAAATTCTAACCTTCTCATCAAAGCTTTTAGTCAACAAACTTCATGTTCCACAACAGTGCCTACAGAATAAAACCTGGGGTCAGGCGCAGTGGCTCATGCCTATAATCCCACCATTTTGGGAGGCCGATGCAGGCCATCATCTGAGGTCAGGAGTTCAAGACCAGCCTGGCCAACATGGGTGAAACCCCGTCTCTACTAAAAATACAAACATTAGCGAGGCATGGTTGTGGGTACCTGTAATTCTAGCTACTTGGGAGGCTGAGACAGGACAATCACTTGAACCTGGGAGGTGAAGGTTTCAGTGAGCCAAGATCACATCACTGCACTTCAGCCTGGGCAACAGAGTAAGACTCCATCTCAAAAAAAAAAAAAAAAAAAAAAAAAGAAAAAAAAAAAAAAACCCAAAAAAAAAAAAAAAAAAAAACAAAAAAAAACAACCACTAGAGAGAGAATAGAAAAGGCCAGGCCAGTTATGCATAGCATTTAAGTCTCCATAAAAATTTACAACCCATGGCCTGGCACCGTGGCTCACGCCTGTAATCCCAGCACTTTGGGAGGGAGGTGAGCAGATCACGAGGTCAGGAGTTCGAAACCAGCCTGGCCAATATGGTGAAACCTCATCTCTACTAAAAGTAAAAATATTAGCTGGGCATGGTGGTGCGCACCTGTAGTCCCAGCTACTCGGGAGGCTGAGGCAGAAGAACTGCTTGAACCTGGGAGGCGGCAGTTGGAGCAAGCAGAAATGGCGCCACTGCACTCTAGTCTGGGTGACAGAGCGAGACTCCATCTCAAAAAAAAAGAAAGGGCTGGCCACAGTGGCTCACACCTGTAATCCCAGCACTTTGGGAGGCCGAGGCGGGTGGATCACAAGGTCAACAGATCGAGACCATCCTGGTCAACATGGTGAAACCCCGTCTCTACTGAAAATACAAAAAATTAGCTGGGCATGGTAGCGCGTGCCTGTAATCCCAGCTACTTAGGAGGCTGCGGCAGCAGAATTGCCTGAACCCAGGAGGCGGAGGTTGCAGTGAGCCGAGATCGCGCCATTGCATTCCAGCCTGGGTAACAAGAGCGAAACTCCGTCTAAAAAAAAAGAAAATTTAAGACCCATATGGAAGCAGTAAGTTAATGTTAAGACAGTTTTGCTCTCCAGGGCTGTAGCACCAGGTTGTTTCAGTTACTTCATCACATTAAGGAAACAATCCAGAGTTAGGACACAACCAACCAGAATCAACTCAGCAATACTTTGATAAGTAACCATCACAATTACGATTAAAACTGCTTTGATATTCTAGCTCACTCCCAACCATAAAGTGTCACCTTCTCTTAAACCCATTAAGTTTCTTCCTATCAAACAGCAATTGACAGGAAAAAGAATGGCACTCATGGTTAAATGTAATCTAACTATTTTATCCCATTCTCTAACAAAAGTTCTAAGACTGGCTGGGTGTGGTGGCACATGCCTTGTAATCCTAGCACTTTGGGAGACCATGGAGGGCAGATTGCTTGAGCCCAGGAGTTCGAGACCAGCCTGGGCAACATGGTGAAACCCAGTCTCTATAAAAAATACAAAATTTAGCTAGGTGTAGGCTGGACACAGTGGCTCACACC
The DNA here is from genome assembly GCF_001604975.1 of Cebus imitator. Lineage (NCBI taxonomy): Eukaryota > Metazoa > Chordata > Mammalia > Primates > Cebidae > Cebus > Cebus imitator. Next base: position 2,848,491 of record NW_016107496.1, read on the forward strand.
TGTAATCCCAGCACTTTGGGAGGCCGAGGCGGGTGGATTACCTCAGGTCAGGAGTTCAAGACCAGCCTGGTCAACATGGTGAAACCCTATCTATACTAATAATACAAAAATTAAGGCCAGGTGCGGTGGCTCACACCTGTAATCCCACCACTTTGGGAGGCCGAGGCAGGAGGATCACAAGGTCAGGAGTTGGAGACCAGCCTGGCCAACGTGGTAAAATAAAACCGCGTCTCTACTAAAGATACAAAAAATTAGCTGGGCATGGTGGCGAGCACCTGTAATCCCAGCTACTCGGGAGGCTGAGGAAGGAGAATTTCTTGAACCCAGGAAGCAAAGGTTGCAGTGAGCCCAGATCGTGCCACTATGCTCCAGCCTGGGTGACAACAGCAGAAAAAAAAATTAGCTGGGTGTGGTGGTGGGCATCTATAGTGCTGAGATGGGGAAGCCAAGGTGGATGGATCATCTGAACTGGGGAAGTGAAGCCTGCATTGAGTGGTGATTGGGCCACTGCATTCCAGCCTGGGTGACAAAGCAAGACCCTGTCTCAAAAAAAAAAAAAAAATGTTGTAAGACTGTCTTACAACATAAAAATGCTAACAAAATTTTATTTTCTGTCTAAAATTTCAAAAGTCTAACATGTTCTTTGATCCAGCAATTTTACTCCTAAAAATGTATTCTTTTTTTTTTAAAAAAAAAAGCAAAAAATACTCATACAAGGAAATATGTACAAGGATATTTCCCACAGCATTGTTTGTAGTATCAAAAGACTATAAACAACCTGGATATTAGAAGAGGACTGATTGAATAAACTGTGCACATTCATTGGACAGAATACGATGCAGCCACTATAAATAAGACGACCTATCATGTATTGATAGGAAACAATCTTGAAAATATATTTTGTCAAGTCAAAAAAAAAATTTGTTGAGCAGCATGCTATCATTGATGTAGCAAAAAGAAAAAAGAGAAAACACACACATACACATACAATCTCCAAAGGACACACAAAAAACTAGTAATAAAGGCCATCCCTGTGAGAAGGAAGGAGTAGGAGAGCCCAAATGAGGTCATGTGAAAGGAAAGCCGCTCTCTGAATATACATGGTATACCTTTTACACTTAAGTTTCACCAGGTACATGTATTATTTGCCTTTTAAAAAACGTCAAGGTCATATAGATTCATTCAGCTTCTCAACAAACACTTGAGGTATGTTCAGTTGAACTCTCTGATAAAGCTTCTGCAATAGATAATCAGAAGTCTACAGCTGTCTAGTTGGCAGATATTTATCGCCTTAAGCCTAACTTACTACTAGATTGTCTTAGTGCTACCTAAATACAAAATATTAGAAACCCTCTCTCAGGAAAGCACTCTTGACTCCCTAATTCGGCTTAGGTGGCTCCTCCATGTTCCCTCGAGTTTGAAATTATATAAAAATTAAGTGGCCGGGCGCGGTGGCTCAAGCCTGTAATCCCAGCACTTTGGGAGGCCGAGGCGGGTGGATCACGAGGTCAAGAGATCGAGACCATCCTGGTCAACATGGTGAAACCCCGTCTCTACTACAAATACAAAAATTCAGCTGGGCATGGTGGCGTGTGCCTGTAATCCCAGCTACTCAGGAGGCTGAGGCAGGAGAATTGCCTGAACCCAGGAGGCGGAGGTTGCGGTGAGCCGAGATCGCGCCATTGCGCTCCAGCCTGGGTAACAAGAGCGAAACTCCGTCTCAAAAAAAAAAAAAAAAAAAAAAAAAATTAAGTTACCCCCAAAAACACATACTAGGCTATAATAAATTCTAACATCTAATTAACAGTAATTCTGCATATTCTCTTAGCATTTACAAGAACTGTGAAAGAACAAGTTGATATAGACCAAATCTGTTATAAAAACTGCTCTTGGCCAGCCATGATGGTTTATGTCTGTAATCCCAGCACTTTGGGAGGCAAGGCGGGCGGATCACTTGAGGTCAGGAGTTTGAGACCAGCCTAGCCAACATGGCAAAAGCCTGTCTCTACTAAAAAAACTGCCCCTAAGAAAGTTTGAAATACTGATTAAAACATATACAACTTCAACACTTTTTTTCTCTATGGTTAAAACAAAAGTTTGAGTGCAGTGGCTCAAGCCTGTAATCCTAGCATTTTAGAAGGCCAGGGCAAGCAAAGGAGTTCAAGACCAGCCTGGGCAATGTGGCAAAACCTTGTCTCTACAAAAAAAATACAAAAAGTAGCAGGGCATCATGGTGTATGCCACTCGGGAGACTGAGGTGGGCAGACCACTTGGGCCTAGGAGGTTGTGGCTGCAGTAAGCTGTGATCGGGGCGCCCCAGCCTGGGCTACAGAGCAAGATCCTGTCCATCATAAATAAATGAATAGTTTGGTTTTGAAATCATTAGTTTTTGTATAAAATTCCCCTATAGCCAATAAAGGTACTCAAAAAAACATTTCACTAGTTTTATAGCTGAAAAAGTTGCCCTAAAATTAATTGTAAGGTTTAGAGAGGAGTGCTTTTCAACAGTCCCTGAATTCTTTCCCCCTTTTTTCCCTCACCTTCCTCATCTCAATAAAATCAAAGACAACATTAAATAAGAAAAGAACTTTCACAGAAGCGGCCAGAAAAGTGTCCGCATGGAAGTAACTGATGAAATAAATGCTAGCAAGAATGTGTTCAAGCTACATAGCAAAGCCACCTCTTCCTCTTGACCCTGTTCAGTTCATTCTTCCTCAGGCACTGTTCAGTGCCAGAGTCATGCTAGTGACAAAAGAGAAACGGTTAGGTGCACTGATCAAGGCTTAGTAACACCCAAAATGTTTATTAGAGAATAACAAGGAATTCTGATTTTTAAATATATATATTTGTCCTAAAGAAAATGAAGAGTTCTAGATTCTTCTAAAATTTTCTAGATTCTAGATTCTTCTAAAATTTTCTCTACTGGTCTACTTCAAGGCTATAAGTACTTGACACTCCTACAAAACCATTACTGTATTACTAATACGACACCTTGTTGTACCAGGTGCTCTTCATGAAGGTGGGCTCCAGCATTTGGATGACTGAGAGTCAACAAAACTTTTTGAAATATTCTAGCAATTCAAATAGTGCTAATTATTTTCTGAATCCTATGTATTTTGAGGAAAGTTATTAGTCATTTTTTAAAATAAGAGACTATTACTT
>NW_016107496.1:2855048-2856124 GCF_001604975.1 Cebus imitator
CGTGATCCACCCGCCTCGGCCTCCCAAAGTGCTGGGATTACAGGCTTGAGCCACCGCGCCCGGCTGAAGCAGCATTTTCTAACCCTTCTATCAAAAATATTTATCCAATTAGGTTCTTTTTTGTTTTTTAGAGATAGGGTCTTGCTCTGTTGTCCAGGCTGGACTGCATGGAGTACAGTGGCATGATCTCAGCTCACTGTAGACTCAACCTCCCCACCTCCCTAGTAGCTGGGAATACAGGCATGTGCCATGCCCCACCAATTTTTGTATTTGTTGTAGAGACACGGTTTCACCATGTTGCTTAGGCTGGTCTTGAACTCTTGGGCTCAAGGGATCCATCCACCTCAGCCTTCCAAAGTGCTAGGATTACAGGTATGAGCAACCATGCCCAGCTCAATTAGTTCTAAAACTCAATCTGCTAACATTGGGGGGTATGGGGAAAGAAACAGCTTAGGACAGGTGAATTTCCAAATTGTTCTTGAAGATGTAACGTCTGGTACTGGTTTTTATTTTATTTATTTATTTTATTTATTTGGTTAACCATTAATTCAGTAATATTTATTGATTGGCTTCTCCCAGATATGAGCATATCTGGGAGAGGAAGAAAAAAAGAGTCAGGATAATCCCCAAGTTTCTGGTATGTAAATGTTGGTACTACTTACTGAGATGGAATGGCATGAGACTTGAGGCCCTGTGAACTGAACTATGATTAGGAGCCTTGGAACAGTTGCAATTGTCATCTGTGTAAATAAGGTTACTGATTTCTAAAAGTTCTGCAGTTAATCAGATGGATTAGTCATTGTCTTTCACACCTGTGGTGACTAATTCAAAAGAAAAGCACCATCATTTTGCCAGTTGGTGTTTAAAAGTTGCTTTGTTTTCTGTGAAACCAGGTCTACTCCATTAGAAAAGCTTATTTAACTTTTAATCATCAAGCATTGTGATAAATTATAAACTCAGAAATTGTTTCATGGTATTAAAAATGTTGGAATCAGGCTGGGCGCAGTGGCTCACGCCTGTAATCTTTGGGAGGCCGAGGTGGGTGGATCACCTGAGGTCAGGAGTTCAAGACCAGC
>NW_016107496.1:2856532-2859261 GCF_001604975.1 Cebus imitator
AAAAAAAAAAAAAAAAAAAAAAGTTGGAGTCCTGTAATTCCAGCATTTTGGGAGGCCAAGCCTCTGGGAGGATTGCTTGAGCTCAGGAGTTCAAGATCATTTTGAGCAACATGGTACAACCCCGTCTCTACAAAAAGGAAAAAAAATTAGACAGGCGTGCACTCCCAGGCTGCGATGAGCCATGATCACATCATTGCACTCTAACCGGGGCAACAGAATGAGACCCTGTCTCAAGAAAAAAAAAACTATGGGGTGTTAAATTAGGGCACAGCAGCAATTTAAACTTCCTCTTATTATTATCCCCTATAAAATTACTCTTTATTTGAAGCAGCCAAAATGTGTTGAGTCCTTAAGTACTCGGTGCCAGGTATTTTGTCAAATGTTTTATGGATTGTCTCTTTAATCTTTTGGAGTAAATATTTTCTAATAGATGAGAAAACTGAGACTTAGAGCAGTTAATTTTCTCACAGTTACAAGCTAGTACATGACCAAGCCTCTATTCAAGTTCCAAGTCTTCAGTTCAAAGACTGTATTTACCACTACACAATTAGCCTAAAAGAAAAGCAGTAGGTTCTGTCTCTTTACGATTAACTTTTGATGAGGTTAAGTATATAATATTTAAGGGGAGAATTCCTACATGCAGGTCCAAGGAGTTGCTTGTTTTCTTTTAGCCTGAGGGTGGCAGTGATAAATTCTCATGACTGAAGCTTATGCATCCTTCATATAGACCAGTGTGTATTTTTTCATACCCTGTAATATAAACTTATTATTATTGCTAGTAATGATCCTGCATTCTGGGTTGTTTTCTACCAGGCTTTCTTCGAGAGTCACCCAGCTCCTTCAGCTGAGCGTACCATCCAGCAGTGTTGTGATAACATCCTGCTGAATGCTGCTTGGCTAAAGCAAGATGCTGAGAGCATTCACCGGTACCTCCTTCAGCGGATAGCTTCACCACCCACAGTGTGAATCCTGAGGTGCCACTGCTGCTGCTCCGCTGCAGGGATAAGGTGGAGCTACCAAACAGCTGATTTGTATGCCACGAATTTGGAGTCTTGTTTCAAACCAGTGGGGGTTGGACAATGAATGTAGTTAACTGGTTCCTACTCACACTCCAGAATTAAATTCTATATTGAAATATCCTGTTGCCTGGATCACATGTCTTCCTGTTTCTGGGTTTATTCCCTTATTCTGGTGCACCACGTCCTCTAGCAGTTTCTGCTTTCTGTCGTATAAATACTCCCACCACGACCAACTTTGAGCTTCCAATATGATGTTTCTAATGTAGATTTGGGAAGAGATGTACATATTTGGCTCCCGAGCTGGTACTAGCCAGCTCCAGCACGTTATCCAACCATAGCCACAGCGGTCAAACCCAGCTCCGCCTGAGCTCCAAAGGCAGCCGGCCGGCTGCCTCCCACCTTTCCACACCCTGACCCCAAACTCTTCTCCCTAGTTCTTTTATTTATTTTTTGAGATGGAGTATTGTTCTGTGGCCTAGGCTGCAGTGCAGTGGCAAGATCTCGGCTCACCACAACCTCTGCCTTCCAGGTTCAAGTGAGTCTCCTGCCTCAGGCTCCCAAGTAGCTGGGACTACAGGTACGCACCACCATGCCCGGCTAATTTTTTTTGTATTTTTAGTAGAGACGGGGCTTTACTATGTTGGCCAGGCTGGTCTCGAACTTCTGACTCTGTGATCCACCCACCCTGGCCTCCCAAAATGCTGGGATTACAGGTGTGAGCCACTGTGCCCAGCCTTTTATTTTATTTTTTGAGACAGGGTCTTGCTATCTCTCAGGCTAGTGTGCACTTGCACAATCCCAGGCTCAAGGGATCCTCCCACCTCAGCCTCCCAAGTAGCTGCGACACAGGCATATACCTCCACAGCTGGCTTTTAATTTTTTTGTAAAGGTGGGTTCTTGCTATGTTACCTAGGCTGGTCTCAAACTCCTGGGCTCAAGTGAGGTACTACTTTTTACATTCAATACGTTTATCTTGTTTTTGTCTTATTAAAATGAATTTGATATAAAATGATAAATAGAAAAAAAAAGTCAGGTTGAAGACTGATTATGTGTACTTCATGGTAAACAGTAAGAAGCCCCTATGGTCAGTGTTCATTTTAGAAAAAGCCCTCAAAACTCTAATCCTCTCTACTTAAACGGGTAATATGAGAATGTCTTCAACCAAAAGCCACATAAACACACCCAGTTCATAAAGTACAAACAGTGCTGCTATTACACAATGTGCTTAAAATGAACCAGTCACTCTCTCTCTCTGCCATAATGGCCACTGAGAGTAACAGTCAGCCCTCTGCAACCCTGGGTTCCACATTTGTGGTTTGCAACAATTCAGTTCAAAAAGATTTGGGGGAAAAAAATGGTTGGTTGTGCCTGTATTGAACATATACACACCATTTTGTTCTTATTATTCCCTAAACAATACAGAATAACAATTATTTACATAGCAATTACATTGTATTAAGTATTATAGGCCCAGCACTTTGGGAGGCTAAGGCAGCCCAGAAATTTGAGACCAGCCTTGACTACATAGTGAGACACTGTCTCCATAAAAAATTTAAAAATTAGCCATGTGTGGTGGCTGCATGCCTGTAGTCCCAGCTACTTGGGAGGCTAAGGTTGGAGGATCCCTTGAGCCCAGGAAGTCAAAGCTGCAGTGAACCATGACCACATCACTACACTCCAGCCTGGATGACAAAGCTAGAACCTGTCGTG
>NW_016107496.1:2861501-2863258 GCF_001604975.1 Cebus imitator
AAAGAAAAGAAAAGAAAAGAAAGAAAGAAAGTGGGAGGGAGGGAGAGAGGGAGGGAAGGAAGGAAGGAAGGGAGGGAGGGAGGGGCTGGGCACGGTGGCTCACGCCTGTAATCCAAGCACTTTGGAGGCCAAGGCGGGCGGATCACCTGAGGTCGGGAGTTCAAGACCAGCCTGACCAACACGGTGAAACCCCGTCTTTATATAAGGAAATATAAAAGCGAGAGATCCAAGATGGCTGATTAGGAGCAGCTCAGGATTGTAGCTCCCAGTGAAAGTGCAGAGGGTGAGTGGGCTCTGCATTTCCAGATGGATTTTTGTTGCCCATGGACCAGGAGACACCCAGGCGGAGGAGCCCCACGGGTCACCAGCGTGACTCTTTTAGCCAGCGCGGCTGTTGTGCTGACGCCCCAGCATGACAGTTCTCAGCACAAAATACACGGGACTGGGTGCCCTTTTGGCTGGCGATTAGAGCTCCAGGAAGGCAGAGTCGCCCATTCAGCTGATTAAAAAAAGTAGACTGAAACAGGGAGCCAGACCAGGAGATTCCCAGGCAAAAAAGCACCAGGAATCTCAACGCCGCTGTTTCAGTCAGCGCAGTGAGTCGCCACAGGGGAAATCACACAGATCCCAGCACCTTTTCAACATGCGACTGGAGCAACTGGGAGAGAGTCGACCGTTCAACAACAATAACAAAAAAGGCTCTGAGACAGGGAGCCAGGTGATCAGGCTCAGCTGGTCCCACCCCCACAAAAAAATAGCAATTGGAAATGCTGTGGGTTGAGAGTTTCACAGCAAGCACAGCTGAACCCAGGAAGGTTCAACTCTGTAGGGGAGGGGCATCCACCATTACCAAGGCATTCCACCACTAAGGAGGTAGGCTGCCTCCTTGCTGGGCAGGGCAGCCCGGAAAATAAAAAGGCAGCAACACAACGGAAACTCATAAATAAAGCCCTAACTCCCTGGGACTGAGCACCTGGGAAAAAAAAAAAAGGGGGAGGTGGTTTATGAGTTCCGCTGCAGCAGACTTAAATGTACCTGCCCAGCAGCTCTGAATGAACAACGGAGCTCACAGCTCAGCACTTGAGCACCTATAAAGGACAGACTGTCTCCTCAAGGAGCTCCCTGACCCCCGTATACCCAAAGAATCACCTCATAAAGCAGAGCTCAGACTGACATTTGGCGGGTATCCTTCTGGGACAAAGATAGCAGAAGAAGGAACTGGTAGCAACCCTTACAGTTCTGCAGTTGCTGCAGGTGATCCTCAGGCAAGCAGGGCCTGGAGTGGACCTCAGCAGTCCCACAGCAGAGGGGCCAGACTGTTAGAAGGAAAACTAAGAAACAGAAATAACTTTATCATCAACAAACTGGACGTCCACTCAGAGACCCAATCTGAAAGTCAGCAATTACAAAGATGACAGGTGGATAAATCCACAAAGATGGGAAGAAACCAGCGCAAAAAGGCTGAAAACACCTGAAACCAGAATGCCTCTCCTCCTGCAAGGGATCACAATTCCTCACCAGCAAGGGAACAAGGCCTGATGGAGAATGAGTGTGATGAATTGACAGAATCAGGCTTCAGAAGGTGGTTAATAAGAAACTTCTGTGAGCTAAAAGAACATGTTCTAACCCAACGCAAAGAAACTAAGAACGTTGAAAAAAGATTTGAAGAAATACTAAGAGAATAGACAATTTAGAGAGAAATATAAGTGAATTGATGGAGCTGAAAAACACAACACGAAAACTTTGCAAAGTATGCA
>NW_016107496.1:2863827-2879533 GCF_001604975.1 Cebus imitator
CCGTCTCCTGGGTTCAAGCAATTCTCCTGCCTCAGCCTCCTGAGTAGCTGGGACTACAGGCACGTGCCACCATGCCCAGCTAATTTTTGTATTTTTAGTAGAGACGGGGTTTCAGCATGTTGACCAGGATGGTCTCAATCTCTTGACCTCATGATCCACCCGCCTCGGCCTCCCAAAGTGCTGGGATTACAGGCTTGAGCCACTGCGCCCGGCCCAGAAGAGAACTTTCAACTCAGAATTTCATATCCAGCCAAACTAAGTTTCATAAGCGAAGGAAAAATAAAATCCTTTGTGAACAAGCAAGTACTCATTACCACAAGCAAGATTTCATTACCACTAGGCCTGCTTTACAAGAGCTCCTGAAAGAAGCACTACACATAGAAAGGAACAACCAGTATCAGCCGCTCCAAAAACATACCAAAAGGTAAAGAGCATCAACATAATGAAGAATCTGCATCAACTAACGGGCAAAACAGCCAGCTAGCATTAAATGGCAGTATCAGATTCATACATATCAATATTAACCCTAAATGTAAATAGACTAAATGCCCCTATCAAAAGGCACAGAAAGGCAAATTGGATAAAAAGCCAAAATCCATCAATGTGCTGTATCCAGGAAACCCATCTCACATGTAAGGATACACAAAGGCTCAAAATAAAGGGATGGAGGAAGATTTACCAACCAAATGGAGAGCAAAAAAAAAAGCAGGAGTTGTAATTCTCGTCTCTAATAAAATAGACTTAAAGCAACAAAGATCAAGAGAGACAAAAAAGGACATTACATAATGGTAAATGGATTAATGAAACACGAAGAGCTAACGATCCTAAATATATACGCACTCAATACAGGAGCACCCAGATACATAAGGCAAGTTCTTAATGATTTACAAAGAGACTTAGACTCCCACACAATAATAGTGGGAGACTTTAACACCCCATTGTTAATATTAGACAAATCAACCAGACAGAAAGTTAACAAGGATATCCAGGACTTGAACTCAGACCTGGAACAAGCAAACCTAATAGACATTTACAGAACTCTCCACCCCTAAATCCGCAGAATATACATTCTTCTCACCACCACATCACACCTACTCTATAAGTCACCACATAATTGGAAGTAAATCACTCCTCGGCAAATGCATTGCATTTCACAGGTTTTAGTGAAATATTGGTTGACTGCTTGTTATCTTCCTCCCTTATTCCATCCTGTCTCCATTGTCAAGCACAATTATTGGCATAAAAGAGGTTTTTAATACCCATTTTTAGACTGCACTCCAGCTTGGGCAATGCAGCAAGACTCCTGATCTCTCTCCCTCTTTCTCTCTCTCTCTCCTTTCTTTCTTTTTCTTTCTTTCTTTCCTTCCTTTCTTAAAAGAAAAGAAAAATTTGGGCCGGGCAGTGGCTCGGGATTACGCATGTAATCCCGGCACTTTGAGAGGCCGAGGCGGGTGGATCACGAGGTCAAGAGATCAAGACCATCCTGGTCAACATGGTGAAACCCCGTCTCTACTAAAAAAAAAAATACAAAAAATTAGCTGGGCATGGTGGCATGTGCCTGTAATCCCAGCTACTCAGGAGGCTGAGGCAGGAGAATTGCCTGAACCCAGGAGGCGGAGGTTACGGTGAGCCGAGATCGCGCCATTGCACTCCAGCCTGGGTAAATCCAAAAAAAAAAAAAAAAAAAAAAAAAAAGTAATTTTTTCAAAAAAGAAAGAAAATCCCTATTAAACCAGCCTATACCTAATTCTTTCCTCAGACAATATGTTTTGCCCTCACATTTAATTGCTTTTTATCTGACAATTTTTCTAATGAAAAATTATCATTAGATTACATTCAACCCATTTTCCTAATGATGGATAGCGGCCCCCAAATGATGTAGATTGACCTTAACAACTTTAAGTATTCTCCTCAAAGTTTCTTTTCCTAAAAGCAAAGAAAAATTAAGACAACACACATTACAAGATTCTCTAGCCTTGAACAACCCTCCTTCTGCTCTTTGAAACCTGGTAAAGTTTTAGTAATTAACTTGTAGCTTTCTCCTTTCATTTCCTAGGAGTTTTAGCAGATATCAGCTTACTAGAGATGAGACCAAAACAAAAACTTCATACAAAATGTCTTACTGGCAATAAGCACCAGAACAAGACTAAAAACCCTTTCACTGAGTCGTAACTGAACCAAAGCTGCCTACTAGCTTTGTAGAGTAATCCAAGGGGCCACTGCTGATTTCCTAACAGTAGAGTAAGATTAGATTCATAAGAAGCTTCCCCATTCCTTAACAAGAAGTGCTGCCAGACTACCCAGAAATTCCCCTCCCGAGTCCCACTGACATTCCAGAAACATGAGAAACCAAGTATGCTGCAATCAAGGACTTTTTGGTACTGGCTCCAAAATAAACTGCGTAAGCCAAGCAAGACTGTCAATGAAATATTGTCCAATGAAAAAATAAACAGCCGAAGGTCTCAGGTTTCATTTACCCAACACAGGTATCACAATAAATGGCCTAGTATAATGATAGTTTCCAACCGTATTTAATAAAACAAACACGCAACAGCAATCCTCTAGTCACATACAGTTACACTATACCCTCAGATCAAAGTTAATGATGTGAATGGAAAGCACAGACAGATGGGTTCACTGGTGATAGGTCATGAGATTCTGAACAAAGAATAAGTAATAAGGTTAGAATTCTTTAGAAATATTAAGGAGAAAGAAGGTAACAATAATAAAAACTCCACGTCAGGAACTGTTCTAAGTACTTTGTTGTTTATTAACTAATTTCATACCAACAACCCTGTAAGACTGATACATTATCAATCCCCACTTTAAGTACATGAAACAAAAGATCAAAGACACAACTTGCACAAAGATTTACAAAGCCAAGAAATTATGCGAACTGGTGGGGTGTCGGGTTCCAGAAGGCAAGCTTCTCCTGTTTTCACCAACCGTCACTAAAGCAAGTTTCTCATAGCCTATCTCCCCTTGCAAACTGTCCTACCACATAGTTTTTGTTTTTGCAAGATATGTCACATTTAAGCCGTAGCTTTAAAAGTAGGGACATACAAAACGAACAGCTGGGAGAGCCATCCAGCCCACTTACATATGTGTAATATCCCCGTGCAGAAAAACCCTGGTCATTGGGGCCTGAAATCCAGAGCGTCCCTGAGAGCTGCACAAACAGCCCTAAAACCAATTTACGCACAACTAGTGCCGCCTATCCAGGCTATTCACACAGAAGACGCTCCCTGGAAGTCGGTTAGGCTATAATGCGACTGTTGTTAAAGCCGGGCGGCGGAAGGCCCCGGAGAGCAGCCCGGCCTCGGGCGGCGCCAACAAGGAGGCCGCGAGAGACCTTGCCCTGTGCCCGTCAGCCTCTTTCGCGGCGTCGAGGTAGGTCAGCGCACGCCGACCACGGGCCCGGCGCGCCATTGGGTGCAGTTGGGAGTTAGGCCATGTGTCTTAGGCCGCGGCGGGGAAGGGGCGAGACCCCCGCGACCTCCGGAGTTCCCTCCTTGCCCCATCTTTGGCTCTTCTTCCGAATAACGCAGCTCCATCAGTCTCCTGACTCCGGGCCTGAGGCCCTCCCAGCCCCCACCTCCCCTCGCAGCCCCGCTTGGCGCGCAGGTGTCGCGTCCTAGCCCCGGAGCCTGACCCTCACACCTGCCCTCGAGCTGCCTCCCGCCCCTCCCTGCCCGCGAGCGGAGTGCGGCGACCCCTGACCTGGCCTTCCCCTCACCTTACCAGCTCCGCAGCCACCTGACACGCCGCCCCCACGCCGAAGGTTCCATATTCCCGGAGCCAGCGCCAAGCTGGCCAACGCCCTCCCCTCGCCGCGATTGGCCGACAGGACAGCAGCCGCACATCCCTATTGGCTGGAGTCCCCGCGGCGGCCGGGACGCGTGGCTAGCCGACCAAAGACAGAGGCTCCGCCCACGCGGACTCTGGCGGCTGCTGCGGCGCTGGAGCGCCCCGGGCTGGAGCCGCACGCTGCAGAGCTGCTGCTTTCGCCGGCCAGACCCGCGCAGCCCCTGGACTGCGGAGCTCCCGCCTGCGGGCAGCCTGGGGACAGATAGGTTTCCTGCCCTAGTTCGTCGTGGCGCCACATTAGGTACTGACAATGAAGCTACAAAGTATAAGTCTATCCTGTAAAGGGTAGCCAGGGGCCGACACGGGCCGACATCAGAGCCATGCAAACTACGGACTTGGTGCCTGATGGAAACGAAAAAGAGAAAAAACCCTGAGACTACAAGAGAGAGTCTAGGACAAGCCTAGAATTTCTCACATCTAGGAGGAGGGGAGCTGAAAAAATGGGGAAAATTTGCGCAGAGGCTCACACTTGTAATGCCCAGCATTTTGGGAGACCTAGACGGGAAGATCACTTGAGTCCAGAAATTTGAGACCAGCCTGGGCAACATAGAGAGAGCCGGTCTCTACCCAAATAATTTAAAAATTAGCCAGGCATCATGGCGCCCGCCTGTGGTCCTAGCCACTCAAGAGGCTGAGATGGGAGTATCACTTGGGCCTGGGAGATGGAGACTGCGGTGAGCCAAGATCTTGCCACTGCACTCCAGCCTGAGTGACAGAGCAAAACGCTGTCTTAAAAAAAAAAAAAAAGTAAAGCCAGGCGCGGTGGCTCACGCCTATGATCCCAGCACTTTGGGAGGCCGAGGCCGGCGGATCACGAAGTCAGGGGATCGAGACCATCCTGGTCAACATGGTGAAACCCCGTCTCTACTAAAAATACAAAAAATCAGCTGGCATGGTGGCACGTGCCTGTAATCCCAGCTACTTAGGAGGCTGAGGCAGGAGAATTGCCTGAACCCAGGAGGCGAAGGTGGCGGTGAGCCGAGATCGCGCCATTGCACTCCAGCCTGGGTAACAAGAGCGAAACTCCGTCTCAAAAAAAAAAAAAAATAAAAACAAAAATAAAAATTTGCTCGGCGTGGTCGTGCGCGCCTGTAGTCCCAGCTGCTCGGGAGGCTGAGGCAGGAAGATCGCTCGAACCTGGGAGGCTTGCAGTGAGCCGAGATCGCACCACTGCACTCCACTCCAGCCTGGACGACAAAAAAGTATAGCCACCTGGCAGGACCATTTCCTTGCCCCCCCGCCCCAGCCACATCTTAGTTATCTGCTGCCCCACCAAGAGCACCCCACACATGGGAGGAACCGCGAAACATCAGCTAGTGCAGCCAGTTCGACAGCCTTAGGTGTCCTCCCAATCCTCCGTAGTGAATTGTTTACCTCCTTCTCGCCCCGCTGCCTCGTTCTCCTAGACTTCATCCTACCTACCCAAAAGTAATCCCACTCCATCCCCAGCCTCAGCCTCACACCCTATCTTTTGCTCTGAAGATGACTGCCAGACTAGTGAAGAGGGGAGAATCAATGGTCTGACAAATCACCGTAATTTTCTGCAATGTCCTTTACAAACACCAAAAACATTAGATCCCCCCCGCCACCCTCATTCCCCGACCCCCCGCACTGCTTGCAGCATTAAAGATAACCGACCTTCTTTCTTCAGGTAAAAACAGCTAGGAGAAAATTTCATTAGTAAGAGAATCCAAGAAATGAGGAAAGGAGCATGAACTGCAAAGAGAAAAATCCAAATAAAGTACCAAGTAAAAACAAACTCGGGGACCCCCTCCCCAAAAAGGCGGGGGACTTGGCTTCCTGGAGCAAGTTGGTTTTCATACAGAATTTCTCCTGGAGAAAAAAGAAAACGCACAAATTAGTTCTGAGATTGTCTCTACAACACATCTGTGGAGTTTCAGAAAGGTTTGATGAAGTCCCTCCAGACCAGAACCTTTCCTTTGGGAACTTATAATATAAAAATAAAACTTCTATAAAACATAAAAATAAAATTCCTGGCACTGCACTTGTCACCCTTTCAGGTCTGCTCAGCTGGGCAGCTTCCCTGGGCTACTTACTTAGCTCACAGTGTGGAGCAGCCTCCATCTTAAGCTGCTTCTTCCTCATGGTGCAGAACTAGTTTGCCTTTCCCAAGGCCAGCTCCTGCCTCTATATATGAAGGAAGACAAGTGCGCCTCCCTCTGTTAGATAAGGGCACTTTTGGTTGCTCCAAGCCACGCAGCTTTCTAAAGACCGGCAAGGAATTTAAAAAGGCAAACCACGCCCTCCAAAGCATAATCAAATTTCATCTTTGACCTGCGGTGAAAAGAGAAGCATTATATGTCTGCCACTCCTAGATATTAATTAACAATTTATTGAGTTCAAAAACTTTTATTCTAAGATTTTATCTCAAGAAGCATTATGTATCTGCCACTCCTAAATATTAAGTAACAATTTATTGAGTTCAAAAACTTTTATTCTAAGATTTCATCTCTGTCCCTTTTGGCAAGAGCAAGAGCAGGTAGCAAGCCTGTGAGTGGCAGTGGATTAAAGGGGCGGAGTAAGAAATTGCTTCCCTTCTCTGCTCCTCTTGGAGTGAAGCTGGTTTAGGCTCCACAGGTGCATGTGCACTAGGACTCTGCTCCTGAGACGTGAGGTGAAACCATTAACCCCAAGCCTGGCAGTCCACCTGTATTTTCCACGTAGGTACGTGCAGCACTGATGCAATTATGAGGAGTCTCAGTGTGGGTGGAAACGCTCCCTGCTCTGTTATCCCACTGCATCTGAAGGACCCGCTGGCTTCAGCCTGGTCAATCAGTGATCCATGGGCTGACATCAGAGCCACGCAAAGTACAGACTTGGTGCCTGATGGAAAAGAAAAAGAAAGAAAAAAGCCTGAGACTACAAGAGAGTCCAGGGCAAGCCCAGAATTTCTCAGTCTGGGAGGAGGGGACCTGAAAGAATGCGGAAATTTGCCTCAGGGAAATAACTTAGAAGACAAAGCCAGAAAGAAGCATTGGGGCGGGGTAAAAAAAATACAGGAGAGAAGAAAACAGTTGCAGCTTTCAGGTAGCAGGCAGTTTTCTAGTAGTTTTCAAGAAAATCTGCTTAGAACCATAAAAACATAATAGCTTAGAATGGAAAAGAAAGAAAAGCAATAATCGCTTCAAATATGTCAAGGTAGGCTTCCAGCAAGTGGTTCTAGTTCCTACCTAGAACAACCACTGAATCAGGAGAAGGAAGTATGGATCTCTGAATCTTCTGCTCAGGGACCCAGACAAAAGGTCTCTGCTTCAGGGCTCTCTTAATCATGAAAGGCAAATCATTTCAACTTCATCTGTCTCTTGACCTTGTTCTACATCAGATAAGTTCCCTAAGGCATAGCTCCTTCTGCAGATTGGGCTGGGGGCCAATTTGTTCCACTTGAGAGGAAAATAGAAGCACCTGTAAAATCGCCCATGAACTAAAGTCTTGGAAGGAAAAGGCCTATTTGAGTTTAGGAATTCTTACCCTGGGCAACATAGGGAGACCCCATCTCTACATAAAATTTAACAATTCTCTGGGTGTAGTGGAATGTGCCTGTGGTCCCAGCTACGTGAGAGGCTGAAGTGGGAGGATTATTGGAACCCAGGAGGCTACAGTGAGCTGTGATCACGCCAGAGCACTCCAGTCTCTGCGACAGAACAAGACCCTATCTCAAAAAAGTGGGAGTGAAGGGACAAAGAAATCTGTAACTGTTATGAGTGTCAGGTTTAGACTATGTCCAAGGTCATGTTGAGGTCTGGAAGCAGTGGGTGGATGAGCAGAAAGAACACTTGGGGGGCTAGGCCGTAGGCAGTTCAAAGATGATTTTATTCAGCCGCAGCTCTCATCAACAGCTTTCTCACGCTGTCTGCCCTGCCTCTACTGTCTAATCTGGCTCCCACACACAGCTATGTGGACCCTGCCTTCAGGGTCAGACACTAAACTCTTTCTCTCTGAGCATGAGCAAGCCGAGCTGTGTCCTGGCTCCCCCCTGTCCATCTGCAAGAAACACACTCCATTTTGCCTTCCTGGTCCCCAATTTGCACTTACGAGTAACTGAGTGCTCGCTTCGGCAGCACGTATACTAAAATTGGAATGATACAGAGAAGATTAGCATGGCCCCTGCGCAAGGATGACACACAAATTCATGAAGCGTTCCGTATTTATAAAAAATAAAGCCGGGCGCGGTGGCTCAAGCCTGTAATCCCAGCACTTTGGGAGGCCGAGGCGGGTGGATCACGAGGTCAAGAGATCGAGACCATCCTGGTCAACATGGTGAAACCCCGTCTCTACTAAAAACACAAAAAATTAGCTGGGCATGGTGGCGCGTGCCTGTAATCCCAGCTACTCAGGAGGCTGAGGCAGGAGAATTGCCTGAACCCAGGAGGCGGAGGTTGCAGTGAGCCGAGATCGCGCCATTGCACTCCAGCCTGGGTAACAAGAGCGAAACTCCGTCTCAAAAAAAATAAAATAAAATAAAATAAAATAAAAAATAAAAATAAAAATAAAAAAGTAACTGACAACATTAATTGAATTCTTTTTTTTTGAGACATAGTTTCGCTCTATTGCTCAGGTTGGAGTGCAGTGGTGTGATATCAGCTCACTGCAACCTCTGCCTCCTGGGTTCAAGCGATTCTCCTGCCTCAGCCTCCTCAGTAGCTGGAATTAGCTGGAATTACAGGCGAATGCCACCATGTCCAGCTAATTTGTGTATTTTTAGTAGAAACGGGGTTTCTCCCCGTTAGTCAGGCTGGTCTTGAACTTCCGACCTCGTGATCCACCTGCCTTGGCCTCCCAAAGTGCTAGGATTACAGGCATGAGCCACTGTGCCCGGCCTAATTGAATTCTTATTGTGTACCAAATACCATTATTATTTTTTTTTTTCAGATTTTATTTATTTTTTATTGTACTTTAGGTTCTGGGGTACATGTGCAGATCATGCAGGATTGTTGCATAGGTACACACATGGCAAGGTGGTTTGCTGCCTTCCTCCCCCTTCCTGCCCCCACTAGTCACCTGTATCTGGTATTTCTCCGGAAGTTATCCCCCACCCACCCCCCGCTGTCCCTCCCCTAGTCCCAACTCACTGCAGCCAAACACCATTATTTAACACTTCACAAGCATTAATCCTCATAGTAGGCTGGCACAGAGATTCATGCCTGTAACCCCAGCACTTTGGGAAGCCAAGGCAGGCAGATCACTTGAGGGCAAGAGTTTGAGACCAGCCTGGGCAACATAGGGAGACCATGTCTCTACCAAAAAAACAATCCTCATAATAAACTAACAAGGCAGGAACTATTATTTATTATTATCTTCATTTTGCCAATTAGGAATCCGAGACTTAGAGAGTTTAATTTGCCTAAAAACACAGCCAGTTAGTGGCAAAGCCAGGCTTTGAACACAAATCTGTGAGATCCAGGAGCCAAGAATCAACCACCACACCATATTGCCTCCATCTTGTACACCTTAAACAATTCCCTTCCATTCAAAAATTGAGACTGGAATGATACAAGGTAGTCACAGGAGGATAGAAAACTCCAGGGAGCAGTTTCACTTGACTAGCAAAAGGAAAATGTAAATAGCTGTCTAAGAGGGATTGAAAACCAAGATGTGGGCCACACTAGCTAAGACCAACTGGATCCAACATGGCACTGGATTTAACCCAGGTTCCTCCTAGGACCTCATTATACACTTATTAACCTATTAAATTATACACCCCCAGCACCATGACAGTTCCTGGAACAACAGAATTTGGTGTAAAAATGGCTGGAAACACCTGACCAACATGGCAAAACCCCATCTCTACTAAAAATACAAAAATTAGCCAGGCATGGTGGTAGGTGCCTGTAATCTCAACTACTCGGAGCCTGAGGCAGGAGAATTGCTTGAACCCAGGAGGCGGAGGTTGTGGTGAGCCAGGATCTTGCCATCGCACTCCAGCCTAGGTGACTCAGTCTCAAAAAAAAAAAAAAAAGGCTGGCACCACAGTTCCAAGAAATCTTCCCCTTTATTTATTTATTTTTTTTAAAGACGGGATTTCTCCATGTTGGTCAGGCTGGTCTTGGACTCCCAACCTCAGATGATCCGCCCACCTCAGCGTCCCAAAGCACTGGGATTACAGGCGTGAGCCACTGCACCCAGCAAAATCTTCCCTTTTTTCCAGGAATCTTCATAAATACTCCATCCCTCAGTTAAAGAAACGTGTAAAGACAGAAACCCCAGGCTGGGCATGGTGGCTCACACCTGTAATCCCAGCACTTTGGAAGGCTGAGGTGGGTAGTTCACCTGAGGTCAGGAGTTCAAGACTAGCCTGGCCAACAAGGTGAAACCCCATCTCTACTAAAAATACAAAAATTAGCTGGGCGTGATGTCCGGAGCTTGTAATCACAGCTACTTGGGAGGCTGAAGCAGAAGAATCGCTTGAACCCGGGAGGCAGAGGTTGCAGTGAGCCAAGATTGCACCGCTGCACTCCAGCCTGGATGATAAGAGTGAGCAAAACTCTGTCGAAAGAAAGAGAGAAAAAGAAACCCCAAACCCTGTTGCATGTCTGTCCTTTTTTTTTTTTTAGCTGCACCAAATGTGTATCCTAGCTTTATTAAAAGGCCTGCAGTCAATATAAAAAGTCCCATCAGTTTAATAACGATTTAAAAAAAAAACCCAAAAGTGGCCGGGCACAGTGGCTCACGTCTGTAATCCCAGCACTTTGGGAGGCCAAGGCCGGCGGATCACGAGGTCAAGAGATCCAGACCATCCTGACCAACATGGTGAAACCTCCTCTCTACTAAAATACAAAAATTAGCTGGGTGTGGTGGTGCGTGCCTGTAGTCCCAGCTACTCGGGAGGCTGAGGCAGGAGAATTGCTTGAACCAGGGAGGCGGAGGTTGTAGTGAGCGAGATTGCGCCACTGCAGTCCAGCCTGGCGCCTGGCGACAAAGCAAGACTCTGTCTCAAACAAACAAACAAACAAAACCCAAAAGTGGAAAACTGAGGGGGCAGGGGAAGAGACACCTGGGCCAGGGGCAAGAGGAGCGCTGCTCATGGCACCAGGCCTGGCCACCGGGCCCCCGGTATTACTGTTGCTACTGCTGCTACGGAGGAGGTGGGGGGCAGCAATTGTCCTGTGGGAGCCACTGTTCGCCTGGGTCAGGGACCCTCACTTCTTCTGGGGTGCGCTTAGCTTCTGCATGCCCCGAATCTTGTCCAGCAGGCCAGAGATGAAGGAAGGCCTCTGTAGGTTTGTAACAGTCACCCTGCAGCTCCTTGACCCTGGCAGCCCAGGCATCGTCAATCTCCATGTAGAGGAGCTTATCCACATCAATCTCCAGTTCTAGGATCTTTTTTCCTAGCAGTCATAGAGGCGCGTGAGCTGGTACAGGATCCACTCCTTTATTAGTCTCTTCCATAGCTCCTTGCAGTCAAACTTGACGGTGACCTTCCCTTGGTGCCTCACTGGGCCCTCATCATCTGCTCGGCTCTGCGGCGAGAGCGGCGGCACGGGCGCCAGCAAGCGGCTGCAGCTTGTGCGGGCAGGGAGAGGGGGGCGGGCCGGGGGCCTCCCCGGGTCTGGCCTGGCAGCGCCCCTCCCCTTCCCGCCGATCCGCCCGCCCTTTGTCCCCCTCCTGTCTTTCTTGAGTAGGCCTGCACTCCCCTTTGTTTTTGTTTTTTTTTTTTGCTTTGTAATAAATCCTACTTTCATTATTTCCTGATTTGTCCTTGAATTCCTTCGGCAATGTTGTCAAGAGCCTTGACACCTGCGGGGTTGAGGCCGCTCTGGTGTTTGGTGGCCTCTTCTATCCCACTGGTATCAAAATCTTGCTCAAAGACTATCTTTTTCATAAAATCCTGTTAATGTAGATTCACTGAGCATTCCACATTAGGGCAAGAGCCAACTCATTTCTTTTCTTTTTTTTTTTTTGAGACAGGGTCTTGCTCTGTCACCCAGGCTGGAGTACAGTGGTGGGATCATCGTTCACTGCAGCCTCAACCTCCCCAGGCTCAGGTGATCTTCCCACTTCAGCCTCCCAAGTGGCTGGGACTACAGGTGCACGCCACCATGCCTGACTAATTTTGCTATTTTTTTTAGAGATGAGGTTTCACCATGTTGCCCAGTCTGGGCTCAAGCAGTCTGTCCACCTTGGCTTCCCAAAGTGCTAAAATTACAGGCATGAACCACTGTGTCCAGCTAACTTATTTCTGTATGGATGTTAATACATATCTGTATCATGTTTGCTTTTTATTTAAATAGGAGGCTTTTCTTGCATCCTACCTTCCACCCACTCTCCAAGTATTTTTTTCATGTTACTGTTCTCTCCAAAACTACATAAAATTAATTCCTCCTACCCTTCCTCTTCTTTACCCAGAAAACTCCTATTATTCTTGACAGTCCCCTTAAAATACCAGCCTTTGTGATGCATTCCCAGTTTCCTCTAGGCAGCATTCCAGTCCTACAGTCTATCTGCTACCCTTCAAACACTTCTTACTCCACTCAAGCACTTTAACACATTCTGAACATATAGTCATTGAGAAATGTGTTGTTAGGTAATTCATCTTTGTGAAAAACTCAAGGAGTGTACTTAAATAAGCCTGGATAGTATAGCCTACTATACACCTAGGTTCTTTGGCTATTACTCCTAGGCTATGAACCTATGCTACATGTTACCCTACTGAAGACTACAGACAACACAATGAGAAATATTTATGTGGCTAAATATATCTAAACAGAAAAGGTATTATAGGCCAGGCACAGTGGCTCACGCGTGTAATCCCAGCATTTTGGGAGGCCACAGCAGGAGGATCATTTGAGCCCAGGAATTCAAGACCAGCTTGGGTAACAAGGAAAGACACTTTATAAAAAATTTAAAAATTTGGCCGGGTGCAATGGCTCACGCCTGTAATCCCTGGACTTTGGGAGGTGGAGGCAGGCGGATCACCTGAGCTCAGGAGTTTGAGACTAGCTTAGCCAACATGATGAAACCCTGTCTCTACTAAAAATACAAAAATTAGCTGGGCACGGTGGTAGGTGCCTGTAATCCTGGCTACTCAGGGAGGCTGAGGCAGAAAAATCAGTTAAACCCAGGAGGTTGCAGTGAACTGAGATCATACCACTGCATTCCAGCCTGGGCAAGAGTGAGACTCTGTCTAAAAATAAAATTAAAAATAGGCCAGGTGCAGTGGCTCATGCCTGTAATCCCAGCACTCTGGGAGACCAAGGCAGGCGGATCATGAGGTCAGGAGTTCAAGAGCAGCGTGGCCAACATGGTGAAGCCCCATCTCTACTAAAAATACAAAAGTTAGCTGGGTGTGGTGATGGGTGCCTGCAATCCCAGCTACTCAGGAGGCTGAGGCAGGAGAATTACTTGAACCCGAGAGGCAGAGGTTGCAGTTAGCCAAGATTGCACCACTGCATTCCAGCCTGGGTGACAGAGCAAGACTCCGTCTCAAAATAAAAATAAAAATATCTAAAATAATAATTAAAAAAAATAGCCAGGCATGATGGCACCCTGCCTGTGGTCCCAGCACTTTGGGAGGCCAAGGTGGGAGGATCACTTTAAGCCAGGAGTTCAAGACTGCAGTGAACTGTGATAATGCTAATGCACTCTAACCTGGGAAACAGAGCAAGATCCTGTCTCTAAAAAAATAAATACATAAATAACAACAACAACAACTGTGGGTTGTGGCCAGGCACAGTGGCTCACGCCTGTAACCTTGGCACTTTGGGAGGCCAAGGCGGGCAGATCACTTGAGGTCAGGAGTTCGGGACCAGCCTGGCCAACATAGTGAATCACTGTTTCTACTAAAAATACAAAATTAGCCAGGCGTGGTGGTGGCTGCCTATAGTACCAGCTACTCAGGAGGCTGAGACAGGAGAATCGCTTAAACCCAGGAGGCTGAGGTTGCAGTGAGCTGAGATGGCACCACTATTCCAGCCTAGGTGACAAAGCAAGACTCTGTCTCAAAAAAAAGAAAACTGTGTGTTGCAACAAGAATATATATATATATATATATATAGGGTCTCCCTATCTTGCCCAGGTTAGTCTCAAACTTCAGGGCTCAAGGAATCCACCTGCCTTGGCCTTCCAAAGTGTTGGAATAAAACAGAATCTTTATTTTTCAAGACAGAGTCTTGGTCTGTCACCCAGGCTGGAGTGCAGAGGTGTGATCTTGGCTCACTGCAAACTTCGCCTCCCAGATCCAAGCAATTCTCCCTCCTCAGCCTCTCAAGTAACTGGAATTATAGGTGCCCCCACTACCCCACCATACCCGGCTGACTTTTGCATTTTTAGTAGAGATGGGTTTTCACCATGTTGGCCAGGCTGGTCTCAAACTCCTGACCTCAAATGATCCACCTGCCTCGGCCTCCCAAAGTGCTGGGATTATAGGCATGTGAGCCCCGTGCCCAGCCAGAATTTTTAAAAAATAGAATAGAAAATATCAGAGAATGTCACAGGCACTAAGATAGGTATTGTGCAACTTTAAGAGTGTGCATGTGTGTGTGTGTGTGTACGTGTGTACTGCGTTGCTGTAAAATATATTTCTTGGCTGGACACGATGGCTCTCACCTATAATGTCAGCACTTTGGGAGGCCAAGGAAGAAGGATCACTTGAGCCCAGGAGTTTAAAACTAGCCAAGGCAACATAGTGAGATCCCATCTCTACAAAAAATAAAAAATTAGGCCAGGACTAATCAGCACTTCGGGAGGCTGAGGTGGGCTGATCACTTGAGCTCAGGAGTTTGAGACCAACTGGGCAACATGGCAAGACCTCATCTCTAAAAAATAATACAATTAGCTGGGCACAGTGGTACATATCTATGGCCCCAGCTACTGGGAGGCTGAGGCAGGATAATCACTTAAGCCTGGGAAGCAGAGGCTGCAATTAGCTGAGATCACACCAGTGCACTCCAGCCTGGGCAATAGGAGTGAAATCCTGTCTCAAAAAATAGATAGCTTTCGGCGTTCAGCTTGGAGGAGGCCAATGTGCAATTTTCTTCAGTCGTCCGAAATCCAGGTTCATCCAACACCAGCTGCCTCCACCGTGCCACCGAAGGTCGACCCCAACGAAATCAAAGTCATATACCTGAGGTGCACTGGGGGTGAAGTAGGTGCCACTTCTGCGCTGGCCCCCTGGGCCTGTCTCCAAAAATGTTTGATGACATTGCCAAAGCAATGGGTGACTGAAAGTGCCTGAGGATTACAGTGAAACTTACCATTCAGAACAGACAGGCCCAGATTGAGTGGTGCCTTCTGCCTCTGCCCTGATCCTCAAAGCCCTCGAGGAACCACCAAGAAACAGAAAGAAACAGAAACATTAAACACAGTGGGAATATCACTTTTGATGATATCATCAACATTGCTCAACAGATGTGGCACTGATCTTTACCCACAGGACTCTCTGGAACCATTAAAGAGATCCTGGGGACTGACCAGTCTGTGGACTGTAATGCTGATGGCCACCACCCTCATGACATCATAGATGGCATCAACAGTGGTGCTGTGGAATGCCCAGCTAGTTAAGAAGCACAAAGGAAGATATTTCAATAAAGGATCATTTAACAACCGGTAAAAAATAAAATAAATAAAAAAATTAGGCACAGGGGTTCAAGACTATAAACCCAGCTACTCAGGAGGCTGAGACAGAAGAATTCCTTGAATCCAGGAGGCAGAGGTTACAGTGAGCCGAGATCACGCCACTGCACTCCAGCCTGAGTGACAGAGCAAGACTTCATCTGGGAAAAAAAAAATCATTAACATTTCTCCCTTCTTCATATTTCTTGAGGTCTTATGGTAACTGCTTCTCCCCCATGCCAGGGTTGTTGCTCCCACTTTGCCACCATGA
>NW_016107496.1:2879543-2882003 GCF_001604975.1 Cebus imitator
AAAAAAAAAAAAAAAAGCCAGGAATGGTAGCCTGCTCCTGTACTCACAGCTAATCTGGAGGCTGAGGCAGGAGGACCCCTTGAGCTCAGGAGTTTGAGGCTGCAGTGAGCTATGACTGCATACTTCACTCCAGCCTGGGTGACAGGGTGAGACCCCATCTCTTTAAAAAAAACAAAAATTAGCCAGGCTCAGCAGCTCACACCTGTAATCCCAGCAATTTGGGAAGCTGAGGCAGGAGGAGCCCTTCAGCCCAGGAGTTTAAGGTTGCAGTGAGCTATGATCACACCACTGCACTACAGCCTGCGTGACAGAGTAAGACTGTGTCTCAAAAGAAAAAAAGAATTACCGTAATAATATATGCCCTGTCTCACATAATTGTGTCAAAATTAAGTGATATGTAAATGCAAGATTATTTTATAAACTATAAAAATGTTCTTAAACTATAAAAATGTTCACCTGTATATAATATTAAGTAAACAAGGCCGGGCGCGGTGGCTCACGCCTATAATCCCAGCACTTTGGGAGGCCAAGGCGGGCAGATCACAAGGTCAAGAGATGGAGACCATCCTGGCCAACATGGTGAAACCCTGTCTCTATTAAAATCACAAAAATTAGCTGGGCATGGTGGTGCATGCCTGTAGTCCCAGCTACTTGGGAGGCTGAGGCAGGAGAATTGCTTGAACCCGTGAGGCAGAGGTTGCAGTAAGCCAAGATCACGCCACTGCACTCTAGCCTGGTGCAACAGAGTGAGACTCTGTCTCAAAAAAAAAAAAAAAAATTAAGTAAACAAGTGAAATTTGGTGTAGTCAAAATTATACAGCTAAATATGCATTAGGTATGATTTTGTTTTGTTGTGTTTTGTGATTGTCAATAACAGAAACCTAATTCAAACTGGTTGTGCTCAAAAGGAGCTGAATAGCTCACATAAACTGGGAAACCCAACAATAAAGCTCACTGTAGGCCGGACTGAAGCTGGGGACCCAGATATCACCAAACCACTGTCCATCTGTCCCTTTTCCTCCCTCCCTCCCTCCCTCACTTCATCCCTCCCTCCCTACCTTACTTCATCCCTCCCTCACTCACTCACTTCATCCCTCCCTTCCTTCCTTCCTTCTTTCTTCTTTTTTTGTAACACGGACAGGATCTCATTTTGTTGCCCAGGGTGGTCTCAGATTTCTGGCTTCAAGCAATCCTCCCGCCTCAACCTCCCAAAATGCTGGGATTACAGGCTAGGGCCACTGTACCAAGCCCTGGCTCTTTCTGTTTCTCACTCTCTAGTCTCTGCTTTAGAATCAGTGTGGTTTTGTTCTCAGGCAGGTTTCCCTGCTTGATTGAACAATGACCACCATCTGCACTGGGCTGACTTGATCCTTTTTCCTATAGTTCCAGCAAAAGTCCCAAGGAAACTTACTCGGGAGGCTGAGGTGGGAGGAACACATGAGCCCAGGAAGCACAGGTTGAGTAACATTGTGCCACTGCACTCCAGCCTGGGCAACAGAGCAAAACTCTGTCTCAAAAAAAAAAAAAAAAAAGCTGAGTGGTGTCCTAGTTTAGACTCCAGGAAGTCTTTCCAGACTAACAGGGAAAGCTCTGCCTGCTACCTAGCTTGGGTCATGAGCCAGTGCTAAACCAAAAACAGTGGCCATGGGATGCCTGGACACAAGATGATCCTTGGAGGCAGAGGGTGGGGTCAGCCCTGCTTGAGTCACCTGGACTGAAAAAGCGGTTGGTGGGGAGTCTTTTCACGGAGTAGAATGAGAGATTCAGAAGGACTGTGCTTTTTTTTTTTTTTTGAGACAGAGTCTTGCTGTGTCACCCAGGCTGGAATGCAGTGGCACGGCTGAGGCTCACTGCAACCTCCACCTCCCAGGTTCAAGTGATTCTTCTGCCTCAGTCTCCTAAGTAGCTGGGATTATAGGTGCCCACCATCATGCCTGGCTAATTTTTGTATTTTTTTTAGTAGAGACAAGGTTTTGACATGTTGGCCAGGCTGGTCTCGAACTCCTGACTTCAGGTGATCTGAATCTGGGATTACAGGCGTTAGCCACTCTGCCAGGCCTATGACTGCACTTCTAATGCTGAATAGGTTTAGTCTGGAAAGACTTCTTGGAGTCTAGGACACTACTTATCTTGCTGTTAGTCTCTTCTGTTTAATTTTCTCATATACCGACCAATGTGGTAAGGATACACAACACATATGTTCATTTAATTTAGTTTCATTCATTTAACAAATGCACTATTTGTAAAGGATCTACTATGTTCCAGGCACTGATTCTGGGCAGTGGGATATAGCAATTATAAAGATATAAAAAGTTTCTGTTCTCTGAAAACCTAGATTCTGTGGCGCAGACAGATAATAACCAGTCAATAGGCCGGGCGCGGTGGCTCAAGCCTGTAATCCCAGCACTTTGGGAGGCCGAGGCGGGTGGATCACGAGGTCAAGAGATCAAGACCATCCTG
>NW_016107496.1:2883063-2885637 GCF_001604975.1 Cebus imitator
TGCCTGTAATCCCAGCTACTCAGGAAGTTGAGGCAGGAGAATTGCCTGAACCCAGGAGGAGGAGGTTGCGGTGAGGCGAGATCGCGCCATTGTACTCCAGCCTGGGTAACAAGAGTGAAACTCCGTCTCAAACAAACAAACAAACAAAAAGCAGGAAATGGAGCAGCAAGAGCTATAGATGGGAGATAGGACTATTTCAGAAGGGATGGTTAAAGACCTTGCTCAGTGACTTTTGTTTTTTTTGTTTTTTTTTAAACACAGAGTTTCACTCTTGTTGCCCTGGCTGGAATGCAATGGCCCAATCTTGGCTCACCGCAAACTCCGCCTCCCGGATTCAAGTGACTCCCCTGCCTCAGCATCCTGAGTAGCTGGGATTACAGGTATGTGCAAACATGCCTGGCTAATTCTGTATTTTTAGTAGAGACAGGGTTTCTCCATGTTGGTCAGGTTGGTATCGAACACCTGGTCTCAGGTGATCTGCCCACCTCAGCCTCCCAAAGTGCTGGGATTACAGGCATGAGCCACCGTGCCCAGCCCAACTTTTGCTCTTTTGTTGTTTTTTTTTGAGACAGAGTCTCACTCTGTCGCCCAGCCTGGCATGCAGTGGCGCCATCTCAGCTCACTGCAACCTCTGCCTACTGGGTTCAAGCAATTCTCCTGCCTCAGCCCCCTTAGCAGCTGGGATTACAGGTATACACCACCATGCACGGCTTTTATATTTTTGATAGAGATGGGGTTTCACCATATTGGTCCGGCTAGTCTCAAACTCCTTACCTCAAGTGATCCGCCCACCTTAGCCTCCCAAAGTGCTGAGGTTATAGGCATGAGCTACTGCACCCAGTCCATGTACAATTCTTAAGGCATATGTATGAAACATGTTAAACTTTTTTTCTACATTGAAACAATGTTTATGACAGTAATATCAAACTGCAAAATCCTTGAGGTCTTTCTAATATTGATTCAGCTAGGTACAACACTTATGAGTCTTGCTGAATGTGCAAATATATTTAAATTGAGAACACTCTGAGGCAAGGGCTTCCTTTCTTCTATAGGAATTGAACACAGAGGAAGCTCAGTAAAAGGTGCTAGTGGAACAATGAGCCATGCACCACAGTGAATACCAATACTGAAGAGAGGGCTCCCAGGTGACCCTGCCAAACCTGGGTGGGGAAAATTTTCCTCAAAGAGCTTCCTTAACTCTGTCCTTTTGCTCTAATTGCTGTGGACGTGCCAGGCAGCACGAAGTGGCTCCTGAGGGTGGTTCTTGCTGATGCTGGGTAAAGGTCCACTTATTGAGAGCTAAGTGCTAACACAAAGTAAAAACTCCTCTGATTTCAAGCCTTAGCAAGGCTTATGTTGCTTGGAGGAGAAAAAGCTTGGAGTGGGGCACATGTGTGGAGGATGGAAGAGGGTGAGAGAAGTCAGAAGAGGCCCACCCTCCCTGATTAATGACAGTTTCCCTGAGCTTGGAACCCCTACAACCAATAATACTAGACACTGCTCGTCACCCACTGATGTCTTTATCCTTGAATTGCACTGACTTTGATGTGTTTGATGTCAATTCTTTACTATCTACAGTAGTTCTAGATTGCTCTACCTTTTTTATTATTATATGGTTTGTGCTTTACTTATCTGTTTTATTCGTTTACATAGAGTATAAATTCTTTGACTGTATTTGTCTATAGACAAATATAATACATTCTAAATTTAGTTCAGGTTCTACCTTAATTGCCCATTGTAAGCAATCACTGATAAAACTTTTTTGATTTTTTTTTTTTGAAACAGGTTCTTACTCTGTCACCCAGGACAGAGTGCAGTGCTATGATCTCGGCTCACTGCAACCTCCACCTCCCGGGTTCAAGCGATTCTCCTGCCTCAGCCTCCTGAGTAGCTGGGATTACAGGTGCACACCACCATGCCCAGCTGATTTTTGTATGTTTAGTAGAGATGAGGGTTTCACCATGTTGGCCAGGCTGGTCTTGAACTCCTGACCTCAGGTGATCTGCCCACCTTGGCCTCCCAAAGTGTTGGGATTACAGGCGTGGGCCACTGCACCCAGCCTGAAAAAAATTTTTGATGATTTTTTTTGATGACTGCAATTACAAAAATCAAAAGCTACTTCTTGGCTGTGCACCATGGCTCACACCTGTAACCCCAACACTTTGGAGGCTGAGGAAGACGGATTCCTTGAGTCCCGGAGTTTGAGACCAGCCTGCGCAACATGGCGAAACCCCATCTCTACTAAAATACAAAAATTAGCTGGGCATGGTGGTGCACGCCTGTACTCTGTCTCTCAAAAAAAAAAAGCGACTTCTTGTAAGTTTAGAATACAGCTCCTCCTCTGGAGATACTAATCTCTTCAAGTCACCTCTCACAACTTGGTTTCAGTGGACTCTTGTGAAACCTTGCAGTTTCATGGTCAGGAGACCTGAGTTCTAACCTTAGATTCACAAACAACTTACGTGTAACTCTGCTTCAGTTTCACAATGTTCTGGAAAAAGGAAGGGAAAAAAAGCACATAGCATTCTCTTTACCTCTTCTTTCCCACTTGCTGCTGCTTTTTTTTTTTTTTTT
>NW_016107496.1:2886007-2890096 GCF_001604975.1 Cebus imitator
GAGACAGGGTTTCACCATGTTAACCAGGATGGTCTTGATCTCTTGACCTCGTGATCCACCCGCCTCGGCCTCCCAAAGTGCTGGGATTACAGGCTTGAGCCACCGCGCCCGGCCAAGAGCTACTCTTCTAAGGCTGGAGCCTTCTATATTCATTCTCTCCTTTTCAAGAAAAAGACTGAGGGAGGAGATGAGAAACATACAGTCCCAAAGATGGTGAAGAATCACATAGTGAGGCCCTGCAGCCTCAGGAGACAGAAGAGGAACAGGCAAAAACTAAACTCCAGGGCAATTACAGACCTAAAGTTGTAAAAACAAAACACCAACCAAGTTCAAAATTATCTAGTGCTCACTTTGGCAGCACATACACTACAACTGGAACGATACAGAGATTAGCATGGCCCCTGTGCAAGGTTGACATACAAATTCATGAAGCATTTCCATAATTAAAAAAAAAATTTTATTTTTTGAGACAGAGTCTCGCTCTGTTGTCCAGGCTGGAGTGCAGTGGCACAATCTTAGTTCACTGCAACCTCCGCCTCCCAAGTTCAAGCGATTCTGCTGCCTCAACCTCCCGACTAGCTGGGTAACAGGTGAATGCCACCATGCCTGGCTAATTTTTTGTATTTTTGGTAGAGACGGTTTCACCATGTCAGCAAGGATGGTCTTGATCTTCTGACCTCATGATCCACCCACCTCGGCCTCCCAAAGTGCTAGGCCATTGAGCCCAGCCAAAAAAAATTTTTTAAAGGCCAAGGACAGTGGTTCATGCTTATAATCCCAGCACTTTGGGAGGCTGAGGTAGGTGGACCACTTGAGTCCAGGAGTTTGAGACCAGCCTGGGCAACATGGCAAAACTCGGCTCTACAGAAAACACAAAAACTAGCCAGGCATGGTGGCGCATGCATGTAGTCCCAGCTATTTGGGAGGCTGAGGCAGGAGAATTGTTTGAGCCTGGGATGTAGAGGCTGCAATGAGCCAAAATCGCAAAGTTAATGGAAATAATACAAGATGCAGGAAAATAAGTGCCACATGGAAATAAGTGCACCACAAGGTGCGGTTGCTCACGCCTATAATCACAGCACTTTGGGAGGCTGAGGCGGGCAGATCACGAGGTCAGGAGTTTGAGAACACCCTGGCCAATGTGGTGAAACCCCGTCTTTACTAAAAATACAAAAAATTAGCCCGGCATGGTGGCAGGTGCCTGTAATCCCAGCTACTCAGGAGGCTGAGGCAGGAGAATCACTTGGACCCGGGAGGCGGAGGTTGCAGTGAGCCAACACCATGCCATTGCTTGCACTCCAGCCTGGGTGACAGAGTGAGACTCTGTCTAAAAAAAAAAAAAGAAAAGAAGTGCACCATTGCGGTCCAGCTTGGGTGACAGAGTGAGACCTTGTTTCAAAAACAACAACAACAACAACAAAATTATCTGAAAAAAATATAGTGTTTTTATATGAATGATAAAATTTTAACAATAAAATTATGAAAAAGCAGAAGTCAAAATGGACAATTCTGACTAAATTGACTATTAAAATGTTTAAAACTCCCATCTAAAAAACTTTTTTTTGAGACAAAGTCCCACTCTGTCACCCAGGCTGGGGTGCAGTGGCCTAATCACAGGAGAATCACAGCTCACTGCAGCCTTGATCTCCTGGGCTCAGGTGATCCTCTCACCTCAGTCTCTGAAGTACCTGGGACTATAGGCACATGCCACCACACCTGGCTCATTTTTTCCACTTTTTTGTGGAGACAGGGTTTCACCATGTTGCCCAGGCTGGTGAAAAGCATTTTAAACAGGGTTAAAATACAAGTGACAGAAAGGGGGATAAAAAGATTACTGCAACATGTATGTCTAAAAAAGATGGGTCTCTAATATCTGAAAAGGACTCTTACAAACCAATAAGAAGAAGCAGAAGATTAACAACCCAACAGAAAAATGGATTAGACTAGGTGTGACTAGATATTCCCAAAAGAAATTCAAATGATCTATTATAGATAATAATATCTACTCCAGCCGGGCGCAGTGGCTCAAGCCTGTAATCCCAGCACTTTGGGAGGCCGAGGCAGGTGGATCACGAGGTCAAGAGATCGAGACCATCCTGGTCAACATGGTGAAACCCCGTCTCTACTAAAAATACAAAAAATTAGCTGGGCATGGTGGTGCGTGCCTGTAATCCCAGCTACTCAGGAGGCTGAGGCAGGAGAATTGCCTGAACCCAGGAGGCGGAGGTTGCGGTGAGCCGAGATCGCGCCATTGCACTCCAGCCTGGGTTACAAGAGCGAAACTCTGTCTCAAAAAAAAAAAAAGGAGGAACATATCCAAGAAGGTATCATGGTTCATATCATCATCAAGAGTGGTTGTAAAACTTTTCCAAGAGCTAGAAGGACTCAGGGGACCAGCTTCCGGTCTCCTGTGAGTTTCAGTCCTACTGATCACTCCTTAAGCACTAGTAGTGGAAGCAGTATCTTTACCCCAGAGTATGATGATAGTTGAATAAGAAGGAGGGAAGTGACATAGACAATCCTATGCTGACCGTAATGGACATCAGCCCACCCAGCCGTTCACCTCACGCCCCAACCAACTGGAGATTGGGCAAACTGCTTGGCCAAGGAGCCTTTGGAAGAGTCTACCTCTGTTATGATGTTGATACAGGAAGAGAATTGGCTGTTAAGCAAGTTCAATTTGATCCTGATAGTCCTGAGACCAGCAAGGAAGTAAACGCACTTGAGTGTGAAATTCAGTTGCTGAAAAACTTGCTACATGAGCGAATTGTTCAGTATTATGGCTGTTTGAGGGATCCCCAGGAAAAAACACTTTCCATATTTATGGAATATATGCCAGGGGGTTCAATTAAGGATGAATTAAAAGCATATGGCACTCTTACTGAGAATGTGACTAGGAAATACACCCGTCAGATTCTGGAGGGTGTCCATTATTTGCACAGTAATATGATTGTCCATAGAGATATCAAAGGTGCAAATATCCTGCGAGATTCAACAGGCAACGTCAAACTAGGAGATTTTTGGGGCCAGCAAATGGCTTCAGACCATCTGTCTCTCAGGGACAGGAATGAAGTCTGTCACGGGCATACCATACTGGATGAGCCCTGAAGTAATCAATGGAGAAGGCTATGGAAGAAAAGCGGACATCTGGAGTGTCGCATGTACTGTGGTAGAAATGCTAACTGAAAAGCCTCCTTGGGCTGAATTTGAAGCAATGGCTGCCATCTTTAAAATCGCCACTCAGCCAACAAACCCAAAGCTGCCACCTCATGTCTCAGACTATACTCCAGATTTCCTCAAACGGATTTTTGTAGAGGCCAAACTGAGACCTTCAGCTGATGAACTCTTAAGGCACATGTTTGTGCATTATCACTAGCAGCCAGTAACCTCTCCTGTGCCTCTACCTAGCTCCCATCTATTCATTCACCTTCTCTCTGACTGCACTTTTCTTTTTTATAAAAAAAGAGAGATGGGGGAGAAAAAAAGACAAGAGGGAAAGTATTTCTCTTGATTCTTGGTTAAATTTGTTTAATAATAATAACCTAAATTTTTTATATTTAATCTTTTTTCCCTTATAAGAACTTGAACCTTTTTAAAAATTTTTTATAATGTACTGCTATGGTTCAGAGATATAAAGTACTTTAGTACATAGTCACTCTTTCTAGTACACAAACAAATCATTTGGAATACCTAAAGACTGTAGAGTCTTTTCTTCTATCACCGACATATCAGTGGTGATGGGAAGACATGGAAAACAAGGAGAAGAAAATGATGTATAATTTGTAGTTTTTAGTCATAGTCTTTAAAATATATCCTCATTTATGGGGTTGAGCCCTAAACTTTAGGGTAGGTACTCAACTAAGAATATAGGTTTTTTTTTTATATCTGTATTCTTTAGATCCTAACCTCTGTCTACCAAGCTTTTTGCTCAGTAGAAGTCTTGATAGAAGATACAAATCTCTAAGAGGTATGTTATTTGTTAATCCTAACCAGTATAATAAGCAAATACACTATAATAGATCCATACACTATAATAGATCCATGTTACTGGAATCTGTAAACCTTGAGGGATAGCTTTCTGCTTTAAAA
>NW_016107496.1:2892881-2907341 GCF_001604975.1 Cebus imitator
AAATAAATAAATAAAAACAAAAAACAATTAGCTGAGCATGGTGACACATTGTCTGTAATCCCACCTACTCAGGAGGGTGAGGCAGGAGCATTGCTTGAACCCAGGAGGCAGAGGTTGCAGTGAGTTGAGATCAAGCCATTGTGCTCCAGCCTAGGCAACAAGAGTGAAACCCTGTCTTAACAACAACAAAAAAGGGCTGGGCGAGGTGGCTTATGTCTGTAATCAGCACCTTGGGAGGCTGAGGTGGGAGGATCACAAGGTCAGGAGACTGAGAGCATCTTGTCCAACATGGTGAAATCTTGTCCCTGCTAAAATACAAAAAAATTAGGCGTGGTGGCATGCGCCTGTAGTCCCAGTTGCTCAGGAGGCTGAGGCAGGGGGAATCTCTTGAACCCAGGAGGCAGAGGTGGCAATGAGCTGAGATTGCACCACTGCATTCCAAACTGGTGAAAGAGCGAGACTATGTCTCAAGAAAAAAAAAAAAGGTAACAGCATTTACTTCAAGAAGTTATAGTGGGGAATAAATGAGTTAATATACATAAAGCACTAAAACCAATGATGGCACAGAGTACCTGTGCAATAAATGTTATTATTCTCATTTCAACTGGAACATGAAAAACAAGTAGGAGTAACCTAGGGGGAAGGGAAAGGGGGAAAACTTCTATGCAGAGAGGGCAGCAGGTGCACAAGCCTAGAGGAAGAACTGCCTGGCCTACAGAACTGAAAGATTAGTGTCTTTTTTTTGTTTGTTTTTTTAAGAGATGGAGTTTCACCATCTTGGCCAGGCTGGTCTTGAACTCCTGACCTTGCGATCCACCCATCTCGGCCTCCCAAAGTGCTGGGATTACAGGCATGAGCCACCAAGCCCGGCCTATATTAGTTTCTTAGTATAGAAAACTCAGTGGAAAGAGATACCATACAATGAGGTTGACGAGTCAGGCTGAGGTCAGTATTGAAAGGCCTTGTAGACTGTGTTAAGAAGACTGAATTTGATCCTAGAAGTCTGAGGAAACCTGAAAGGTTTTTTTGTTTGTTTGGTTTGAGACAGAGTTTTGCTCTTGTTGTCCAGGCTGGAGTGCAGTGGCACTACCATGGCTTCCTGTGATCTCTGCCTCCCTGGGACAAGTGATTCTCCTGTCTCAGCCACCCAAGCAGCCAGGATTACAGGCATGTAATTAGCCACCATGCCTAGCTAATTGTTTTGTATTTTTAGTAGAGACGGGGTTTCATCATGTTGGCCAGGCTGGTCTTGAACTCCTGACCTCAGGTGATCCACCTGCTTTGGCCTCCCAAAGTGCAGGGTTTATAAGCATGAGCCACCGTGCCTGGCCAAAAGGTTTTATAAAGAGAGGTGACAAACTTAGATTTGCAATTTTAAAAGCTCTCTCTGGCTACATACAACATGGAGAACTGGTTGCAGGGAAGACAAAACACACGGCAGGGAAACCAGTAAGGGGGCTGCTGTAGAAGTCAGGACCAGAGGCTTACAGCTTAGCGTAGCGTAGTGGCAGAGAAGACAGAAGGAAGCTGGCTAATTGAAGAGCAGCTAGAAGGTAGAACCAAGAAGACGCGCGCACGCACGTGTGTGTAGGGGTGCAATGGAGAAAGAGGTGTGTGTGTGTGTGTGTGTGTGTGTGTGAAGGGGTGCAATGGAGAAAGAGGTGTGTGTGTGTGTATGTGTGTGTGTGTGAGAAGGGGTGCAATGGAGAAAGGTGTGTGTGTGTGTGTGTGTGTGTGAAGGGGTGCAATGGAGAAAGAGGTGTGTGTGTGTGTGTGCGCGCGTGTGTGTGTGAAGGGGTGCAATGGAGAAAGAGGCCTAAACACTAAATAAATATCTGAGGAAAGGGCTGCGTGCAGTGGCTCACGTCTGTAATCACAGCACTTTGGGAGATCAAGGCAGGTGGATTGCTTGAGTCCAGAAGTTCAAGACCAGCCTGGCTAACAGGGAAAAACCCTATCTCTACTAAAAATACAAAAATTAGCTGGGCGTGGTGATGCGTGTCTATAATCCTAGCTACTCAGGAGGCTGAGGTGAGAGGATCACTTGAGCCCTGGAAATCAAGGCTGCAATGAGTCATGATGGCACTACTGTACTCTAGCCTGGGCGACATGGCAAGACCCTGTTTCGAAAAGAAAATAATAAATAAATTAAAAAGTCTGAGGAATGACATGTGTTCCTGACACATTCTTTCATTGCATGAAATGCCTTCCCCTCTACTCCATCCTTCCAGACACAGTTCCTTCCTATTTTCTCCACAAAACTGATTTTCTCTCCTTCTTTCTAAGAGAGTTCTGGAATTTTAGAGCTGAATATTCTTGAGTAGTTGACATGACTCAGAAACTGCCTGAATATGGCCAGGCACAGTGTCTCACGCCTGTAATCCCAGAACTTTGGGAGGTTGAGCTGGGCAGATCACCTGAGTTCAGGAGTTCTAGACCAGCCTGCCCAACGTGGTGAAACCCCGTCTCTACTAGAAATACAAAAATTAGCCAGGTGTGGTGGCAGGCGCCTGTAATCCCAGCTACTTGGGAGGCTGAGGCAGGAGAATTACTTGAATTTGGGAGGTGGAGGTTGCAGTGAGCTGAGATTGAGCCACTGCACTCCAGCCTGGGCGACAGAGTGAGACTCTGTCTCAAAACAAAACTACCTGAATATGGAGACCATGTCTTAGTCAACTTTCTTTTCTTTTTCTTTCTTTTCTTTTTTTTTTTTGAGACAGAATCTCACTCTGTTGCCCAGGCTGGAGTACAGTGGCGCGATCTCAGCTCACCACAACCTCTGCCCCCCAGTTTAAAGCGATTCTCCTGCCTCAGCCTCCTGATTAGATGAGATTACAGGCACCTGCCACCATGCCTACCTAATTTTTGTATTTTTAGAGAGGAGGTTTCACCATGTTGGCCAGGCTGGTCTTGAACTCCTCACCTCAGGTGATCCACCCACTCACTTCCCAAAGTGCTTGGATTACAGGTGTAAGTCGCCTTGGCCAGCTGTCTTAGTCAACTTTTTATCCCATCCACCCCATCTACCCAACACTTGTGAAGATCCAGGACCATGTTTTAAAACTTTTCCTCTGACTGCACGAGTGGTACAGTCATTAATAACCTGTGCTAATATAAAGCTGTGTGACCCATGAGGCATTATACAGATGTGGGAGCTTTCACAGCTGTATTCTCTTTGGAGCCTCACAGAATTCTTATAAAATAGGTACTATTATAAGGGAAATAAACTCAGAACTAAAGTGACATAGCCAAGGCAACATTCACGAAAAGAAATGGCAGTGCCAAGATTGAACCTACATCCAGGGAACCCACCTGGGATGCTCTACCACCCTCCATGAAGGTTGAATGTTCATATACATCCAGGAGGACTGCTAACTCTTGGAGGCAGTTGAGTATCACTTCTGGGAATCCTTCTTAGTTTCAAGTATTTATTCAAAAATGTTTATTGGGCACCTACTATGTGCTAACTATGGCACTTAAGTGTTGGAGGTGCAGCAATGAAGAAGGCAGAGAAGATGCTTACCCTCATTCTAGTTCAGGGAGTCATCAAACAAGGACACAAATATATAAACACTATTAGTGATAGATGTTATAAACAAAATATAAGGCCGGGAGTTGTGGCTTATGCCTGTAATCCCAGCACTCTGGGAGGCCGAGGCGGATGGATCACAAAGTCAGGATATTAAGACAATCCTGGCCAACATGGTGAAACCCTGTCTCTACTAAAATACAAAAAATTAGCCGCATGTGGTGGCACACACCTGTAGTCCCAGCTACTGGGGAGGCTGAGACAGGAGAATCGCTTGAACCTGGGAGGCGGAGGTTGCAGTGAACCAAGATCGCGCCACTGCACTCGAGCCTGGGCGACAGAGCGAGATTCTGTCCCAGAAAAGGAAAAACAAACAAACAAACAAACAAACAAACAAAAAAGAGAGGCCGGGCGCGGTGGCTCAAGCCTGTAATCCCAGCACTTTGGGAGGCCGAGGCGGGTGGATCACGAGGTCAAGAGATTGAGACCATCCTGGTCAACATGGTGAAACCCCGNGAGATCGGGCCATTGCACTCCAGCCTGGGTAACAAGAGTGAGACTCTGTCTCAAAATAAATAAATAAATAAATAAACAAAAAAATAAAAAGGATTGAGCAATGAAACTGAAGAGGGAGACCATTCTATAGCAGATTACAGAAGCCCAACTTAGCTAGAAGAGAGGTGATGTGCTAGGGGAAAAAGGTTTTGAAAAGAGATTTGGGTTAATCTCAAGAGTTTCAAGTTACCTAGTTTCTATTGTTGAGGAGGGGCAAGAGTGTTTGCATGTGATTGAACATGGAGTAGGAAGCTGTGGTTAAGATTCAAACTGGGATAACATCACACTCTGTCCTCTACTTTAATGAGGCAGGATTTCGGATGTTGTGGGCTGATGCCAAAAAGGCTAGAAGAATAAAGACAAACATGTGGAATCACAATATAGAGTTTCATCAACTTCCATACCGGGAGATGGAGCATTTGAGACAGGTATGGGCCAGGGGCAGATATCCAGAAGTTCATGGTGAGGTAATTACATTTAATCAAGATCTCAAGGTTTTTTCTTTCCTTTGTTCATGATTGATCAAACTTTTGCCCTTTGCCATGAGAACCAAATATTGAACTGAATGAGGCATCAGATTATTTGTAAGAATTGGGTTCATCCAGAGTTATAACCTTCCACAGCAAGAGCGCCATAGAATTTCTGGCATACTTGATGAACAAAAGTTGTAAACACTAAAATCCAGTTAGTTTTTGAACATATAAAAGTCTGCAAGAGCGGGTGGGCAAGGTGACTCACGCCTATAATCTCAGTGCTTTGGAAGGCCGAGGTGGGTGGATCACCTGAGGTCAGGAATTTGAGACCAGCCTGGCCGACATGTTGAAACCCCGTCTCTACTAAAAATACAAAAATTAGCTGAGTGTGGTGGCAGGTGCCTGTAATCCTAGTGACTCGGGAGGATGAGGCAGGAGAATTGCCTGAACCCAGGAGGTGGAGGTTGCAGTGAGCAAAGATTGTGCCATTTCACTCCAGCCTGGGCAACAGGGGAAGACTCTATCTCAAAAAAAAAAAAAAAAAAAAACGAGAGAGAGAGAAGAATAAGTGTGAAGTGTGTCCTTTTTTGGTGGCACTACTTCAGACAGGGTGGTCAGAGAAATCCTCTCAGAACAGTAACATTTGAGACAGAGCTTGGTCTTCGGTAGCCGCTTAACGAAAACCATTTTCCCACAAACTTAGTTCTGGAAACGACAAAGAAAGGAAAAAGTGTACTTAGTCTGCACAGGCGCCGCTCCCAGGCGTCCAACTTTCGTTGCCAGACTGTGACTGGAAAGTGGACAGTTCCCGGCCTATCCACGCCGCCACCATTAGAGGGCGCCGCGGGTCCTCCCAGCCCCCAGGAGGCGCCATGGCCCCAGGCACTGCCAAACTGACATCTGGTACCTAACAGTCGAGGCCCCGACGCCCCGCGTCCAGGAAGAGGGCAAGGGCGGCGCTGGGACGCCATGAGGCCCTAGGGAATCGCGGAGGGTAACTGGGCCCTCAAGGAGAGGGCGTCCTCAGCATTGCAAACCCACACCAGTGGTATAAGAACTCGCTCCCTCGGGGACAGCCTGTTTCCGGCGCCTTTAAACCAGGAAGTACTGCTGTGTCCAATCCTGGCCCTCCTTTCGCACTTAGTCTTTG
This sequence comes from Cebus imitator, assembly GCF_001604975.1. Taxonomy (NCBI): domain Eukaryota; kingdom Metazoa; phylum Chordata; class Mammalia; order Primates; family Cebidae; genus Cebus; species Cebus imitator. The sequence continues at coordinate 2,898,589 of NW_016107496.1, forward strand.
AGTCCTTCCTCTCCTGGCTTGTGCTGGAGCCAAGGAGGCTAAGGCTACCAATCAGCGCTGAGAAAAGGCGCATGCGTCTTCGAACGAACGCGACATACGGTTAACTTTGACCCGAAAGCAACCTCCCCTCTCCCCCTTCCCTCGCTGTCAAGATGGCGCTCTCCAGGGTGTGCTGGGCTCGGGCTGCTGTGTGGGGTTCAGCAGTCACCCCTGGACATTTTGTCACCCGGAGGCTGCAACTTGGTCGCTCTGGCCTGGCTTGGGGGGGCCCTCGGTGAGGGACCTGTAGCGAGAAAAGCATTTTTGACGTCCAGGCTCTCAGTGTCTGAACCTTGCTTGCATCCTGTCTATTAATTCTCAGAGTTCCACGCCTTGGCCCTGAAATTTTTATTCTTCTGCTCAGGATTCAAACTCCGATCCTCACTAGTGATCTGGCTTCCTGGCCCTCTCTACTGTCAGTGCCCCATATTGTCTGGTCTCCCCGCGTGTCCTGAGCTCATCTTTCAGCCTCACTTTTTCGGCTCAGGTTTTGCCTCTATCTCGATTCCACCTCTCTCTGACTTAGCCTGCAGTTCAAATTGTCCCACAAGCATTGCGCTGTCTCCAGAGTCATACCCTGAGTTCCTTTCCTGCCTGGCCTTTGCTTGATCTTTGTTTCTCAGTCTGATTGCCTATCTCTTCTTGACCCCAAGATCTTCCTTGGATTTCAGAAGTGTCAAGCCTTGGCGTACATTCTCCGAGACTCCTGCTGTACATTAGGGACTAAAGGCGTGAGGGAGCTTCTAGAACTGGTTCCCAGATAGTCTCTTTGATCTTCCTTGTAGGTCTTCAAAGCTTCACCTTTCTCCAAAGGCAGATGTGAAGAACTTGATATCTTATGTGGTGACCAAGACAAAAGCGATTAATGGGAAATACCATCGTTTCTTGGGTCGTCATTTCCCCCGCTTCTATGTCCTGTACACAATCTTCACGAAAGGTAAAAACGAAACCATAATAGAAATTCCTGAATCAGCTCTTGCGCAGGATCAGAGAGTTCGCATAAATAAGATCATTTGCAGGTTCTGCTACGGGGATGTGAGCTGAGATATCTTATATTTCATAAATGCTTGTGCCTTAAACTAATTCTTATAAATTAGCGCTTCTTGAGAATGTTTCTATAAAGATGTTACGAGAAACAACTTATGACAGCAGCATGATGGGGGGAGAATATAGGTATGTTCTCATACTTTTCTTAACCACACATCTGGCTATAGTAGAAATTTTTTTGTCCAGCACAGGGCAGGGATCTATGGCTGTACAGACCTGTCCTGTGATTGATTTTCTGTGACCCATAGGAAAATGAGGTCTAACCCTTGTTACGAATCTATATTAGGTAGCATGTTGTAGTGGAAATAGCACTGCATAATACTTGGTTTCTAAATGTTTTGTTTCAAATCAGAGATCCTTAGTTACTAGGAGATGATATGTCTAGTACCAGGTGTCTACTCTGGAGCCAGATTGTCTGAATCAAATCCCAGCTCATCACTGTGTGATTGGACTAATTAATTAACTTCTCTGTTCCTTGGTTTTCTTATCTGTAAAATGGGAGTTATAGAACCTACCTATTTACCACATGGTTGTGAAGATAAAAAACTCAATACATGTAAAGTACATGGAACAGGTCCTGATCCCTAGTAAATGCCAAATAAATGTTAGTTATTGTTATCTAAATGTTAGATAACAATATTGTAGATTGGTACAAAAGTAATTGGGGCTTTTGTCTTTCAATGGCAAAAACCGAAATTGCTTTTGCACCAACCTATAATATGCTCTATGCTTTTATCATAACACTGTACGTAACTTCACTGTCAACTCTGAACATTATCATAATTATTACTAGCTTCATGGACTTGAGAAATTACTTATCCTTAATCTGTAAAGTGGAGATAAAATTGGCTGCTTTTTCTGTTCCCATGTAGATAAATAGAATCAAATGAAAGAAAGAGATGAAAGCATTTGTGTTTGTTTTTAAACCTTTTATTATGGAAATTTTTAAACATATACAAATGTAGAGAAGAACAGTGTAACAAAGTTCCATGTATTCACCTCACTTCATTATCATAACTCATGGCTGCCAATCTTCATTTATATACTTGCCTTATGTATTATTTTGAAGACAATTGAGACATCATGTAATGACATGTAGATCATTGATAAATATGTAAGCCTTAAAAATAGATGCAAGAATTTTCATAGAATGAAGATTTAAAATATAATCATAGAAATATATTGAATTAGATTACTTTAAAAAGTGTTCCTGGCTGGGCGCGGTGGCTTACGCCTGTAATCCCAGCACTTTGGGAGGCCGAGACGGGTGGATCACAAGGTTAAGAGATTGAGCCCATCCTGGCAACATGGTGAAACCCTGTCTCTACTAAAAATACAAAAATTAGCTGGGCGTGGTGGTGTGCGCCTGTAGTCCCAGCTACTCAGGAGGCTGAGGCAGGAGAATTGCTTGAACCTGGGAGATGGAGGTTGCAGTGAGCCGAGATTGCGCCACTATACTCCAGCCTGGTGCCTGGCGACAGAGCAAGACTCTGTCTCAGAAAAATAAAATAAAATAAAAAATGTTCCTGGCTGAGCACGGTGGCTCATGCCTGTAATCCCAGCACTTTGGGAGGCTGAGTTGGGTGGATCATGAGGTCAGGAATTCGAGATCAGCCTGGCCATTGTGGTGAAACTCCATCTGTACTAAAAATATAAAAATTAGCTGGGTGTGGTGGCAGACACCTGTAGTCCCAGCTACTCAGGAGGCTGAGCCAGGAGAATCGGTTGAACCTGGGAGGCAGAGGTTGTGGTGAGCCGAGATAGCACCACTGCACTCCAGCCTGAGCGACAGAGCAAGACTCCATCTCAAAAAAAACAAAAAAAAAAAAAAAAGTGTTTCAGGTTGGGCGCAGGGGCTCATGCCTGTAATTCTAGCACTTTGGGAGGCTAAGGCGGGTGGATCGCTTGAGGTCAGGAGTTTGAGACCAGCCTGATCACATGGTGAAACCCCACCTCTACTAACAATAAAAAATTAGCCAGGCTTGATGGCACCTGCCTGTAATCCCAGCTTCTTGGGAGGCTGAGGCAGAAGAATTGCATAAACCTGGGACGTGGAGGTTGCAGTGAGGCAAAATCACACCACTGCACTCCAGCCTGGGCAACAGAGTGAGATTTCATCTCAAAAAAAAAAACAAAAAAAGTTCCAGAAAGGAGATAACTAATATCTGGCCGGGGAATACAAAGGGTTAATTTAGCAAGACTTTCTGAGGTTAGGGAGCTTGGTTTTTAAAAAGGATTGATGAGGCCGGGCGCGGTGGCTCATGCCTGTAATCCCAGCACTTTGGGAGGCCGAGGCGGGTGGATCACGAGGTCAAGAGATCGAGACCATCCTGGTCAACATGGTGAAACCCCGTCTCTACTAAAAAATACAAAAATTCAGCTGGGCATGGTGGCGTGTGCCTGTAATCCCAGCTACTCAGGAGGCTGAGGCAGGAGAATTGCCTGAACCCAGGATGCGGAGGTTGCGGTGAGCTGAGATCGGGCCATTGCACTCCAGCCTGGGTAACAAGAGTGAGACTCTGTCTCAAAATAAATAAATAAATAAATAAACAAAAAAATAAAAAGGATTGAGCAATGAAACTGAAGAGGGAGACCATTCTATAGCAGATTACAGAAGCCCAACTTAGCTAGAAGAGAGGTGATGTGCTAGGGGAAAAAGGTTTTGAAAAGAGATTTGGGTTAATCTCAAGAGTTTCAAGTTACCTAGTTTCTATTGTTGAGGAGGGGCAAGAGTGTTTGCATGTGATTGAACATGGAGTAGGAAGCTGTGGTTAAGATTCAAACTGGGATAACATCACACTCTGTCCTCTACTTTAATGAGGCAGGATTTCGGATGTTGTGGGCTGATGCCAAAAAGGCTAGAAGAATAAAGACAAACATGTGGAATCACAATATAGAGTTTCATCAACTTCCATACCGGGAGATGGAGCATTTGAGACAGGTATGGGCCAGGGGCAGATATCCAGAAGTTCATGGTGAGGTAATTACATTTAATCAAGATCTCAAGGTTTTTTCTTTCCTTTGTTCATGATTGATCAAACTTTTGCCCTTTGCCATGAGAACCAAATATTGAACTGAATGAGGCATCAGATTATTTGTAAGAATTGGGTTCATCCAGAGTTATAACCTTCCACAGCAAGAGCGCCATAGAATTTCTGGCATACTTGATGAACAAAAGTTGTAAACACTAAAATCCAGTTAGTTTTTGAACATATAAAAGTCTGCAAGAGCGGGTGGGCAAGGTGACTCACGCCTATAATCTCAGTGCTTTGGAAGGCCGAGGTGGGTGGATCACCTGAGGTCAGGAATTTGAGACCAGCCTGGCCGACATGTTGAAACCCCGTCTCTACTAAAAATACAAAAATTAGCTGAGTGTGGTGGCAGGTGCCTGTAATCCTAGTGACTCGGGAGGATGAGGCAGGAGAATTGCCTGAACCCAGGAGGTGGAGGTTGCAGTGAGCAAAGATTGTGCCATTTCACTCCAGCCTGGGCAACAAGAGCAAAACTCCATCTCAAAAAAAAAAAAAAAAAAGTCTGCAAGGATTCAAAGGGCCTCACAAAAATAGTATTTGGTGGTAACTTGATGGCTAGTTTTAAAGCTGAGAGTAAGAATCTAGGACCCATTCTGCAGATCAGGAAGAGTTCACTGAAAGATTTGCTATAATGTCAGGGTCTGTACTGACCATTATTTGGGATACAGAAGTAACCAAATCAGAGGTTTTGTCCTCAAGGAACTAACCATTCAGAAGTAGTTAGAAATAATCTTCGGGACCACGTGCGGTGGCTCATGATTATAATCCCAGCACTTAGAGAGGCGAGGTGGGCAGATCACATGAGCTCAGGAGACTGATACCAGCTTGTTCAACATGGCAAAACTCCATCTCTACTAAAAATACAAAAATTAGCCTGGTGTGGTGGTGCCAGCCTGTAATCCCAGCTACCTGGGTGGCTGAGGCAGGAGGATCACTTGAACCCAGGAGGCGGAGGTTGCAGTGAGCCAGGATCACACCACTGCACCCCAGCCTGGTGACAGAACAAGACTCTGTCTCAAAAAATAAAAAAGAAATAAATTTGGTCCTTGTTCTGGGCTGTAATGGAAGTTTACTGTATGGTGGGTGGAGGGATTGTCTATTGTATTAATAACTTATTTGGGTTAAAACTGCATCTGTGTTTATTTCTGCTTAGTTCCGCCAAGACGTCACCAAGTGTCTTTTCCTAGGTATAATTTCCATTCCACCTTTTGCCAACTACCTGGTCTTCTTACTAATGTGAGTACAGACTTCTATCTCCCCAACATCTTGAAGATGTATCAATTTTTAAAAATTAAGAATTATTTTAAGGAGAACTTTTCATTTCAGAAGTTATCAAACTTCTCCTCCAGTCTTCTCATTATCCCAAGGTTCTTAAAAGCCACTCAGGAAGACCTTGGTTACTGGGACACATCTCAGCTAGAGGTGCAGGTGGCCTAGACTCTCCCTATCTCTTAGCTGCCCTGAGTGATGTGAAATAAGATAATGACCTTCTCCATTATCCATAGAGGCAGCAACTCACTCCCCAAGAGAGAGCAATTTTGGACTAATTTCTATGGAAAAAAAGTGTACTTCATATTCTGATAACATGTTCTTATTACTTCATAACCAAAAATGACATTTCTAAACTGTGATCTTGCATGTCATTAATTATCTATTGCTGTATAACAAATAACCTCAAAACTTAATAGCATAAAACAGTAGTATAAATCATTTTCATGATTTTGTAGGTCAGGAATTTGGGCAATGCTAAGTGGGCGATTGACTTCTCTCTTCCATGTAATGTTGACAGAAGTTCTTTAGTGATATTTAGCTGCTGAATGGACTAGTCTGGAAGGTCCAAAGTCACTCTTAGGTCTGGTGCCCTGGCAGGGATGGCTACACGGCTAGAACTATGAACCAGAGTGCCCACATGTGGCTTCTTCAGTATGGCAGCCTCAGGATAGTGGGACTTCTTACATGGCAGCTCAGGGCTCCAAGAGTGAGGGTTCTAGTGCGTAAGAATCTACGTGACTCTATAACCTTGTCTTGGAGGTCACATAGACTCACTGCTGCTCTGTTCTGTTGACTGAATCAGTCACCTAGATTGAAAAAAAGGGAGGATGTAGACATCATCCCTCCATAAGAGGAGTGCCAGAGAATTTGTGGTCATGTTTTAAAACAACCAAACATGGAAATAAATGAATTAAAAAACAAATTACGGCTGGACATGGTGGCTCACACCTGTAATCCCAACACTTTGGGAGGCCAAGGTCAGGAGATCGAGACCAGCCTGGCTAACACGATGAAACCTTATCTCTACCAAAAATACAAAAAATTAGCCAGGTGTGGTGGCACCCACCTGTAATCCCAGCTACTCTGGATGCTGAGGCAGTAGAATTGCTTCAACCCAAGAGGTGGAGGTTGCAGTGAACTGAGATCACGCCACTGCACTCCAGCCTGGGTGACAGAGCAAGACTCCGTCTCAAAAACAGACAAACAAATTGATTGCCTTTTATATACTGTGTATACGTAAGGACTGTGCTATAGTTAGATTGTCAGCATCACATATAGTGTCCAGGTCAGGCTGCCACTCTGTCCAAAGCATGTTCTTCATATGCTTTAGTTCAAAAGGAGTCATTATATCTGATTGCTGCATGCCAGGCCATTCTACTCGTCCTTTCTTTCACATCGCATTTCAGTAATGTTGCTTGAAATTGTGCTTCAATGTGTCTTACAAACTTTGGTCTGAGAGTCACTTAAGAAAAAGGGCTGACTGTGGTGGCTCTTACTAGTAATCCTAGAACTTTGGGAGACTGAGGCAGCAAAATTGCTTGAGGCCAGAAGTTTGAGACCACCCTGGGCAATATAGCCAGACCTCGTCTCTGCAAAAAAAATTTTAAACCTAGCTGGGTATGGTGGCCTGTGCCTGTAGTCCCAGCTACTCAGTAGGCTGTGGTGGGAGGATTGCTTGAGCCTAGGAGGTTGAGGCTGCAGTGAGCTGTGATCATGCCACTGCACTCCAGTCTGGGTGACACAGGGGACCCTGTCTCTTGAAAAAAAAATTAAAAAAGAAAAAGAATACTGAGGTAGGAAATGGTATCTTATCTCTTCTTCCTAGTATTCATGTCTACCAAATGCTTTCTTTGGTCTCCTCTGAAAGAAGCCAGTTTCAGCAAGTGAGTGTGTGATTCTTTCTCCTTTCAGGTACCTGTTTCCCAGGCAACTACTGATCAGGCATTTCTGGACCCCAAAACAGCAAACTGATTTCTTAGATATCTATCATGCTTTCCGGAAGCAGTCCCACCCAGAAATCATTAGTTATTTAGAAAAGGTCATCCCTCTCATTTCTGATACAGGACTCCGGTGGCATCTGACAGATCTGTGCACCAAGGTATTCCTGCAGTTCACCCTTCCTACAAACGTGGATCTTGTTAGATCAGTGTGCACTAAAACTAGGTAAGAGGGGTAGTCAGGGCTTTCCTAACATCTACCAATCTCTTACCTCTTCCAAGATACAGCGTGGTTCCCACCCAGCAATACGTGATATCTTGGCTCTGAGAGAGTGTTTCTCTAACCATCCTCTGGGCATGAACCAACTCCAGGCTTTTCACGTGGTGAGCACTTTGAGGCCTTGTCTTTTCCATAGCCTCACCATGTTTCAGATCTTTGCTTGAGCTCATTCTATTTGCCTTTCCCCTCCTATGTGGTTGTGTTACAGAAAGCCTTGAGCCGAGCCATGCTTCTCACACCTTACCTGCCGCCTCCCTTGTTAAGACATCGTTTGAAGACTCATACAACTGTGATTCACCAACTGGACCAGGCTTTGGCAAAGCTGGGGATTGGCCAGCTGACTGCTGAGGAAGTAAAATCGGTAAGAGCTTGACATCAACCCTTAACCCTTGGTATACTTCTGAGCCTACAGCAGGCTGGAGATTTACAGGGGCTCCTTGTCTTGCTTTTTTTTTGAGTTTGAATTTGAGTTTGAGATGGAGTTTCACTCTTGCCCTTGCCCTGGCTGGAGTGCAGTGGCATGATCTCAGCTTACTGTAACCTCCGCCTCCCTGGTTCTGGTGATTCTTCTGCCTTAGCCTCCGAGTAGCTGGGACTACAGGCACATGCCACCATGCCCAGCTAATTTTTGTATTTTTAATAGAGATGGGGTTTCACCATATTGGCCAGGCTGGTCTCAAACTCCTGGCCTCAAGTGATCCACCCACCTTGGCCTTCCAAAGTGCTGAGACTACAGGTGTGAGCTGCTGCACCCAGCCTATTTATTTTTTAGTAGAGATGGGGTCTCACTATATTGACCAAGCTGGTCTCGAACTCTTGGCCTCAAGTGACCCTCCCATCTCAGCCTCCCAATGTGCTGGGATTATAGGTGTGAACCACTGCTCCTGGCCTTTTTAAAAATTATTTTTTAATTAGCCAGGAGCAGCAGCACATGCCTGTAATCCTAGCTACTTGGGAGGTTGAGACACGAGAATTGCTTGAACCCAGGCTGTGGATTGCAGTGAGCAAAGGTTGTGCTACTGCACTTCAACCTGGGTGATAGAGTGAGACTGTCTAAAAAAAAAAATTAAATAAATAAATAAATAAATAAAATTTATTTTTGTAGACAGGGTCTGAGTGTTGCCCAGGCTGGTCTTGAACTCCTGG
>NW_016107496.1:2907676-2917852 GCF_001604975.1 Cebus imitator
TGACCAGGATGGTCTCGATCTCTTGACCTCGTGATCCACCCGCCTCGGCCTCCCAAAGTGCTGGGATTACAGGCTTGAGCCACCGCGCCCGGCCCCACCTCGGCCTTTCAAAGTGTTGGGATTGCAGGCATGAGCCACTGTGCCCAGTTTCTTGCCTCATTTCTATGTCTTTTTTCTCAATGAACTTAACTAGGGGGAAGGAATTGCCCACAGTAATTTTGGTTTGCATTTCTTTTCTTCGGGCACTTCAGAAAGCAAAGATACTGCGGTTTAGACCTACTGTTTTAGATTAGATAGAACTCTTTGCTTGTCATCTTGTCCATCACTGGATTTCAAATTGCCATGAGGAAAGGCTTCATGTGGGGATGAGATTGTAATTTATTTAAAGGAGATTTAGGATTGTTTGTGGATTTCCATTTCCTTGGCAACTCACTCAATGATTATTAAGGACCATTTCTCTTCCGAGTGGTATAGGCTTGTTATCTCCGTGGCCTGAATTCTACCCATATTGGTGAAGACAGATGTCGAACTTGGCTGGGAGAATGGCTGCAGATTTCCTGCAGCCTGAAAGGTAAAACACTTTTCTGTGGTTATACCACTAAAATCCAAGTCACTTTTATATTTTATTCTGACGTCATTTTGAAGTTAATTATTGAGTATTATGAGACCCTTATCTATCTATCTATCTATCTATCTATCTATCTATCTATCTATCTATCTATTTATCTATCTATCTATGTCTAATTGAAAGGGCACAAACTCACATGCCTATCATGCCTGGGCAGGTAATGAAGTAGGCTGTAGGACAAGAGGGAGTAGTGGGGACTGTGGGGACATAAGAGTGAATGCATGCTCGTGTGAATCAATTTTCCAACCTTGGCACTTTCTTGTGGGGGGCTGTCCTGTGCTGTATAGGTACTTATTATAGCAGTTTCACTAGCCTCTGCCCACTAGATGCCAATAGCACCCCTTCACCTGCAGCTGTCACTACCAAAATGTCTCCAGACATTGCCAAATGTCCTGGGGGTGGGGAGGAGAGAGGCAGGATTGTCTCTCTTCAGAAGTATTGGTCTAAAGGCATTCAAACTCAAAACAAAAACAGCCTGGTGACCAAACAAAAAGTATCTGAGGGTATTAGGCTTGTTGGTTCCTGTTTAGCCTAGGTCTTGATGTTTTCTGGGTCTTTGGATGTTAGGGTAGGCCTACTAATCTTGAAGCTGAGAAGTGTCCCCAGAGCACCAACTTCTACCAGAAGACTCCAAGGCGACCAGTGCTTAGTACCATTACCATCTCTGAATGTTCTACTGTAGTCACATGAGAAATAGAGGATGAGTCGACAGGAATATATAGTAGAAGGAAAGGAAGGCATGCTTACAGGGGCTGAAACAAAGAAGGGGAACTTCAAGAATAACAGCTTCTTGGCCGGGCGCGGTGGCTCAAGCCTGTAATCCCAGCACTTTGGGAGGCCGAGGCGGGTGGATCACGAGGTCAAGAGATCGAGACCATCCTGGTCAACATGGTGAAACCCCGTCTCTACTAAAAAATACAAAAATTCAGCTGGGCATGGTGGCGTGTGCCTGTAATCCCAGCTACTCAGGAGGCTGAGGCAGGAGAATTGCCTGAACCCAGGATGCGGAGGTTGCGGTGAGCCGAGATCGGGCCATTGCACTCCAGCCTGGGTAACAAGAGTGAGACTCTGTCTCAAAATAAATAAATAAATAAATAAACAAAAAAATAAAAAGGATTGAGCAATGAAACTGAAGAGGGAGACCATTCTATAGCAGATTACAGAAGCCCAACTTAGCTAGAAGAGAGGTGATGTGCTAGGGGAAAAAGGTTTTGAAAAGAGATTTGGGTTAATCTCAAGAGTTTCAAGTTACCTAGTTTCTATTGTTGAGGAGGGGCAAGAGTGTTTGCATGTGATTGAACATGGAGTAGGAAGCTGTGGTTAAGATTCAAACTGGGATAACATCACACTCTGTCCTCTACTTTAATGAGGCAGGATTTCGGATGTTGTGGGCTGATGCCAAAAAGGCTAGAAGAATAAAGACAAACATGTGGAATCACAATATAGAGTTTCATCAACTTCCATACCGGGAGATGGAGCATTTGAGACAGGTATGGGCCAGGGGCAGATATCCAGAAGTTCATGGTGAGGTAATTACATTTAATCAAGATCTCAAGGTTTTTTCTTTCCTTTGTTCATGATTGATCAAACTTTTGCCCTTTGCCATGAGAACCAAATATTGAACTGAATGAGGCATCAGATTATTTGTAAGAATTGGGTTCATCCAGAGTTATAACCTTCCACAGCAAGAGCGCCATAGAATTTCTGGCATACTTGATGAACAAAAGTTGTAAACACTAAAATCCAGTTAGTTTTTGAACATATAAAAGTCTGCAAGAGCGGGTGGGCAAGGTGACTCACGCCTATAATCTCAGTGCTTTGGAAGGCCGAGGTGGGTGGATCACCTGAGGTCAGGAATTTGAGACCAGCCTGGCCGACATGTTGAAACCCCGTCTCTACTAAAAATACAAAAATTAGCTGAGTGTGGTGGCAGGTGCCTGTAATCCTAGTGACTCGGGAGGATGAGGCAGGAGAATTGCCTGAACCCAGGAGGTGGAGGTTGCAGTGAGCAAAGATTGTGCCATTTCACTCCAGCCTGGGCAACAAGAGCAAAACTCCATCTCAAAAAAAAAAAAAAAAAAGTCTGCAAGGATTCAAAGGGCCTCACAAAAATAGTATTTGGTGGTAACTTGATGGCTAGTTTTAAAGCTGAGAGTAAGAATCTAGGACCCATTCTGCAGATCAGGAAGAGTTCACTGAAAGATTTGCTATAATGTCAGGGTCTGTACTGACCATTATTTGGGATACAGAAGTAACCAAATCAGAGGTTTTGTCCTCAAGGAACTAACCATTCAGAAGTAGTTAGAAATAATCTTCGGGACCACGTGCGGTGGCTCATGATTATAATCCCAGCACTTAGAGAGGCGAGGTGGGCAGATCACATGAGCTCAGGAGACTGATACCAGCTTGTTCAACATGGCAAAACTCCATCTCTACTAAAAATACAAAAATTAGCCTGGTGTGGTGGTGCCAGCCTGTAATCCCAGCTACCTGGGTGGCTGAGGCAGGAGGATCACTTGAACCCAGGAGGCGGAGGTTGCAGTGAGCCAGGATCACACCACTGCACCCCAGCCTGGTGACAGAACAAGACTCTGTCTCAAAAAATAAAAAAGAAATAAATTTGGTCCTTGTTCTGGGCTGTAATGGAAGTTTACTGTATGGTGGGTGGAGGGATTGTCTATTGTATTAATAACTTATTTGGGTTAAAACTGCATCTGTGTTTATTTCTGCTTAGTTCCGCCAAGACGTCACCAAGTGTCTTTTCCTAGGTATAATTTCCATTCCACCTTTTGCCAACTACCTGGTCTTCTTACTAATGTGAGTACAGACTTCTATCTCCCCAACATCTTGAAGATGTATCAATTTTTAAAAATTAAGAATTATTTTAAGGAGAACTTTTCATTTCAGAAGTTATCAAACTTCTCCTCCAGTCTTCTCATTATCCCAAGGTTCTTAAAAGCCACTCAGGAAGACCTTGGTTACTGGGACACATCTCAGCTAGAGGTGCAGGTGGCCTAGACTCTCCCTATCTCTTAGCTGCCCTGAGTGATGTGAAATAAGATAATGACCTTCTCCATTATCCATAGAGGCAGCAACTCACTCCCCAAGAGAGAGCAATTTTGGACTAATTTCTATGGAAAAAAAGTGTACTTCATATTCTGATAACATGTTCTTATTACTTCATAACCAAAAATGACATTTCTAAACTGTGATCTTGCATGTCATTAATTATCTATTGCTGTATAACAAATAACCTCAAAACTTAATAGCATAAAACAGTAGTATAAATCATTTTCATGATTTTGTAGGTCAGGAATTTGGGCAATGCTAAGTGGGCGATTGACTTCTCTCTTCCATGTAATGTTGACAGAAGTTCTTTAGTGATATTTAGCTGCTGAATGGACTAGTCTGGAAGGTCCAAAGTCACTCTTAGGTCTGGTGCCCTGGCAGGGATGGCTACACGGCTAGAACTATGAACCAGAGTGCCCACATGTGGCTTCTTCAGTATGGCAGCCTCAGGATAGTGGGACTTCTTACATGGCAGCTCAGGGCTCCAAGAGTGAGGGTTCTAGTGCGTAAGAATCTACGTGACTCTATAACCTTGTCTTGGAGGTCACATAGACTCACTGCTGCTCTGTTCTGTTGACTGAATCAGTCACCTAGATTGAAAAAAAGGGAGGATGTAGACATCATCCCTCCATAAGAGGAGTGCCAGAGAATTTGTGGTCATGTTTTAAAACAACCAAACATGGAAATAAATGAATTAAAAAACAAATTACGGCTGGACATGGTGGCTCACACCTGTAATCCCAACACTTTGGGAGGCCAAGGTCAGGAGATCGAGACCAGCCTGGCTAACACGATGAAACCTTATCTCTACCAAAAATACAAAAAATTAGCCAGGTGTGGTGGCACCCACCTGTAATCCCAGCTACTCTGGATGCTGAGGCAGTAGAATTGCTTCAACCCAAGAGGTGGAGGTTGCAGTGAACTGAGATCACGCCACTGCACTCCAGCCTGGGTGACAGAGCAAGACTCCGTCTCAAAAACAGACAAACAAATTGATTGCCTTTTATATACTGTGTATACGTAAGGACTGTGCTATAGTTAGATTGTCAGCATCACATATAGTGTCCAGGTCAGGCTGCCACTCTGTCCAAAGCATGTTCTTCATATGCTTTAGTTCAAAAGGAGTCATTATATCTGATTGCTGCATGCCAGGCCATTCTACTCGTCCTTTCTTTCACATCGCATTTCAGTAATGTTGCTTGAAATTGTGCTTCAATGTGTCTTACAAACTTTGGTCTGAGAGTCACTTAAGAAAAAGGGCTGACTGTGGTGGCTCTTACTAGTAATCCTAGAACTTTGGGAGACTGAGGCAGCAAAATTGCTTGAGGCCAGAAGTTTGAGACCACCCTGGGCAATATAGCCAGACCTCGTCTCTGCAAAAAAAATTTTAAACCTAGCTGGGTATGGTGGCCTGTGCCTGTAGTCCCAGCTACTCAGTAGGCTGTGGTGGGAGGATTGCTTGAGCCTAGGAGGTTGAGGCTGCAGTGAGCTGTGATCATGCCACTGCACTCCAGTCTGGGTGACACAGGGGACCCTGTCTCTTGAAAAAAAAATTAAAAAAGAAAAAGAATACTGAGGTAGGAAATGGTATCTTATCTCTTCTTCCTAGTATTCATGTCTACCAAATGCTTTCTTTGGTCTCCTCTGAAAGAAGCCAGTTTCAGCAAGTGAGTGTGTGATTCTTTCTCCTTTCAGGTACCTGTTTCCCAGGCAACTACTGATCAGGCATTTCTGGACCCCAAAACAGCAAACTGATTTCTTAGATATCTATCATGCTTTCCGGAAGCAGTCCCACCCAGAAATCATTAGTTATTTAGAAAAGGTCATCCCTCTCATTTCTGATACAGGACTCCGGTGGCATCTGACAGATCTGTGCACCAAGGTATTCCTGCAGTTCACCCTTCCTACAAACGTGGATCTTGTTAGATCAGTGTGCACTAAAACTAGGTAAGAGGGGTAGTCAGGGCTTTCCTAACATCTACCAATCTCTTACCTCTTCCAAGATACAGCGTGGTTCCCACCCAGCAATACGTGATATCTTGGCTCTGAGAGAGTGTTTCTCTAACCATCCTCTGGGCATGAACCAACTCCAGGCTTTTCACGTGGTGAGCACTTTGAGGCCTTGTCTTTTCCATAGCCTCACCATGTTTCAGATCTTTGCTTGAGCTCATTCTATTTGCCTTTCCCCTCCTATGTGGTTGTGTTACAGAAAGCCTTGAGCCGAGCCATGCTTCTCACACCTTACCTGCCGCCTCCCTTGTTAAGACATCGTTTGAAGACTCATACAACTGTGATTCACCAACTGGACCAGGCTTTGGCAAAGCTGGGGATTGGCCAGCTGACTGCTGAGGAAGTAAAATCGGTAAGAGCTTGACATCAACCCTTAACCCTTGGTATACTTCTGAGCCTACAGCAGGCTGGAGATTTACAGGGGCTCCTTGTCTTGCTTTTTTTTTGAGTTTGAATTTGAGTTTGAGATGGAGTTTCACTCTTGCCCTTGCCCTGGCTGGAGTGCAGTGGCATGATCTCAGCTTACTGTAACCTCCGCCTCCCTGGTTCTGGTGATTCTTCTGCCTTAGCCTCCGAGTAGCTGGGACTACAGGCACATGCCACCATGCCCAGCTAATTTTTGTATTTTTAATAGAGATGGGGTTTCACCATATTGGCCAGGCTGGTCTCAAACTCCTGGCCTCAAGTGATCCACCCACCTTGGCCTTCCAAAGTGCTGAGACTACAGGTGTGAGCTGCTGCACCCAGCCTATTTATTTTTTAGTAGAGATGGGGTCTCACTATATTGACCAAGCTGGTCTCGAACTCTTGGCCTCAAGTGACCCTCCCATCTCAGCCTCCCAATGTGCTGGGATTATAGGTGTGAACCACTGCTCCTGGCCTTTTTAAAAATTATTTTTTAATTAGCCAGGAGCAGCAGCACATGCCTGTAATCCTAGCTACTTGGGAGGTTGAGACACGAGAATTGCTTGAACCCAGGCTGTGGATTGCAGTGAGCAAAGGTTGTGCTACTGCACTTCAACCTGGGTGATAGAGTGAGACTGTCTAAAAAAAAAAATNAACAGCTTCTTAATACCACTCCTCCCTGCACTTGGCTTCCTGCCTGCAGGCTAAAGCCATATATAACAAGGCAGTTATAAGGCAGAGTGTTCCCAAGCCAAATCACTAACACTGTGGTGTTTTCAGAAGCTGAGCTGTCTCTCTTGCTGCACAACGTGGTCCTGCTCTCCACCAACTACCTTGGGACAAGGCGCTGAGTGAACCATGGAGTGGATGGCGTTGTCTTGCAGTCACATAGTGTAGCAGTGCGGGACCAAACAGCACTTGCTAGTGAAGTCTGTGTGCATTGTTAAGTGTGTGGGACGTAGAGAGGAGCAGGTGCCTTGGGCTTCACGGCATGGCACATATGTGGGAACTGCAGACATTCCGCTCATGGCGAGAACTGAAACAAACCCTCTTGTCAAGCGTGGCCCATAGAAGGCGTCATCCTGTCCCCCTCATAATTACTAATAGCTGGAACTGGCAGCAGCCTCTCCTGGGCTTTTACTGTGATGTGTTCAGTTCATATCCTAGGAAGTCAGCTTTCGCCCCAGGTGGGAATCCTTATTTGGCTTAGGGCTGATCCACTTCCCTGTTACTTCCATCTGTGGGTTTTTGTTGTTGCTGTTAAAGAATCAGTGCCTAGCCAGAACTCTCCTTTGGCTAGAGCACTCGTGTCCATGCTTGTACTTCAGTGTTTCCCTCCATCCTTTCTGATATGACCAAAAATCAAGTTGTTTTCTTTGTCCGCCTCACTGGCATGGGCTAATCACTTCCTTTTCAAACCCTTTCAACACCTTTTTATTTTTTTGAGACAGAGTCTTGCTGTATCGCCCAGGCTAAAGTGCAACGGCACAATCTCAATTCACTGCAACCTCTGCCTCCTGGGTTTTAAGCAGTTCTCTCTGCCTCAGCCTCCTGAGTATTTGGGATTACAGGCACCCACCACCACGCCTGGCCAATTTTTTGTAATTTTAATAGAGATGGCTTTTTGCCATGTTGGCCAGTGTGGTCTTGAACTCCTGACCTCAGGTGATCCACCTGCCTCAGCCTCAAAAAGTGCTGGGATTACAGGTGTGAGGCACCATGGCTGGCTGACTTTTTTTTTGATGAGTAACTTGCAGGAATATTCTATTGGAAAAGATAACAGGAAGTACAAGCGCTTCCTGACCCCTTTCCAATGTTTCAAGCCTTCACTCTCCATTGTCTTTTCTGGGCTGTATTACAGCCCCTGTAATCAACAATTTGCTGCCTCCACTGTGATACAGCAATCCAACTGTAACTGACAGTGGCTGCCTTCTTTGGGCCATGAATCAAACCTGTAATGTACTACTGCCCAGCCTGAGGAGATCAGGAGAGGTGTGCATCAAGTTAGTAAGTTAGGTTTAGCTTTTGTGTGTGCATCAGTGGCTTATAGTTCTGTAATAACTTATTGTAAATGCATGAAGCACTGTTTTTAAACCCAAGTAAAGACTGCTTGAAACCTGTCGATGGAAATGACATATGCATACTCTAATCACTTTGCTGAGTCTCCTTTTACAAGACTGACATAACCTAACAAATGGGGATTTAATTGGTTGGAATATAACCTTCTGATGGAAATTTTGCAGGAACTGATTTGAAGTTGATCTTCTTGCTGGACACTTTAAGGTGATAAGAAGGAAAAAAGAATTTCCTAAAATTAATGGAATGAGAAAATGGGAGCCCAGAGTAGGATAGGGCAAAGCTCCAACAACGCAGGAGCAAGACCTGCTTCAGCTGAACAGGTATACAAGGGCAGATGAAGTGAGTCCACCTCTTGGTGCTCCAAAGAGAATATTCTATTTTTCCATCACAAAATGTTTCTATTGTTAACATTAATTCCTAACTGACCTAATTAGTTTTATAACGAAGCTGGAGAAGCATCCTTTTTCTAACAAGTAACTGAATTGTGGCCTGCCAAGACAGAGTAACACACCATTCTTTTGATTATTTCTTTAATATTACATTTAAATATTCTCTTTAAATACAGCATTATCACAATGTAAATAACCTAAAGGGGAAAAAATTTTTTTTCAGAGAACCAGACAAGCTTTGGATTCACATTGAAACTACTACCTGTGTACAGTATGTGAGAAAGGAGATTGGAAAATAATAAGCGTTGTGATAAGAGTCATTTCTTTTATCTAGGCCTAGACTGGGACTGAAGCTATCTGCTTCTATGACCAGAGGCCTAGCTTTCCTAGCAACCATGAGCTAGAATTCTGTCAAACTCAGGTAGCACCAGAAGTGAGATGGACTAGGTTGTAGAAGCCTTTTGCTTGACAAGACAGTTAATGCTAAATGTTAATATTTAGCACTCGAAAGTTTGGGATCAGTGTGAGTCACAACTGTAGAGTTAATGAAGGGATGGACTTAGATGAAGAAACTACAGGTTTTCAGAAACATCAAATATGTTGTGGGTTGGCAATGAGCTTAATAATTACAGATTCATAGTCCTGGTTTGATCCGAAAAGCTAATGTGTTCCTCATTGCGCAGCTGGAATCTACTTCCTAAACCGGAGCCTTCCTGCAGAGGCAATGTGCAGACCTTACCCTCCCCTTCTGACACAATCTTTACAAACTTTGAAAAAGATTATTTTCTCCATAAAGCCAAATTTCCAATTAAGCTTCGTTTGAGGGTACCGGTCTAATGTTGGGGAGTATAGCTCAATTCTGGAGAGCTTCTAGATCTAAGGTACTGAAGACTCTCAACTCTGTTTCACGAGACTAGGGGATGGGGAGAGATATGGACCTATGTACTTATGTCCCCTCCAAACATAAAACCAAGCAAAAACTGGAATGAACAGGAAAGGCAGAATTAACTAAAAGATGTATGTGTATTAAATACAAATCCTTTCAGGCTCAGAGTTTAGTGACTTTGGGGGTGAAATGCTGCTGCGACATACATGATGGTTTCTGTAGGACACCAGGGCCTCCTTAATAAATCCCACCAGAAAAGGCCTTCTGAGCAAGGTAAGTAGGAGTAGTGTCTCCCCCCAACAACACATAGTTTTTTGCTTTTTTCTTTTGTGGTAATAAACCATACCAGAAGTGAGGTATGGGGTAAAGGATGCTTGAGAGGAACAGTTGTGCTCCTTACTCCCTCCATTTTAGAGCAGAGACAGAGATCACTTTGCTAATAAAAGGAATCAGTGGTATTCAGTGGGGGAGATCTTAGAACATAGGATGAATAGGAACAGTATTCCCCTGACAGAGGTAAGAACTGAATCAAACTGAATGAGTTCCACTCTATACACTTCAAAGGTTATAACTAGAACTCAAAGCCTTTAGAATCTAGGAGTTGCATGTGGCATTTAAGAACTGGTTTGGCTTCAAATTTTTACATATGATCAAGATGGAGGGGTCCAATAAACATTTGCAATTTTTTTTTTTTTTTTTTTTTTTTTTTT
>NW_016107496.1:2918158-2923967 GCF_001604975.1 Cebus imitator
GGTTTCACCATGTTGGTCAGGCTGGTCTTGAACTCCCAACCTCAGGTGATCCGCCTGCCTTGGCCTCCAAAGTGCTTGGATTACAGGCGTGAGCCACCACGCCTGGCCTACATTTGCAATTCTTGGAATTGAACTGGAACAGTGTAAGAACTCTCTAACCGGCTATGTTGAAGAAGGACCATGAAGGTAGATACAGGAAAACAGAACAAAAACCGGTTGGTGACTTTTAAGATTGCCACATCCTACATTCCATTAAAGCTCAGATCTCACAAAGAGGGAAAAACCTGGGTGAAAAAACAAGCACAGCACAAATAAGTCATCTTTCCAGATAGCAAGCAGCCTGTTCCCACTGCCTCCTTTGGCCACAGTTAATGTTCCACATAGGCCTCCTGTGGGATGGGTGAGCTCCAGCCTAAAGCTGCCCGACAGTGCTAGTGTCAGACATGTACAGAAGGCTCAGGCTCTTTGTACCACATCCCCAGCCAATCCAGCTTTTTTTCTCCAAAGGAAAACGGATGGAGGGAAAAAAAGACACATAGACAAGTTGAACTCTAGTACTAAAGAACATGTGGAAGAAGCAATTCAAGTTACAGACCTGGAATCCCCAGTGTGGGGAACAGGTCAGAGAACACCAAACATGTCAAATATTAACTTATTCACCAAATAGGGGACTGAAGGACACCAGGTTAAATTTTTGTAAATCCTGGAGATTTTGTACAGAAGCAGAGACCCTTCCACTCCCTCCTCCCTAGACTTGACCAGGTGACTTTCCAGTTGAAGTATTATGACATACCAAAATGGGATATCGGAATAACCACTGAGAAAAACGAGCTTGTACTCTGCTGGGGCTTGGGAGACAAGGGGCTTTGCCATGCTCTTCAAATCTCATGTTCTGGTCCCTATAGAAAGAAGAGCTGCTTGAGTTACCCAGCTTCTTCTGTGAGATCCTAGTTCTTTCTTCCAGTGGCCCAGAAAGCTCAGTGTTCAGCACTATGCAGCCTTCTCTGCCCAAGACTATCCCCAGGTCAAGCTGGGGCTGGTCTCCTTGGTACTGTTTCCCTTTTAAAAAATACTCAAACAATCCTTTCCCACCCATTCCCCAAAGACCCCAATAACAACATGGGAGCAGCAGCTGCTTCTACAGTTTTGTTTTGAAATGGCGTTAGATAAAATAAGGGAATAAATAGAGAATGGGTAAGAGGCAGGACCTCCAGGACCTGTCACACTGCCAGAGGGAGTTCTAAGGAAGACTCTTCAGGGGGCCGATCCTCATTCTGCTGAGAGGTCTTCACCACCCCACAGCCCTCTTCATTGTCTGTGCGGAAGGGGAGGTTTGAGGGAGACCAGGAAGGGCGGAAGTCTTCATTTTCAGGATCCTCAGGGTTACAATCTTCGGGCAATAGCGCTTCTAGGGTGGGTGTTTTCCCCACCTCTGATTTACAGAGGGCAGCTGGGTCTGTGGAGCTACAAGCCACCAGTGAGGTAACAGGGAGAGAGAAGACATTCAGATCCTTCTCCTTTGGGAAGGAGCCTGAGCCTTCTTCTGTACCAGGCTCTCCCTTCACTCCCAGGACTGGCCTCTGCTCCACTTGATAATAGACCAGGGGCCCACTGTTCAAGTAGGATGGGCTATTCACCGTTGAGGCAGTTGGGTGATCTGAGTTCTCGGTAAAGCATAGGACAGAGGAGCCTGGGGGCAGCTGAGCCTGGATGAGAATGGGGGCTGTAAGGCCTGGGCACAGCTCTTCGGGGACAGCCAGGGGCTCCTCCAAGATGCACACACCCAGGCTCTCGATGCTCGAGTCCAGACTGGCACTAGAGCCGCTGGAATCTTCTTCTGCCTTGAGCCGCTCCAGTTCCTCTGCACTCTGCAGGTGCATCACTGCTGTCTCATTCTCAGCAATGAACTCCTGGAAGTCCTGGGTCTCAGAGCCCTGTGCTCCAGTCAGGCTGCAACTGGCAGTGGGGGAGGGCTCCTCATCTGGGGCTGCTGGGCGGCTCACCTGTCGCTTGCTCTCCAGCTCCAGCTTCATAATGGTGTGGAGATAATGAGTCCGGACCCGGATTGGATTAAATTCAATGCGCCCAGCCATGTTCCCACAGCCATCCCGGGAGCAGCCACACGGAAAGGACATGCGATCCACCTGAGGGGGGACAAGGAGGTGGGGGGAAGATGAGACCAACAGTCCTAACTGGAGATAGGAGACATTAGCGGGCAAACAGGCAGTTGGGATTTGAGGTCTCCTTATAAAGAGAAAAGCAACAATTCAAAGCATAACATGCAGTGTGAGCTAACAGAACACTAGATGGTAGTTATCAGACCACTTGCATTTCAATTCCAGCTCAGCCATTAATTAGTGGTGTGACCTCAAGAGAATCATTTATCTCTCTAGGGCTTTGTTTCCTCTTCTAAATAAAAAGTAGATAAAAATCACATCACAGGGTCCTTCCAGTTAGAGTCCAGAGATACTTCTCTGAATGCTGATTGTTCTCACAGAGGAAATTTATGTACCTCATAGACTTTCAGAACTTACCTGGTTCACTGAGACAACAAAAGGCTGGACCCAAGCCTGCGGCCTTCTGCAATGACAGGCATGGGAGAGTGAGTGGAAGATCTTGCGACTTCAAAAAAATACACTCTGGGGAAACTAAGCAAATGTGCCTTAGTTTGCTAAGGTGCTAGAATGCCGGTTCAAACACTGGCCAGTTGTTTAGCTACCTGCTTTATTTTCCCTGAGGGTTGACCAGTTTAGTTCTGAAGCAGTTGCCAAGATAATTAACTTACAGACCAGGGAAATCTGGAAAGGAGATGCTTTCTACCTCCTTATCACTTTCGTATTCCAAACCGGAAAACACATAAACCAAAAATAAAAGGAAAAATTAAAACCACAAGTAAGCAGATAAGCATGTACAAATCACAATGTCTTTTTTTTAAGAAATCTCCACTCCAGTTACATCACTTTTTTCCCCTTTGGAGATAGCGTCTTGCTCTGTTGCCCAGGCTGGAGTGCAGTGGTACCACCATGGCTCACTGGAGCCTAGAGCAATCCTAGGCTCAAGTGACCTTTCCACCTCAGCCTCTTGAGTAGCTAGAACTACAGGCATGCTACATCTACCTAACTCTAAAATTTTCTGTAGAGACAGGGTCTCACTATGTTGCCCAGGCTAGCATCAAACTCCTAGGCTCAAGCAATCCTTCCAGCCCAGCCTCCCAAACTGCTGGTTACAGGTGTGAGCTACCATGCCAGGCCCAGTTGCATCAATTCTTAGGACTGTTCTCAGGTGTGTATGTAACACAATAACTCAGTATGGGACTTTAGTCTGAAAAGCAGTGTTTAGCCAGATCTACTATATCTATTTGTTACGAATCTAAAAACAAGGAAAGGATGAGTTAGGAGAAAACCAACCACAAGGACTCAGTATTACACCCTCAGTAATCAAGTTCCAGATAAACTTCCTTCTTTGGGACGGTATTGCTATTTTCAGCTGAAAATTTCAGCTGAAATGTGTCTTAAACTGTCCCCCATCAGAAGGCCAACAAGGGGCCAGGCATGGTGGCTCACCCCTGTAACCCCAGCACTTCAGGAGGCCGAGGCAGGCAGTAATCACCTGAGGTCAGGAGTTCCAGACCATCCTGGCCAACACAATGAAACCTTGTCTCTACTAAAAATGCAAAAAATTAGCCAGGCATGGTGGTGTGCACCTGCAATCCCATCTACTTGGGAGGCTAAGGTGTGAGAATTGCTTGAACTCGGGAGGCGGAGGTTGTAGTAAGCTGAGATCTCGCCACTGTACTCCAGCCTATGCAACAGAACGAGACTCCATCTTCAAAAAAAAAAAGGGGGGGGGCGGGCCAACAAGAGATACTTTCTCTTTCAGGAAACTGTGGTTTTAAGCTCTGCTAGGCCAGGTCTGATCCTTAATTATAAAGCTCTGAAAACTATTTTGATTCTTCAAAATTGGAGTAAAGGTACTAAGTGCTCACAGATATAATCTGTAGGCCTACCTCATTTCTCTGCTTCTTTTTTGAGATGGGGTCTTGCTCTGTTGCCCAGGCTGGAGTATGGTGCCATGATCATAGCTCACTGCAACCTATGCCTCCAGGCTCAAGTGATCCTCCTCCCATCTTAGCCTCCTAAGTAGCTGGGACTACAGGCCACCATGCCCAGCTGATTTTTGTATTTTTTGTAGAGATGGGGTTTAGCCATGTTGCCTGGACTGGTCTTGAACTCTTGGGAAGCAATCCGCCTGCCCGTGTCGGCTTCCCAAAGTGCTGGGATTATAGGTGTGAGCCATAGCACTTAGCCCTGCTTCCTTTTATCTCAAGGAATCAGTCAATATTTAGGAAACAATTACTAAATGTTAAATGTACTAACTCCTCTTCATCCCCTTGCTAACAGCTGCTTATTATCACCTCGAGAAATGAAACAAAGATAAGAGATACATCCACAGCCTAAGAATCCTGTCATGCTTGTTTTCTTTTCAAAAAAAAAATTTTTGTTTTTAAGAGACAGGGTCTCTGTCACCCAGGCTGGAGTGCACTGTTGTAAACTCAGCTCACTGCAGCCTTAACCCCCTGGACTCAAGAGATCCTCCTACCTTAGCCTCCTGGATAGCCAGGATTAGAGGCATGAGCCACCGTCCCTGGCCATGTGCTCTTCGCTGACTCTGTTGATGGAGGAGGGTTGTGGAACTGGGAGTGTTCACAGCCATAGGAAACCCATCCCTGAATGGGCCTGCTATGTTCAGTGGCACCCACACCTCACCCCGCTGACCCTGGTGTAGATATACTATCTCAGGCCAACTTGGACTGACCTGGCATTTAATCCCAGCCTGGCTGCAGGCACACGCTTCTGGGTCACAATACAGTCGGCAGTCACAACCACATTCTTCCCGAGACAGGCGGATGGCTCGAAGTTCTTGCTTCTCTTCAGCATCAATGCGGTGGACCCCAGAAGCCCTCAGCAGAGCCCGTCGCCGTTTGGTGGGCAAAGGCTGCAGGAAGAAGTAATCATCCACCTCCACATTTTCCACATCAATATCTTCATCTGATACATCATCCAGTGTCAGACCATCGGCCTCCACCGACTCCACCGTCCCATTCTTGGT
The DNA here is from genome assembly GCF_001604975.1 of Cebus imitator. Taxonomy (NCBI): domain Eukaryota; kingdom Metazoa; phylum Chordata; class Mammalia; order Primates; family Cebidae; genus Cebus; species Cebus imitator. The sequence goes on from NW_016107496.1 coordinate 2,923,268, forward strand.
CAGCTGCCAAGAGACAGGAAAGGTTAGCCCCATAGGTATGAGTGGCACGCACCTCCTCACAGTGACCATCCCAGCGCCTTGAACTTTCTGCAATCATGGGAATATCTGCTCTCCAAAACAATGGCAGCTACTAGCACATGTGGCTACTGAGCACTAGAAACGCAGCAACTGGAAAACTGTCATTTTTTTTGAGAAAAGAGTCTGGCAGTCATCCAGGTGGAAGTACAGTGTGCAATCTTGGCTCACTGCAACCTCCGCCTCCTGGGTTTAAGCGATTCTCCTGCCTCCCAAGTAGCTTGGATTACAGGCGTGAGCCACTACACCTGGTTAATTTTTTCTATTTTTAGTAGAGATGGGGTTTCACTGTGTTGGCCAGGCTAGCCTTGAACTCCTGGCCTCAAGTGATCCACACACCTTGGCTTCCCAAAGTGCTGGGGTCCACTGTGCCAGCCCAATTTACATAATTTTAATTGAATGGCCATACGTGACTACTGGCTACTATATTTGCTAGTGCAGGTCAAAAGAATAAAAATCCAGAGTGGGAAGACAGGACATCTCATATAGCATCACCTTTCTGGGTCCAAGCTTCTCAAAAACCTGTCTCATCTTCCCTCCTACACGAAAATCTATTTCCACAAACATATCCTCCATTTCCAGATATGTGTCACCTAATTTTTTTTTTTTTTTTTTGAGACGGAGT
>NW_016107496.1:2924217-2926103 GCF_001604975.1 Cebus imitator
TTGACCAGGATGGTCTCGATCTCTTGACCTCGTGATCCACCCGCCTCGGCCTCCCAAAGTGCTGGGATTACAGGCTTGAGCCACCGCGCCCGGCCTGTGTCACCTAATTTATGCTCACTTGCCTTCTAACACAGAGAGGAAAAGGTATATGAATGACTGGATGATCCTTGGATATACAGAAAAATGTGAAACACTCTTCAACTTGCACCCACTGAATGCAAAACTACCTTCTTGAAAAAAAAGCGTACATTAAAGTATAGCAAAAGGCTACAGGATCTTAATCAATGAACTTGAATCCTCACAGTGTGAACAATTACCTGTGCATGCACTAAAGAGCTTCATTTTACTGTAAGGAGAAAAAGCAAATATATTAACAGTTATTAAAGAAAGCCCTTAGCCGAGAAGAAATGTATTCCTTCTCCTTTCTAATCCTTTATGTTTTTTTTTTTTTGAGACAGGGTCTCACTATGTTGCTCAGGATGGAGTACAGTGCACAATCTTGGCTCACTGCAACCTCCGGCTCCTGGGTTCAGGTGATTCTCCTGCCTCAGCCCCCTGAGTAGCTGGGATAACAGGTGCCCACCACCATGCCCGGCTAATTTTTGTATTTCTAGTAGAGACAGGGTTGGCCAGGCTGGTCTTGAACTCCCAACCCCAAATGACCTCCCAAAATGCTACAATTACAGGTGTGACCCACTGCACCAGGCCTAATCCTTTTTATTTGACTTCAAAGAAAAGCTGTATGTGAGGAAAGGTGGTATAAATAATACTGCACGTACTATCCACAGGCAGAAATCTGGGTTTTCTGGGCTGGGATCGATGGAGAGCCAAGAAAGGGAGTCTCGGTGGAAGGACAGATTGAAGACAAGCCGTGGCTGAAAGAGTTCTGAAAACTCACTAGAGAATTCAAGTAAAGAAAATGAGGCCTCATAATCTCTGGGGCTCTGGAAGCTGCTAGCAGGATGAAAGCCACGTGACTGGAGTCTTTGGTTGATTTCATCAGACAACCACAGAGTAGAGCTGGTAAAGGAACAACTCCTGGGAGAGATGTGATGCAACGGACTTGGGTAATCAGCTACACACCTGGTTTTTTTGTTTGTTTGTGGGGGAGGGGGTAGAGAAATGAAGAGCAGTAAAGTGGGGCTTCTGGAGGTCCCTGGTCAGTTATTTCAGTACTAGGCAGGCCAACTACAAGGGCCTTTCTATTGACCTCAGGATTGCTCCTGTCTAGTCTCCAGGGTTGATCTCCCCCTAAATATCCCTCCTCCTACTGTCCTCTCATAGGCAAGGGATTAAAGATGTAACAGAAGGAAACTCATGTAGATACAAGAATTTAAATATCAGGATAGAAGTGGCATTTCAAATCAGTGAGAAAAGAGTCTTCTAGTCTTTAAATGGTATTAGAACAACTCGATATTTTCTGGGGGGAAAAAAGTCTCAATTTACACTATTCATGATAATGAATTCCATATGGGTAACAGGCCAAAATGAAAAAAATGAAATTAAAGTATTAGAAAAATTATAGTTAAATCACGCTTGTAATCCCAGTACTTTGGGAGGCCAAGGCGGGTGGATCACAAGGCCAGGAGATCAAGACCATCCTGGCTAACACAGTGAAACCCTGTCTCCACTAAAAAATACAAAAATTTAACCAGGCATGGTGGTGGGTGCCTGTAATCCCAGCTACTCAGGAGACGGGGCAGGAGAATCACTTGAATCAGGGAGATGGAGGTTGCAGGAAGTCAAGGTAGTACCATCACACTCCAGCATGGGTAACAGAGTGAGACTCCATCTAAAAAAATATATATATAGTTAACTAAAGTTGCAGAACACCAAGCAGCTGCTAAAACAACCCTAAAGGAAAACAAACATTAGATGGTACATGA
>NW_016107496.1:2926478-2929045 GCF_001604975.1 Cebus imitator
GCCTCCCAAAGTGCTGGGATTACAGGCTTGAGCCACCGCGCCCGGCCCAAAGACCCTCATTCTACAAAAACTGGCCATATACGGTGGCTCACTCCTATAATCCTAGCCCTTTGGGAGGCCAAGGCAGGTGGATCACTTGAGGCCAGGAGTTTGAGACCAGCCTGGCCAACATGGCAAAACCTTGTCTCTACTAAAAATAAAAACTTAGCCAGAGTACATGGCTATAATCTTAGCTGAGGAAGACTGAGGAACGAGAATCACTTGAACCTAGTAGGTTGAGGCTGCAGTTAACTGAGATCACACCACTGTACTCCAGCCTGGGCAACAGAGTGAGAACTTGTCTTAGAAAAAAAAAAACAAAAACCCTACAAAAATTAACTGGGTGTGGTGGTGGTGCAGCTGCAGTCACAGCTATTTCGGAGGCTGAGGCAGGAGGACTGCTTGAGGCCAGAAGTTTGAAGTTATAATGAGCTATAATCAGGCCTCTGCACTCCAGCCTGGGTGACAGAGTGAGACCCTGTCTCAAGAAAAAAAATTCTAAGAAAAGAATAAACTAGGAAAGGTAAAAAAAAAAAAAAAAAAAGCCTGATGCAGTGGCCCACACCGGTTGTCCCAACTACTTGGGAGGCTTAAGTGGAAGGATCATTTGAGCCCAGGAGTTTGAGACTAGCCTGGATGAGACCCCATCTTTAAAAAAATGAAATAATGTATTAGATGTTACCACTGCTGGTACTCATTAAACTTCCTGCTAACAAGTAGAGATCCTGTATCTGTCTTGGGTTTGCCTGGCTTTGTCCCTAGAATTCCTGTAAGTGGAGAACACAGAACAGGATGGTATACTGTTTTGACAGATCATTCCTCTGCCAAAGAGTTTTCTTCTAGGGAAAGGAAGGAATGTCTTCATTGCAACTGATGAGAACAGTGTTTGTTTGCCCAGCTGTTGCTACAGCAGCTGGAAGGTTAGAGGGTCAGTGATGGAATTCCTCAGACAGAGGAAAGGGAAGCCTGAATGTCATTCTATAGTGAGAAAAACAGGTGTAGGGCTTTAGGAATAGTCTGAGGGAAGTGGACATACAGCTTCTAAAGAAAGAAAGGAATGAGGTGCTCTGGTTAGCCTACATCCTCCGCCACCGGTTCTCTAACTCTACCACATTCTAATGTGTCTCTCTCATGACTCTGCAAATAATGGAGCTGCCTGTTTTAATATGGGTCAGCATGCTTTGGGCTCCAAAGAAACCTGGCCAGGCTTAAACCAGTGTTCTTCAAATTTGGAATCAGGAACTCTGGGGGAAATTTTTTTTTTTTTTTTTTTTGAGACGGAGTTTTGCTCCTATTACCCAGACTGGAGTGCAATGGTGCGATCTCGGCTCACCGCAACCTCCGCCTCCTGGGTTCAGGCAATTCTCCTGCCTCAGCCTCCTGAGTAGCTAGGATTACAGGCACGCGCCACCATGCCCAGCTAATTTTTTTTTTTGTAGTTTTAGTAGAGACGGGGTTTCACCGTGTTGACCAGGATGGTCTTGATCTCTTGACCTCGTGATCCACCCGCCTCGGCCTCCCAAAGTGCTGGGATTACAGGCGTGAGCCACCGCGCCCGGCCTGGGGGAAATTTTTGAGAACTAGTAAAACTATGGCTGTGGGAATACCCAGCATTGCTAAGATAAAAAATGAGTGGCTATGAAAAACCATCGAGGAGCTGGTGCTGTTATCAGGTGGCAGGCGCAGTATTATATGAGTCTAAATAACTATTTGATAATGCTGTTTGCACCTACAAGATTATCACTTAAGGGTGACAGGGGTTATAGAAACAGCAGGATCCTTTCAGAAATATCCAAAACCTGTTCTATGCATCCAGACAAGGGACAATCATTTGACCAGAAACTGAAAATTGTGCTTCCTTGGGTTCCAGTGTGACAGACCTGAATGCCTTCAGGTATTCACATTTTAAACTTAAAAAAACTATTTTGGGGGTTGGGCATGGTGGCTCTTGCCTGTAAGCCCAGCACTTTGGGAGCCCGAAGGGGACAACCACTTGAGCCCAGGAGTTGAGACCAACCTGGGCAACGTTGCAGGACCCCATTACTATTAAAAAAACATACTAGCCAGGCGTGGTGTGGTCTCCAGGTCCTTGGGAGGCTGAGATGGGCAGATGGCTTGAGGCCAACAGTTCACGGCTGCAGTGAGCTATGATTGCACCACTGCACTCCAGCCTGGGTGACAGAGACCCTGTCTCAAAAAAATAAAAAATAAAAAAGAATAAAATAAAATTGAGGGAGGCAGTGGGGATTTGGAAGGGGGAAATTCTAGGGAAGCCATTTTGCTATACCTCATAGACTCCCCTGCCAGATAAAAAGAATGGAGTCTTGGACTGAGATTTGATTCCAAATCTGAGATTTTTCATTAGAAAGAGGTAAAATCTCTATGCCCCAACGACAACAGTCAAATTAAAAAAAATAATAATAATAAGTTGGGCCGGGCGCGGTGGCTCACGCCTGTAATCCCAGCACTTTGGGAGGCCGAGGCGGGTGGATCACGAGGTCATGAGATCGAGACCATCCTGGTCAACA
>NW_016107496.1:2929090-2940219 GCF_001604975.1 Cebus imitator
CCAGGAGGCGGAGGTTGCGGTGAGCCGAGATCGCGCCATTGCACTCCAGCCTGGGTAACAAGAGTGAAACTCCGTTTCAAAAAAAAAAAAAAATAATAATAATAATAATAATAAGTTGGGTGCAGTGGCTCATGCCTGGAATCTCAGCACTTTGGGTGGCCGAGACAAGTTGATCACTTGAGACCAGGAGTTCAAGACCAGCCTGGCCAACGTGGCAAAACCCTATCTATACTAAAAGTACAAAAACTAGAAGGGTGCACACCTGTAATCCCATCTACTCAGGAGAAATTGCTTGAACCTGGGAGGCAGAGGTTGCAGTGAGCTGAGATCATTCCAGTGCACTCCACCCTGGGCAAGAGACCAAGACTCTGTCTCAAAAAAACAAAACAAAACAAAACAAAACAAAACAAACCTCAATCAATCAATCAACCAATGAACCTAAATGGTTTCCCACATGGGCAGCACCAGACCCCAGACCCCTTAAGCACCTTCATTTTCTTGGCGTGGAGTTTCTCTTCCTTCAGGTGCTCACGCAGAATCTCTCGATGGTTTACCTCCTGTTCTTGGGCAAACTCACAGAGTGTGTAGCTCCGTACAGAGTTATGGCGCTGAGCCATGCCCAAAGAGCTACCACCCTGGCTGGGCACGCTGGTGAAACCCTGGCGCCGGGCAAAGTAGTATACAGTCACCTGGTCAAAGCGTACATTCTTCCTCCGCAGCTGCTTCTGCCGCTTCAAGATGGATGTGGCTGAGAAGGGAGCACAGAGAGACGTTTATTATTATTATTATTTCTTTTTTTTTGAGACAGAGTCTCGCTCTGTTGCCCAGGCTGGAGTGCAGTGGCGCCATCTTGGCTCACTGCAGCCTCTGCCTCCCAAGTAGCTGGGATTACAGGCGTGTGCCACCACGCCCAGCTAATTTTTGTATTTTATAAGAGACGGGGTTTCACAATGTTGGCCAGGCTAGTAGTCTCAAACTCCCGACCTCAGGTGATCTGCCCACTTCAGCCTCCCAAAGTGTTGGGATTATAGGCGTGAGCCACCATGCCCGGCCAAGAGATGTTTTATTAACTCAGGGAGGACCTGTTTGGGGAGCTTGTTCTTTCTCATCCATCTAGGCTCTCAACTCTTCTCTAAACATGCTCCCTATGCCTAGAGAACTGTCTAATATCTTCAAATCCTAAATGCTCTTTTGGAAGGGACCTTGAACCTCAGCTGGTTCATACCACTGCCTCCATACTGACTACACCTAAACAGATGACCACAAAATCCATTTTTAGACATCACCTGGGAAGAGGATCTCTAGGTAATCTTTTGTGGATATGACAATCTATAGCTTTACTCTCCAATACTGCAGCTGCTAGCCACATGTGGCAATTTAAGCTAATTAAAATTAAATTTAAATTTCAGCTCCTCAATGATACTAACCACATTTCTTTATTTTCTTTTTTCCTCTGAGACAGGGTCTTACTCTGTCACCCAGGCTAGAGTCCAGTAGCACAATCATGGCTCACTGCAGCCTCAACCTCCCAGGCTCAAGTGATGCTCCCACCTTGGCCCCCAGAGTAGCAGGGACTATAGGTGAGTGCCACCACATCCAGCCAATTTTTGTATTTTTTGTAGAGACGGGCTTTCGCCATGTTGCCCAGGCTGGTCTCAAACTCCTGAGTTCAAGTGATCTACTGACCTCAACCTCCCAAAGTGCTGAGGTTACAGGCGTGAGCCACTGTACCCAGCCACTAACCACATTTCAAGTGCTCAATAGCCACATATGGCAACTGGCTACAGTTGGACAATGGTGATACAGAACTTTTTTTTTTTTTTTTTTTTTTGAGACAGAGTCTCGCTCTGTCACCCAGGCTGGAGTGCAATAGCGCAATCCTGGCTCACTGCAACCTCTGCCTCCCGGGTTCAAGCGATTCTCTTGTCTCAGAGTAGCTGAGATTACAGGTGACCGCCACCACACCTGGCTAATTTTTTTTTGTATTTTTAATAGAGATGGGGTTTTGCCATGTTGGCCAGGCTGGTCTTGAACTCCTGACCTCGGGTGATCTGACTGCCTCGGCCTCCCAAAGTGCTGGGATTACAGGTGTGAGTCACTGCGCCTGATCAGAACATTTTTATCATAACAGAAAATTCCACTGGATAGCACATATCTATAGCAGGGGACAGCAAACTGTCAAGTGCCAGACAGTAACTATTTTAGGCTCTACAGGCCATGAGGTCTCTGTTGCAATAAATTCAACTCTGCCACTGTAGCATGAAAGCCATCAGGGACAATGAGTATGACTGTGTTCCAATAAAACTTTATTTATTTATTTATGTTTGAGATGGAGTTTTGCTCTTGTTGCCCAGGCTGGAGTGCAATGACATGATCTTGGCTCACCACAACCTCTTCCTACCGGGTTCAAGCGATTCTCCTGCCTCAGCCTCCCAAAGTAACTAGGATTATAAGCATGTGCCACCACGCCCAGCTAATTCTGTATTTTTAGTAGAGACGGGGTTTCACCATGTTGGTCAGGCTGGTCTCGAGCTCGGAACTTCAGGTGATCCAACTGCCTCGGCCTCCCAAAGTGCTGGATTACAGCCATGAGCCACTGAATGCGGCCATTCCAATAAAACTTTATTTACAAAACAGGCATTGGGCCAGATTTAGCCCATGGGCACATGGGCAACCCCTCATATATAGCATCAGAAGTTCTTCCCAAGAACTAATTGAGCTGTAAGAATTAAGAAATCTTGGCAGGGCATGGTGGCTTATGCCTGTGATCCCTGTACTTTAGGAGGCCGAGGTAGGTGGATCACCTGAGGTCAGGAGTTAGAAACCAACCTGGCCAAAATGATGAAACCCTGTATCTACTAAAAATACAAAAAATCACCCAGGCGTGGTGGCGGATACCTGTAATCCAAGCTACTCGAGAGGCCTGAGGCAGGAGGTAGAACCTGGGAGGTAGAGGTTGCAGTGAGCTGAGATCACATCACTGCACTTCAGCCTGGGCAATAAGAGCGAAACTCCGTCTCAAAAAAAAAAAAAAAAAAAAAAGAATTAAGAAATCTGGATTTGCCCCAGTTGTCCAAGCAGCAAGCATTTATATTCTGCTACAGCTACAATTTCCTGGAACTCTCTGGGACTGTAGTGGGGGCAGGGTAGAGTCCTGGACTCCTTCTTCAATATAATTTAACCCATTCTGGGAACGAGCAAACCATAACAGAAGTAAAATCAGCTAGAATAAATCAGACTTTAGTCTATGATATTAGAGAAATGAGGTCCTCCAAAAGGCAAGGAAAGATGATGATTAAAGGCATATCCCCAAGCTACACAGAAGCTGTCTCGAGCTGCCATGGGTTCTGATGCGTAGGGAATATGGGTATAGGCAGGGAGGGAGCAGCTTACTCACGTGTGAAGCTGGCAGTGGTAGGAGGATTGAGGCTGTCGCAGCTGTCAGCACTGTCACTGCTAGAGATCTCATCATCTGAGTTGGAAACTGATGAGCCCACATCCACATCATCAAACTTCCTCTTGAGACCCGAGCCCGTGAATGCATCCATTGGTTTCAAAGGGGTTTCCTTGGGGAGCCCACCAAGTTGGCCCCAAAGCCCCTGTTCACCACCAGCTAGCCAGGTACATTAGGATTCTGCCCAGGGGAAAAAAGGAATCAGCATTCCTGTCCACAGACAGACCCCTCCCAAGTCTATACACACAGGTCACTGAAGGAAGAAAGCACCTGACTTAGCGCTGATGTCTGATTTCTCAAGATTACGTTATTTCTCTACTAACTCTGACCAACATTCTCCTACTTTTGTTTCCCTTCAGCCCCTCCAGTCTCAATCACTCTTAGAATAATGAGATGGGTAGCAGCAGAACCTTTCCCAGTGGAGGGAAGCCCTCTGCTTCCAATCCAGCTGGGGTCTAGGCTTCATTAGCCCAGGAATCACAGTAGCTGCTCTTCTGATCACAAGAAAGCTCTCCAAGGGACCAGTGAGAAGAACTTAAGATCAAAAGCACAATTATCACTGCTGCTTGTTTGATTAGCAAAAAAAAGGAAAAGAAAAGCAGAATTAGGCTTTGCCTAAACCAAGACTAGACCCAGTTATTTATTTGTTTTAGAGACAGGGTCTCACTGTGTTGCCCAGGCTGGTCTTGAACACCTGGGCTCAAGCAATCCTCCTGCCTCAGCGTCCAGAGTAGCTGGGACTACAGGCATGCACCACTGCACCCGGCTAGACCGGCTTATTTTTCCTAGTGATAATAAGGCCTGGCATTTCCCAAAGTGCATATCTTACCGATATTAATAGCTTTACATGGAAATAGGACTGCTATGTCAAAAGGGTTTAGAAAATTGCCTATAGTGGAACCTCTTAGAGGCTTTACATATACTAATAAGGATGGTGAAGCCTGAGAACACAGAATGCAGTGTTTCTACAAACCTGATTGTGGAACCCACTGTTTCCAAGTTACTTTAGGGTGCATATAATGCTTAGAGTACACTTTGGGAAATACTGCTCTATGCTCTCAATTTTGAAGGACATTAGCAGTCAGGAAAACCCTTTACCCAGACCTTCACAAGTGTAAAGTATCTCACCAGGCTTCTATAAAGGTCAAATTTGGTACCAAGTAATGGACCCAAGATTAGAATCTGCATGGCTCCAAAACCCAGAATCTTTCCCAGCCTCATACTTCTCCATAAAATAGGGGTCATCTGGTCTGTTACCATTCTCTGTGCAAGGACATTGTAGCTTTACGATCTTTGCCCTCTATAAAGAAATCAGCAAGGGGAAAACAAATAGCAAGAGGAGTAACCATTTATTCTGGTTATATCAGTGTGGCAAGCAGTGTTGTTTTCAACACGTCTTCATACAACCAAGGAGTCTGAGATAGTCCATTTCCTAGGTACACATCTTTTTTTTTTTTTTTTTTTTTTTTTTTTTTTTCATGTTTTTTTTTTTTTTTTTTTTCTTTTGAGACAGAGTTTCACTCTTGTTACCCAGGCTGGAGTGCAATGGCGCGATCTCGGCTCACCGCAACCTCCGCCTCCTGGGTTCAGGCAATTCTCCTGCCTCAGCCTCCTGAGTAGCTGGGATTACAGGCACGTGCCACCATGCCCAGCTAATTTTTTGTATTTTTAGTAGAGACGGGGTGGGTTTCACCATGTTGACCAGGATGGTCTCGATCTCTCGACCTCATGATCCACCCGCCTCGGCCTCCCAAAGTGCTGGGATTACAGGCTTGAGCCACCGCGCCCGGCGGTACAAATCTTTTTATTTCATCCTTGGATTTAAGTTCCAGAAGGACACAAATCTGCTCAGCACAAATGCTGTCAGAGCTGGAGCCATGTGTGATGAGATACGAACCCTCCCCTGCCTCAGTAATGCCAGAACCTACCCAGACTATGATCTCACCAGTTGCTAATTATGCAGCAGGAATAACAACACTGCCCAGAACGACAGGGCTGCATTACTGCAGAGCAGCTACCCAGAATATACTGTGGTGTCAAGAGATGCTTGCTACAGCGCTGTTTTTCTGGACTGTGTCTGTTGGAAGCAATTTGCCTGCTCTTGGATCAGCTCTACAAAGTCAACCAGACCTAATAAGTACCTTAGAGAAGATATTTCCTAATCTATCCAGATCGCATCAAATTCTGCATTCAGGTCACAAGATGTACCTAAGAAACCTCAGCCATCAGAAGTCTCAGACAAGCACATTCCTGAAATAAATTTGGCCAGGAAAGAAAAAAAATAATAAAGTATTCGATAAAAATTGTAATTAAATTTAAAAATGGGCCCAAAGTATCAGTTCAGTTCTTCGGGTTACTGATCTTACCATCAGAGGTCACATTCTTAGGGCATGGTAAGAAAGGAGGAAGTCAAGGGCTTTTTACGGGTTAAGATTTTAGCTGGGTTTAAAGCTACCTATCAACAAACACATTTCTCATTCCATTCTATTGTAGGGGGAGGAGGAACCCCTTGTGATCGAATACTTATGTGGGTGGTATTTTTTAGAGATAGAATAATGTGGCCCACTGAATTTAATTTTGCCTCCCCACTTATCAGCTACATGATAAATCAGCCTGAGCCTCAATCTGCTTTCTCAGAGGGTTTTAGGCCCACCTGAGTTTTAACTAGTTTCAGTTAGTGCTGCTACTAGAAAAGTGGCTTTTGGCCAGACACAATGGCTCACACCTATAATATCAGCACTTTCAGAGGCTAAGGGAAATAGATTGCTTGAGTCCAGGAGCTAGAAACCAGCCTGGGCAGCATGGAAAAACTCCATCTCTACAAAAAATACAAAAATTAGCAGGGTATGGTGGTATGCGCCTGTAGTTCCTGCTACTTGGGAGGCTGAGGTGGGAGGATCGCTTGAGCCCAAGAGGTCGAGGCTTGCAGTGAGCTATGACTGTGCCACTGCCCTCCAGCCTGGGCAACAGGGCGAGACCTTGTCAAAAATAAAAATAAGAAAAGGAAGGAGCTAGCTAGCTTCTTCCTTGACCTGGACACACTCAAGGATGTATGACTGTAAATAAATGTATACTCCTGTTCTTTCCTCAGGTGTCCCTGGGCTTCTAGTAGTGTTTCCTTTGAATATTTCTCTTTAAGTCTCATATAAAGTTGGGTCTGCGCCAAAATCATCTTTATTACTAGAATTCTCCATGGTCAGCAGGGCATGGTGGCTCACACCTGTAATCCCAGCACTTTGGGAGGCTGAGGCAGGCGGATCACCTGAGGTCAGGAGTTCGAGACCAGCCTGGTCAACATGGTGAAACCCCCATCTCTACTAAAATAAAAAATTAAGACAGGTGTGGTAGCGGGCGACTGTAATCCCAGCTACTGGGGAGGCTGAGGCAGAAGAATCACTTGAACCTGGGAGGCAGAGGTTGCAGTTAGCCAGGATCGCACCACTGCACTCCAGCCTGGTGACAGAGAGAGACTCCATCTAAAAAAAAAAAAAAAAAAAAAAAAATGGAATTCTCCATGGTCTTAACCCTCAGGAGTATCAGTTCTCTTTAGGTGACTTTTTGTGAACTTGGATGCAGGAAGGATTGCTGGCTGCTTGTTCTATTCTCCTCCTCTTTTTCTCTACTTCTGGAATAGTGGTTTCTGGGCAATGATAGGAGGTAGGTAAGAAAGAAGAAAAAAGATGTGACACCTAGGAGAAAAATATTTTCTTTAAGCTGTCTGAAAACAACTGGAACCTATGGCTATTTGTGTAAATAACATGTATACTGACTATGATCAAACTCTTCTATTCACGTGGATGGAACTCAGTAAAATCCTCAAGGAGACTCCGTTGCTCTCTTCACCCTACCCAGGCTCTGTTAGCAGCACTTCCTCTGACATTGGCTCCATTATTTTTTAAAAAAGAAAAAAGATCTATTATGTCCTGACAACAACGTAAGATTAAATTTCAACCTGGCTCCCCTTGTCCAACTCCCTGATGTGAACTTGACTTTTAGATAAAGATGTTCACTGGACACTAAGAACAAACCTCCTGTTCACTTCCATAGTGCCCCGAAGAAATCCTTCTTTGGGAGGCTGAGGCAGGAGGATTGCTTGTGGACAGGAGTGCAAAACCAACTTGGCCAACATTGAGAGACCCTGTCTCTGTATTTTTAAAAATTGGCCCGGTGTGGTGGGGCACATGCCTGTAGGCCCAGCACTTTGGGAGGCCAAGGTGGGCAGATCACTTGAGGCCAGGAATTCAAGACCAATCTGGCCAACATGGCAAAACCCCCTCTACTACAAATACAAAAATTAGCTGGGCATGGTGGTGTGTGCCTGTCATCCCAGCTACTCGGGAGGCTAAGGTGGGGGGATTGCTTGAACCCAGGGGGCAGAGGTTGCAGTGAGCTGAGATCGCACTGCTGCACTCCAGCCTAGGTGTCAGAGCCAGACCCTGTCTCAAAAATAAAAAACAAATAATAATTTTAAATAAATTTTTTAAAAAAGAAATCTTTCTTTGCAATAGTAACAATTAAAATAGTTTCCAGACTTTCCAATTCATCAAATTAATCTTTCAAACTACAACTAGAAATCAGTCATTCCTATCTGTCTCACCTATTCATTGGTAGAGGATCAATGCCTGTGTTTAAGAGAGAAACTTGTAAGTTTTAGAGCCTGGGAATGCAGGTAAAAACTGACAGTTAACTGTCAAAATGACCAACTCAACAAATGCTTTTGGAGAAAACAACGCAATCCTCTATAAAAGCTTTTAAATCCCAGTGAAATTAAAGGTCACCTGACACTTTCTGGCTACGTGTCTTGTGGTCTTTTCTCAAGGGTTTCTGGCTGAACATTTCCCAATGGTATATGAAATAGTTAAGATCCACAGCATAGAAGACATTAGGTTAGCACCGTATAAACAGGTCTACCAGCATTATGTGTATTTTAGTACTAGATCTAATTTTTTTTTCAGGCCTATAAGGACTCCTATAATAACCAAAACAAACAAACAAAATTTTTAAAACCTAGTATATGTGAGACCAGCAAGAGGGACTGGCCCAAGCAAAATTTTCTAGAATGTATTTGCAAAGTTTAGGTAATACAACTTTCTTTCTTAAATGAGTCCAAAGTAATAAGCTACATCCCACAGGAGAAAGCCTCTCCACTCGACTGGAATCCAACCTTCTGCTAAAGGTCAAGAAACCAAAATCTGTAGTAAGATGGTCAGGGCTGCCATCTGTAGCTGGGTTGGAGGAAGGAAGGGTTGCTGCTGTGTTATGATAAACCTGAATAAAATGACCTGCCCTGTTTCTCCTTTTACAAGATACTGTGGTTGATTCTCAAATACTATAAATTTGATGGATCCATGTGTCTTTGTGATCACCAGGATCATGAGCTTATAGAGCACTCAAATGAAAACCCTCCATTTAAGCTAGGTATTTAAAGAAAGCCGTGCACCCACCACCCCCACTCCCTATTCACTAACACAGGGTTAGAATTTGGCTTTCCATGCCTAAACTACCATCGTGTGGAAGACAGGAGATCTTTGTAGGAAATGGAACATGATGCTGCATTAACTCTCAAGGATATCCAGTCATTTATCACACCGGCACAACCAACATCCTGGCTTTGGAGATTTACAAAACAGAAAGCCAGGAAAGAAAAAATCGGAACTATGCAATTACCTTGAACTGAAAACTGCAAGACAAGGGGACAGTGTTGTCTTTTGGGGATAACTTCTAGCATTTCATATTGAAGAACAGTTTGTGTGTCACACTGCCACTCTCAACCCCTTTAAAAGGATGAATCAAGACCGCAGCACTAAAAGGGACGGGTGGCAGTTGGCTGCGTGTTTGGGCCTATGAAAAAAGATCAAGCTAGCAACCAGGGGAAGCGATGCCTTCCTTTTCCTACACGACGCCAGAAATATGGGAAACATCAGGAACCAGAGCGAAGAGACATGTCAAGTCACCAGTTCCCTTTAATGAACACGCCTGCGGAACCCTTCAGCTCTCGGCCCACTTTCCTCTGATTCCCGCTAACCTTCCCGCTCATTCCAACCCTCTGCAGCCCCTACCCAGCCTTCCTCATCCCTTCCTGCCTGCTACTCACAAATTCCCAACCACTCCTCCCACATTTTCCTCTGTTCCCCCTCCCCTTCCTTCACTTTCTTCCATCCTACATCATTCTCCACTCCATTCCGAACTCAATCCTCATCCGCAATCCTGCAGGCTTCCAAGCCGCCCAGCGGTCTCCCTCGAGCTGCCCCCGCAGTCCGGGCCCGCGTCCTGGGTGTCTCTCGCTCCCACGCCTCTACCCGAGGCCGTTCCTTCCCAACGGCACCCGACCTCCCTGCCCCCCGACCGCTCCCGTCCGAGCCTCTCATTTCTGACCCCTCCATCCGCACGGCTCTGGGCTTGACCACTCCTCCACGGCCGCCCGAGGGCCGATCCCGAGAAAGGACGAGGCGGCACCCTCCGCCCCGCACCCCTAGGCCCATTACCGGCCCCGCCGCAGCTGCCTCCTCCCGTGATGGTCTCTGCCGCCCCCGCTGCCGCCGCCGCCCTAGCCCGGGTGGGAAGAAGGGAGGAGCGAGCGAGTCCGGGGCCCCGCGGCGACGGCCGGGGAGCTCCCAGGGCGGCAGGGCGGGGAGGGAGGGCGATGGGCAGCCCGGCCGGCAGGCAGAGAGGGCCGGGCGGCTCCGGCAACTCTGGCGCCCCCAGCAGCAGACGCCCAGAACCGCCCCGGCTCCGGCTAACAATAGGCTCCGGCCGCAGCGCTCTGTCTCTTATAGGCGCCGGCACGTCCTGCCCTAGCCCCGGGGCGGGCTGGGAAATGGAGTCTACGTGCCAGCCCCACGCCCGGCGGCATGCCGGGAGTTGTAGGCAGTGCCTGCTGCAAAGCCGAAGCCGGCGGGCAAACCTGCTCCGGAGGCGGTGTCTCTGCTGCAACCTTTAAATGGGGGAAGAGAGGAGCTTCTCGGCTACACATCTTAGATAACTAAACGAATTCTCCTCCAAAGCTCCCTTTTCCTTTCACTAGGACCACACACTCCTTGCTCATGGGGTCTTAATCTTCGGCAATGTGACTTATTGCAGCCTGCCCAAGTTACAAAGAATACAAGCAATATCTTGAGTTATATACTTGTATGAGGGACTGCTTTGAGTGTTTTCTTAAAAAAAAAAAAATTGCCATGATCTTCTCAACTTTGCAAACTATTCTATTTATTTATTTATTTATTTAAATAGAAAAGGGGTTTTCACCAGGTTGCCCAGGCTGATCTTGCACTCCTGGGCTCAAGCGATCTGCCCGCCTGGGCCTCCCAAAGTGCTAGGATTATACGCATGAGTCACCGCGCCCGTCTGCAACCTATTTATTTATTTATTTATTTATTTTTGAGATGGAGTCTTGCTCTTTCACCCAGGCTGGGGTGCAGTGGGGGCGATCTTGGCTCACTGCAACCTCTGCCTCCCGGCTTCAAGCAGTTCTGCCTCAGCCTCCTGAGCAGCTGGGATTACAGGCGCCCGCCACCATGCCCGGCTAATTTTTGTATTTTTAGTAGAGACAGGGTTTTGCCCTGTTGGTCAGGCTGGTCTCGAACTCCTGACCTCGTGATCCACTCGCCTCGGCCTCCCAATGTGCTGGGATTACAGGCATGAGCCACCACGCGTGGCTGGAACCCATTTTTTTTTT